>NW_027361710.1:1200000-1567500 GCF_039654945.1 Dendrobates tinctorius
AGGTGGAGGGTGTCTATAGGATTGGTGAGAATTTGAATCTCACTATAGATTTGAGGACGCAGAACTTTTGTCTCAGGTCCAGAAGAGATTACACCTCAATGTAACAGGCTGAAATTGGATGGTGTATGACACGGTGGAGGGTGTCTATAGGATTGGTGAGAATTTCAATCTCACTATCGATTTGAGGACACAGAACTAAAGTCTCAGGCCCAGGAGAGATTATGTCAGGAACACCGCACTGCACTTGCTCACTGTGCCAGTGCGGGTGTCCTGAGTACAAAGACTGTACTCACAGATACCTGTGGAGCAGGGCAGCAGCGGTGACGATGCGTGCTTCAGAGTATCAGGACCTGAAGCACATGACTGCTGGGGGCGTGGCCTAAGCTCCACAGATCTAGGAGCTGCAGGGAAACTCCTAGAAAGGTAACTACGGGGCAATGTTACCAAGGGGCATAGACAGAGACAGAAACCAGACGAAGCCAGGGTCAAAGCACCAGATAGCAATACAGTACCATGGGGTTTAGACAGAAAGGATAGTCAGGATGTAGCAATAGGTCAGAAAACCAGAACGGGCAATAGACGGTACAATAGGGACAAACTGTAACGGAGTAACGATAGCCAAGCCAGGAGGTCAGAACCGGAGAAGACAGTAGTACCAAAGCGAGAGACGGAGTACAGAGTGAGGGAACAGGCCGGGTCATACACGGGAATCAAACAAGCAACGCAGAATACACGCACACCAGGGGTCAGACACACCAGAACAACAGTATAGCTGACAGAGAACCCTGGTGAAGAGTGAGTATAAATACCCCTCCCAGATCCAGAAAGAGGCCACGAACACTTAACCCTGTGAGTGCAGGGCAAGAACCCTGTTCAAACCATGACAGTACCCCCCTCTTAATGGGGGGCCACTGGACCCCCAGGCTTGTCTGGGTATCTGGCGTGGAAAGCCCGCACCAGACGATCGGCATGCACCGAACTGGCCGGAACCCATGACCGATCCTCCAGAGAGTACCCCTTCCAGTGTATCAGATACTGGAGTCTCCGGCGCACCCACCGGGAGTCAACAATGCGCCCTACTTCATACTCCAGCTGGCCCTCTACCAGCACTGGCGGAGCATTTGATGAGGGATCCTCTCTCACCATCCCCACAGGCTTTAACAGGGACCTGTGGAAGACATTAGAAATTTTAAAGGAGGTGGGCAGCTGCAGTCGGTAGGCTACTGGGTTAACAACCTCCACAACTTTGTATGGGCCAATAAACTTGGGGCCCAGCTTTATAGAAGGTATCTTAAGCTTGATATTGCGGGTGGATAGCCACACCTTCTCCCCTACTGCAAATGCTGGACCTGGCCCCCTCCTCCTGTCAGCAAACCGCTTATAGTTTTCCTGGGCCTTGGAAATATTCCTCTGAACCTCCCTCCAAAGAATTCTAAGACGTTGTGTCACATCCTCAGCACCAGGACAACCTGAATCCATACGGGAAAACTCTCCAAAATGTGGGTTAAAGCCATAGTTGACCTGAAAAGGAGACTTCCCAGTAGACTGACTCACACGACCGTTGAATGCAAACTCTGCCATGGGCAATACCTCACACCAGTCCTCCTGCCTGGAAGAGGCCAAGCATCTCAGAATCTGCTCCAACGATTGGTTTGTGCGCTCCGTCTGTCCATTAGACTCTGGGTGGTAGGCAGAGGAGAAGGACAACGAAATCCCCAGCTTTTTGCAAAAAGCCCTCCAGAACCTGGCTACAAACTGTACCCCTCTGTCTGACACCACATTCATAGGCACTCCATGTAACCTAATTATATGCTGCATAAATAAGCGGGCCAGGGTTTCAGCAGATGGTAACGCGGGGAGAGGTACAAAGTGAGCTTGTTTTGAAAACCTATCCACCACCACCCATATCAACTAGTTGCCCCTGGAAGGGGGAAGATTTGTGATAAAATCCATGGACAAATGTGTCCATGGTCTATCCGGAATTGGCAAAGGCACCAATTCCCCGGCCGGCCGGACCTGAGAACTTTTAGAACGAGCGCACACCCCACATGCAGTCACAAACTTTTTAATATCTGTTACCATAGAGGGCCACCAGAAATCCCTCGCAATTGCCCCCCCGGGTAGCTGCAATCCCAGGATGAGCACTCAACACAGAATCATGAAATTCCTGCATAAGTCCGAGACGGAAACGTTCCGGTACAAACAATTTACCCGGGGGTTTACCACCAGGAGCCCGAGCCTGGGCCTCCAAAATCCCTCTCTGTAACTCAGATGAGATTTCGGCCACCACTACTCCTGGCTGAAGAATGGAGGAGGGAGGTTCTGGAGGGGACACCGAATCAAAGCTTCGGGATAAGGCATCAGCCTTGATGTTTTTAGATCCCGGGCGGAATGTGATGGTAAACTGAAAACGAGAAAAAAAAAGTGCCCACCGAGCCTGTCTGGGGGTCAATCTCTTGGCAGACTCGATATAGGCCAAATTTTTGTGATCAGTGATGACTGTAATGGGATGAACAGACCCCTCCAGGAAGTGCCTCCATTCTTCAAAAGCCAACTTTACCGCCAACAACTCTCTATTGCCGACATCGTAATTTCTCTCAGCAGAGGAAAATTTTTTAGAGAAGAAGGCGCAAGGCCTCAGGTTAGTAAGGGTAGGAGGGCCCTGAGACAAAACTGCCCCCACCCCCACTTCCGAGGCGTCAACCTCCACGACAAAAGGTCTTGACGGGTCGGGTTGTACCAATACAGGGGCTGAAGAAAAGCACTTTTTTAATGTCATGAAAGAGTTTTTTGCAGCTACAGACCAATTTTTTACATCAGCTCCCTTGAGAGTGAGGTCCGTTAGAGGCTTTACCACCTGCGAAATGCCCTTAATTAATTTCCTATAAAAGTTGGCAAAGCCCAAAAATCGTTGCAACCCTTTCAAGTCATGAGGTTGCACCCACTCCGTAACAGCCTCGACTTTCTTAGGATCCATGCGGAACCCCTCTCCTGACACAATCAACCCCAGAAAGGATACTTCTTGCATGAAAAATGAGCATTTTTCCAGCTTGGCATACAAATGATTCTCCCTCAGTCTCATGAGAACCATCCGCAAATGGTGCAAGTGAGATTGACTGTCCACCGAGTACACCAGAATGTCATCCAAATAGATAACCACAAAACGACCGATTAAAAATCAGAGAAAATTACATTAATAAAATTCTGAAAAACAGCAGGAGCGTTGGTGAGACCAAAGGGCATAACCAAGTTTTCGAACAGCCCTTCAGTCGTCAGGAATGCTGTTTTCCATTCGTCCCCTTCACGGACTCTTATAAGGTTATATGCCCCACGTAAATCCAGTTTAGAGAACCACTTGGCCCCAGTGAGTTGGTTACATAAATCAGGAATTAGGGGGAGAGGATATGTATTTTTCACAGTAATTTTGTTTAATTCCCGAAAGTCGAGGCACGGCCGCAAACCACCATCTTTTTTCTTAACAAAAAAGAAGCCCGCTGCCACAGGTGAAACAGAAGGCCTAATATGCCCTTTGCGGAGACTCTCAGTAATGTACTCCTTCATGGCTAGACGTTCGGGCCCGGACAAATTGAACAGGCGAGCCTTGGGTAACTTGGCTCCAGGGACTAGATTAATGGCACAATCAAAGGGTCTATGTGGTGGTAGCGCCTCAGCCTCACTTTCAGAAAATACGTCTTGAAAATCTTTCAGGCACTCCGGAATACCTTCCAGATCGACAGACGACACTGACACAGATTTTACTGGGGTGACAAGGGTTGTCAAGTTACAACATAGACCATTAGCCATACAACCCCACTGAATGATCTCCCCTGTGACCCAGTCAATAGTAGGATTGTGACGTTGAAGCCAAGGCATACCCAGTATCAGTCCAGCCGGCAGATTATTTATGACAAAACATCTTAATTTTTCCACGTGAGTGGAACCCACTTTCAGAGAAAAGGTATCAGTCAAGAAACAAATTCCCTCCTGGGTGATAGGAGAAGAATCAATTGCCACAATTTTAACAGGATCTTTTAACCTGACTGTCCCTATCTTATGAAAAGTCACAACTTTGGCATCGATCAGATTAATAGAAGAACCACAGTCAACAAAGGCGGTAGTCCCAACCGGGCCGCCTGTAAGTTCCAGTTCCACCGGAAGCAGAATTTTAGTAAGCAAGTAAAAGGGTACCTGGGAGTCTGGGCAACCTCCTCGATTGTTACCCAGACTCAGTCGTTTTCCTGACGGCTTCACTGAAGAAGGGCAAGAAGGAGAGTTCCTTCTCCAATGTCCAGCGGATCCACAGTAAAAGCACAATTGGTTGTTTCTTCGGTGTCTCCTCTCTTTTTCCTCCAATGACGTGGCACCAACCTCCATGGGCTCAGGACTAGATGCAGAGTCTCTCAGATTGGAGAATAAAGGGGTCTCCTGCAGCATGACCCCTCTTGCCTGCAGCCTACGGTCCATGCGGACAGCCTGGATCATAGCGTCCTCCAAAGAATCCGGTGGAGGATGAAGGGCTAGGGCATCTTTCAAACGTTCGGACAGGCCTCTACAGAACAAACCCCGGAGGGCAGCGTCATCCCAGGAGACCTCCGCTGCCCAGCGTCTGAACTCAGAGCAGAACCATTCAGCAGAGTTCCTTCTCTGTGTCACACTCATCACCATATCCTCTGCCAGACGCACTCTATCAGGCTCATCATAAATGTGCCCCAGAGCCTCAAAGAACAAATTCACAGACATGCGTTCAGGAGCAGAGGAAGAGAGAGAGAAAGCCCATGCCTGTGGAGCCCCCCGAAGTAGGGAAATGACGACCCCCACCCTCTGGAACTCATCCCCGGAAGAGCGGGGCCTCAGAGAAAAAAAAAGCTTGCATCCTTCTCTGAAAGACCTGAACTCCTTTTTATCCCCTGAGAAAAGGTCTGGCAATTTGACTGGAGATTCTGGGAATGCCAATGACACATCTCTATCCCCAGCACAAGAATCCCCTGTAGAGGCAGCCCCCTGTACCGTATCCACCAACTGTTGCTGGGTCTGGGCCATCATGCGCTGTTCCACATTAAGTTTGTGGAACATTTGGGTCAGGTGCTTGACCTGATCAGCCAAGGCTTGTATGGGATCCATGAGGATAACACACTTTTTTTTTTTTTCTCAGAGGGGGAAAAAAAAACCTGAAATGGTCAGCTATAATGTCAGGAACACCGCACGGCACTTGCTCACTGTGCCAGTGCGGGTGTCCTGAGTACAAAGACAGTACTCACAGATACCTGTGGAGCAGGGCAGCAGCGGTGACGATGCGTGCTTCAGAGTATCAGGACCTCAAGCACATGACTGCTGGGGGCGTGGCCTAAGCTCCACAGATCTAGGAGCTGCGGGGAAACTCCTAGAAAGGTAACTACGGGGCAATGTTACCAAGGGGCATAGACAGAGACAGAAACCAGACGAAACCAGGGTCAAAGCACCAGATAGCAATACAGTACCACGGGGTTTAGACAGAAAGGATAGTCAGGACGTAGCAATAGGTCAGAAAACCAGAATGGGCAATAGACGGTACAATAGGGACAAACTGTAACGGAGTAACGATAGCCAAGCCAGGAGGTCAGAACCGGAGAAGACAGTAGTACCAAAGCGAGAGACGGAGTACAGAGTGAGGGAACAGGCCGGGTCATACACGGGAATCAAACAAGCAACGCAGAATACACGCACACCAGGGGTCAGACACACCAGAACAACAGTATAGCTGACAGAGAACCCTGGTAAAGAGTGAGTATAAATACCCCTCCCAGATCCAGAAAGAGGCCACGAACACTTAACCCTGTGATTGCAGGGCAAGAACCCTGTTCAAACCATGACAGATTACACCTCAATGTAACAGGCTGAAATTGGATGGTGTATGACAAGGTGGAGGGTGTCTATAGGATTGGTGAGAATTTGAATCTCACTATAGATTTGAGGAGCCTGAACTATTGTCTCAGGCCCAGTAGAGATTACACCTCAATGTAACAGGCTGAAATTGGATAGTGTATGACAAGGTGGAGGGTGTCTATAGGATTAGTGAGAATTTAAATCTCAATATAGATTTGAGGGCGCAGAACTATTGTCTCTGGCCCAGGAGAGATTACACCTCAATGTAACAGGCTGAAATTGGATGGTGTATGACAAGGTGAAGGGTGTCTATAGGATTGGTGAGAATTTCAATCTCACTGTAGATTTGAGGACGCAGAACTATTGTCTCATGCCCAATAGAGATTACACCTCTATGTAACAGGCTGAAATTGGATGGTGTATTTCAAGTTGGAGGGTGTCTATAGGATTGTTGAGAATTTGAATCTCACTATAGATTTGAGGACGCAGAACTATTGTCTCAGGCCCAGTTGAGATTACACCTCAATGTAACAGGCTGAAATTGGATGGTGTATGACAAGGTCTAGGGTGTCTATAGAATTGGTGAGAAATTGAATCTCACTATAGATTTGAGGACGCTGAACTATTGTCTCAGGCCCAGGAGAGATTACACCTCAATGTAACAGGCTGAAATTGGATGGTGTATGACAAGGTAGAGGGTGTCTATAGGATTGGTGAGAATTTAAATCTCACTATCGATTTGAGGACTCAGAACTAATGTCTCAGCCCCAGGAGAGATTACACCTCTATGTAAAAGATTGAAATTGGATGGTGTATGACAAGGTGGAGGGTGTCTATAGGATTGGTGCGAATTCGAATCTCACTATAGATTTGAGGAAGCAGAACTATTGTCTCAGGCCCAGTAGAGATTACACCTCAATGTAACAGGCTGAAATTGGATGGTGTATGACAAGATGGAGGGTGTCTATATCATTGGTGAGAATTTGAATCTCACTATAGATTTGAGGACGCAGAACTATTGTTTCAGGCCCAGTAGAGATTACACCTCTATGTAAAAGACTGAAATTGGATGGTGTATGACAAGGTGGAGGGTGTCTATAGGATTGGTGAGAATTTGAATCTCACTATAGATTTGAGGATGCAGAACTTTTGTTTCAGGCCAAGGATAGATTACACCTCAATGTAACAGGCTGAAATTGGATGGTGTATGACAAAGTGGAGGCTGTCTATAGGATTGGTGAGAATTTGAATCTCACTAGAGATTTGAGGACGCTGACAATGATGCTCTCAGTCCAAGTATGGATGCAGGCAGCCTAATAAACGGGACTGCTGCACACTCAAAAGGGTGGAAAAATGAACGCTTGGAAACTGTGCAGAAAAGAGGAAGAAAAGTATTTTTGCTTTTAAAAAAGCAGTTTGCACAGCAGTGTGAAAAGAGAAATTCAGCTATCAGGGAGCCTTATAAGGCAGCCTCATAACCAACAGAACTGATGCACAAAAATAGAACCTCCCCTGTCACTGCACACAAAGTGTTGTGTTGTAAGTGGAAAGCGCTAACAGCAGAAGCAGTTTTTTGTTTTTTCTTCCCTGCCTAATGCTCTCCCTTATTCTGAATCAACAGCAGCAACCTCTCCCTAATGCTAATATCGGCAGAAGTAAGATGGCGGTCGGCGTTCACTCCCTTTTATAGCCTCTGTGACGCCACACAAAGTCAGTCAATCACTTGCATGCCCTTCTCAAAGATGGTGGTGACCGATGCCTATGTCATCGCGCTGCCCACAGTGTGCGTCCTCCATCATTGGCTAAAAAAGGGCGCTGGAAGCATCTTTTGAATCGCGACTTTGGCTGTCTGGTTGCCGACCTTGTGGCCGACCTCACGCTATGTTCGGGTTTCGTTTCATGAAACCTGACTTCAGCTTAAGTCGCCGACTTCTGAATATGACCGACCCGTTTCGCTCAACTCTAGTGCAGAGTGCTCCGCGTTTTTTAAGCACTCTGAAACAGGTCTTTTTTGGACCTCGAGTCATCCATGATACGGCACGCCATCTGCTGTCATTGACACATGGCCCATCCATGGTCAGCCATTTTGCCATTCACTTCCAGACTTTTCCGAGCTAGTATGGCCAGATAAAGTCCTCATCTCAGTATTTTGAAGGGGGCTAGCTGACCATGTGAAGGACGCCTTGGCCACTAGGGAGATTCTCGCGACACTGGAGGAGCGGTATCAACTTGCATCGACCTCCGTTTTAACGAGCAAATGTTGGAGAGAGCCCAGTGTAGACAGAGGTTTCGGCTGGCTCCCACCTTCGCCAAACCTCTGGAATCTCCGCTCCAGGTGTCCGAGCCACATGGGGCCATGGAGGTTTCTCAAGCGGGATCTAAGACCTGGGTCGCTCGAGTACCCAAGGTTTGTCCTGTCTGCCAGCAGTTGGGACATTATGCCAGAAAATGTTCCCAGCGTTCGGAAAAACGACCATGTCTAGTGACCATAGGAGGAGGTTCACTAGACACAGCGGCGTTTTCCTCCAAATTGTCCTCCAAGGGGACAATTACCATAGGCCCATCCACTCACACGGTAGAGCTTTGCATGGACTCTGGGGCGAAAGGCAACTTTATGTCTTCTGCCTTCGCTCAACGGAATGCAATACCCCTAGTGATGCTCGCCAAACCTGTGACTGGTTGTAAATGGGTCGACACTGCCCTCACAGATAACACATCAAACCATCCCATTTACCTTCTCTATGTCACCGTCCCATCAGGAGATAATCTCTCTGCTTGTCATTCCCAAATGAATTGACGAGGTCCTGTTAGGTATACCCTGGTTACGTTACCACTCTCCTCATATAGAATGTTCCACAGGGAGAATTTTGGGATGGAATGAATCTTGTGAGGGCAGATGTTGGAGGGAGTGCATTCAGGTTGCTACTACAGAGTTACCCGCAGATCTTTCCTCTCTCCCCAAGCACTGTTGGCCCTATGTGGACGTGTTCTTCAAGAAGGCTGCTGAGACTCTTCCGTCTCACCGCCCCTATGACTATCCCTTTGACCTCTTGCCTGGTGCAGAGCCTCCCCAGGGTCGAGTCTATCCACTTTCTCTCCTGGAGAGGGAGGCGATGACCCAGTTTGCCATGGATCCAAGCTACAGGCGGTGATGGATTGGCAGGAGCCCCATTCCCTCAAAATGGTGTGGTGCTTTATGGGGTTCATTAACTATTATTGCCAATTCATTCCCCACTTCTAAACTTTGATAGCTCCCTTGATTGACCTCATATAGAAGGAAGCAAATCCCAAATTGTGGTCCGAGGAGGTCTCCAAGGCCTTCTTCTCTATCAAGTAACACTTCGCTAGAGCTCCCATTTTACATCGCCCTGATGTAGATAAACCATTTATTATGGAGGTGGATGCCTCATCCAAAAGGATGCTCAAGGTCGGAAGCATCCTTGCTTCTTCTTTTCTAAGACCTTCTCACTGGCGGAGAACTATTCCATCAGGGACAGGGAGTTACTAGCCATGAAGTTGGCCTTTTCAGAGTGGAGACACCTCCTGGAGGGGGCTCGCTATCCCTTCCAAGTGTACACAGACCACAAAAATTTATTTATTTATTTGCAAACTGCCCAGCGGGTAAACTCTCGCCAGGCTAGATGGTCCTTGTTCTTCTCCCGTTTCCACTTCACCCTCCAATTTCTTTCCAGGGAGAAAAACATTCATGCCTATGCTCTCTCCTGCTCTGTAGTGTCATCAGAGGAGGAGGAGTCTTGGCTAATTGTCCCTTCTGAGAGCCTGAGAACGTGGCCCTGGTCTCGCTAGAGTCTGTGCCCTCGGGCAAGACTTTTGTACCACCTAATTTGAAACTGGAGGTTCTTTCTTGGGCTCACTCGTCCAGGGAGGGTGGACATTTTAGGACCAAGAGGACATCTGAGCTTCTGGCGAGGACGTACTGGTGGCCACATATGTCCCGTGATGGACACTATATTCGGGCGTGTGTCTCCTTTGCCAAGAATTGGTCTCGGCAACGGCCTGCTGGGCTACTTTACCCCCTGCCGGTGGCTGACAGGCCCTGCGAAATGGTAGGGATGAACTTTGTGGTGGGTTTACCCAAGTCTCGTAGCTGCATCATTATCTGGGTAGTCACCTACCATTTTTCCAAAATGGTGCACTTGGTGCCTCTTCCGCAGGTGCCTTCTGCATGGGCCTTGGCGGCACTGTTCATTAAGCACATCTTTCGCCTACACGGTATGCCTGACAGAATTGTCAGTGACCAGGGCCCCCAGTTTGCATCTCGGTTCTGGAGAGAGCTTTGTCGCCTACTCAGCATTGAGCTGAATCTCTTTTCAGCTTACCATCCCAAGACGAACGGGTTGGTAGTGAGGGCCAACCAGACCCTGGTCACATACCAGTGACATTTTGTTTCGGCAAGGCAGAATGATTGGGCATCCTTGCTACCATGGGCGGAATTTGCGCTGAACAACGCCATAGCCAATTCTACTGGACAGACCCCATTCCTCCTTAACTACGGCCAGCATCCGCATATCCCTGTGCCCATGCCCGTTTCATCCACCGACTCTAGGGTGGCAGACTGGGCAGTGGAGGCAGGTGACATTTGGGACCGCACACAGGATGCCATCCAGGCATCTAAGGAGAGAATGAGGGTTTCCGCTGATGCACACTAGTGCCCCGCTTCGGCCTTTGCTCCTGGCGACTTAGTGTGGCTCTCCGCCCGTAACATCAGGCTGCAAGTTGAGTCCATTAAATTTGCGCCTCGCTGCATAGGTCCCTTGAAAGTCCTGGAACAGGTCTACCCTGTGGTTTATCATCTGGCCCTTCCTCCACGCCTAGGTATCACAGACACCTTTCATGTGTCCCTCCTAAAACCCATTGACATGTCCCGGTTTTCCAAGTCATCTGCCAGTACATCGGGTTCGTCCACGGACGATTATGAGGTGAATACTATTGTGGGGTGCAAGGTGGTATGTGGCAAAAAGTACTATCTGGTGGATTGGAAGGGTCATGGCCCAGAGGACAAGACCTGGGAACCTATTGAGCACATTTCTTCTACTCAGCTCTTTGCAGCTTTGGAGCGTAGCAAGGTTCAAGGAGGGTGAGCCCTAGGAGAAGGGGAAATACTAGGTGTCGAGATCCCGTCACTGCACAGGGGGAATCTCAAGCCATGTCCTCTGCGGTCTCCCATTCTTCTTCAGCTGCAGAGGTTCCTGCTCAGCAGATACATTGGTCTCAGCCTCTTACTCAGGCTAAAGCTATGTGCCTGGTTTCTGCTGCCGCCCCAGGTTCCGCTATAACATCCACCATTAGTCAGCGGCGAGCAGACGCTCCTGGGACTAAGTCCTGCTTTTTCCCATCTGAGCATGCCCGTAAGACGACCGCTTATTGGTGCTCAGAGGTCACATGCTCAGGTCCTGAAGCAGCTCGGATTGGGCCATCAGCAAGGTCCTGGAAGGCTGCGGTTATAAAAGTTTCACACGGCCGCATGGCCTTGCACTAGTATAGTCCTAGTGGAGTGAGTGTTGTATGCATGTATGAATGTCTCTGGTGAATGACTCATTATGAAACCCCTACCCTTGGTTCGCATGTGTTCTTCAGCCTTGCCAGTTAGTGCCTACGCTGATAATGCAGGTAGAAGGCAGAGTCAGGGACTAGCTTCAGTGCCAAGTAGTGGCTTTGCCTGTATGCCACTGTGCACTTGGTCTGCACTCCACAGTAGCCAGCATCTATTAGTGGTGTTTGCAGGTGTGACGCCATGCGCTTAGTGGGTCTATAGAGGCTCTTACTCAGCATCCTTGGGGCAGAGTCTTGTGACCGTACACTAGCGCTGATTCAGCTAATACTAGAGAAGAGAGAGAGGATTCAAAAAGATATAAATAAACTGGAGCAGTGGGCAGCAACTAACAGAATGGTTTTTAACAGGGAAAAATGCAAAGTACTACATATGGGCAATAAAAATGAAAAAAGCATATACAGAATGGGAGGAATAGGGCTAAGCAACAGCACATGGGAAAAAGACTTGGGTATACTAATAGATCACAGACTGAATGAGTCAACAGTGTGATTCAGCAGCAAAAAAGGCAAATGCAATTCTAGGATGTATTAACAGAAGCATACAGTTTAGATCACACGAAGTCATTATTTCCCTCTACTCCTCTTTGGTCAGACCTCATCTGGAAAATTGTGTCCAGTTTTGGGCACCACATTTTAAAAAAGATATCAACAAACTGGAGCAAGTTCAGAAAAGAGCGACCAGAATGGTGACCGGTCTGCAAACCCTGTCTTATGAGGAAAGGTTGCAGGATTTGGGAATGTTTAGTTTGCAAAAGAGAAGACTGAGAGGAGACTTAATAGCTGCACATTGTAGAAGGATCATCTTTATTCTCATTTGCACAAGGAAAGACTAGAAGCAATGGGATGAAACTGAATGGGAGGAGACACAGATTAGATATTAGAAAAAACTTTTTGACAGAGTGATCAATGAGTGGAACGGGCTGCCACGAGAAGTGGTGAGTTCTCCTTCAATGGAAGTCTTCAAACAGAGGCTTAGACAGACATCTGTCTGGGATGATTTAGCGAATCCTGCTTTGAGCAGGGGGTTAGACCAGATGACCCAGGAGGTCCCTTCCAACTCTACGATTCTATGATTCTATGATTCATGAGGGCAGTATGGGAAAACATGGCTCGAGCCAGGAATGAAATACATGGGGCCAGGATGGGGGATATTATTACCAAAGGGGCTAATTAAGGGATATTATTACTGCAATGATGTGTTTATTTTATTTTTTTGAGGATAATATTTTAAATGGGGCGGTCCTGTTACTGTGCAGAACGACACTATGTCGTCTTTGTTTCTTCATCTGGTGTAGTGTAGAAGTTGGGAAAAAATAAGTAATGTGTTCTGCAAGTGGAGCTCTAGATAACTGTGTTTTTCCCTGCGGAGACGAGCTCTGGCAGGAAGACGTGAAAACAATCTTTGCTGGATGAAGATGAAAAGCGTAGATGAAGGACTTCACCTAGAGATGTCACTGGTGAGTCAATGTGTTATCTGTACACTAACACTATACTGTCACGTGGACTCATCCTGTGTGACACGACCCGCAGGTCCGTAACTAAAACAACAAGACACGGGGGAAGGGGAAACAGTTACAACGGTGGGCCCTACGATAGGGAACGGGGATGTGGAGACCTTCTGCACTCCCCTGAGTCAGTGTCCCTCACACTCCTAACGTTCCCTATACAGGCTCCTCACCTATCGCTGAGCTGGAACCTGTCACCCTAGCACATGCTACACCTATCCCTTGCTAGGGAGCTGGGTGGTGCAGGCACTGGCCCCACCGCTGTACTAATACACACCAGGTCCAGAGTTCACCCCAGCAACTACCTGCACTTCAGGTTTATGACAAACGAGCACCGCTGGTATTGGAAATGTATGTTCCGGAGGCACCACCCATCTCCAAAGCACCGATCTGGGGAACGAGAGGTGTATGGGCAACTCCATGTGGATGTGGGTGTACGTGGGTAACTCCAGCTGGTAAGTCTCCAGACCCTGGACAGCCGACACCAGATATGGCCCGATCACCTGAGAATTCCAGACCTCCGCAACACACTTCCACTGGATGTTTTTGGTGGTCACCCATACATGCTCGTTTGCACACAGGTCCGGACCTGAACGTTTATTGCCACACATTCGTTTGTCACAATACGGTGAACTCTTTCTGGAACTGATAACAGAGGCGTCCCCCGGTGTCACCACACTCACACTCCCGCAATTCACAGAGGGAAACACCACCATCCAACCCCTCCTACTACAAGGTCTGCGCTGCTCTCACTGGAGAGGAAAAGGACGATTGTAGAGAGACGGCAGAGACAGTAGCCCCTAGGCAGCAGCCCTCACACGACTGCTCCTAGCTGACTACTTCCCTAGTCCACCGATCTAAAACTGGGTTGTGTTTTTGAGACCAAGGGGGGCCCACAACGATAGGTGCTGGATTTCCCTCCAAGACGTAGTATGACTGGGACTCATCATGATGTTCACTATACAGCACAATGTCTTCTACCCCCCCTGGCTCAGTGGGACAGAGTTAATGGCCTGGACGCTTATGGGTTTGTCCGGCGTCTCACCACTCACACCATGAGTCTGGACAAACTGAGCATCCACCAGACTGACTTCTGCTCCAATGTAAACAAGCACCGGTATGCCCTCAGGTACCTCACCAACAATCACCTCTGCTGACATAGTACCTTCTGAGGGCAAGGAGGAAATATACACTCCCAGATCGTCTTCCACCACACGACCAGGGGGGCACGGCTTCTCTGATAGTACAGAAATTTTGGCGTCAATGCCAAGGACTAAATCATTAGTCTGCTCACTACAGGGACCTACCCCTTCACCTTGGGGAACATCAGGCAGCACCATGGGGACACCGACTCCACCAACCTGCCTGGGTACGTCCGCCTGTATAAGCAAGTCCTGCTCTCCAGCAGAGACTCCACGGCATATCCTCGCCAAAGCCGTATATGGACCCTCTAGTTGAGGCAGAGGATAGGTCTCAGACCCATAATTCGCTGCAGGTGCTGGTGAAACACATCATTCAGCTCCTCACCCACCTCAGTGAGGGCCAGCAGCAACTGCTCACCGGTCTGCACTTGGCCGATGGCTCAACAAAGAAAAATGTTAAGGTTGGTTATAATGTCACATGGACCCGTCCTGTGTGACATGACCCGCCATCCGGTAACTGAAACAACAAGACACGGCACGTGTTACTGTCTTGTGTGACACGACCCGCAGGTCGGTAACTAAAACAACAAGACACGGGGAAGGGGAAACAGTTACAATGGTGGGCCCTGCAATAGGGAATGGGGATGTGGAGACCTCCTGCACTCCCCTGAGTCAGTGTCCCTCACACTCCTAATGTTCCCTATACAGGCTCCTCACCTGTCGCCGAGCCAGAACCTGTCACCCTAGCACACCCTACACCTATCCCTTGCTAGGGAGCTGGGTGGTGCAGGCACTGGCCCCACCACTGTACTAATACACACCAAGGAAAAATACAAACAGGGATAACACCACTTAGCTTTGCTCTGTTGCTATTGCTCCCAGTAACAGAGTCCACCACCAAAATGCAGCTTACTTCTCCAAGCTTTGTCAGAGCTGCAAGGAACACCTCTCTGTAATTCCTTCCTTCATCAGACTTTACACCAGAGCTCCTCTGAGCTGCTCTCTGTAGTTCCTTCCTTCACCAGTCTTAGTTGGAAAGGAGCAATATCACCAACACCTGCTCATAGACCATGTGACCCTATATAGGAAAAGGGAATGGTCATATGATCTGGGGCCAAAAGCTGCTATAATCCCAGTGACCACTGGGGGCAAAAGGCAAAGCAAAGAAAACATCAAGTGCAATGACCCTAACGGCCACTGGGGGCAAAACTAGAACTGAAACCACTCAGGTCAATGACCCTAATAGCCACCAGGGGCAAAAACTAACTTTTAAGCACACAGCTTAAGGAAAAAAAAGGTTACTAGTGCTTTTTATCTGTCATGATCCAGCATGGATCATGACATATACAATTTATGCAGAGTTCCTGTGTACAATGTCACCAGTGATCACTGTATTACCTGTACACTGGCACTATACAAAGAGCTCCTGTGTATATTGTCACTGGTGATCACTGAATTACCTGTACACTGTCAGTATATACAGAGCTCTTGTTTATACTGTCACCGTTGAGCACTGTATTAAGGGGATTTTACACATAGCGATATCGCTAGCAATATCGCTAAAGCATCACCGATTTGGTGACGCAGCAGCGATATCGCTAGCGATATCGCTATGTGTGATACTTACCTCTGACCGGCTCTCCCGCTGTCTGTCGCTGATCACGCAAGATTGAGCAGCTCCATTTCTCGTCGGGCGCTTCCTGCTGGCGCCGACGAGCGACGCGGACGGGAGGACATCAGGATCGCCTCGTCTGAAAGGTAAGTAACGACCGCTGTATCGCTTTCAAAAGCAGTTTAAGCGGGCACCATCAATAAATAGTACAGAAATATAACCTAATGGGATCACCAAATTTACATAGAGATACTATAGATTCTAAATAGAAGAAAGACTATGCAAAGAAATAATTTAGGATCACCACACTGATAACTAGTAATTGTGAAAAAAATCATAAATTTTTATTGTACATCAGGTCATGAAACACTACACACAGTAAAAACATTTAAAAACAAAGCAAGGGACTATAGCAGACAAGAAGTCCCATAGTCCACAATATGTCCACCAACTGCCTGTGCAATATACAAATCACATATAAATCACTATTTAGTAGTAGTATGCTGCTGGTTGTTCCATTTAGGTAAGACCATAGGTTATGTAGAGCAAAACCCGATACACAGTGGTTATAGTATACTCAGGTAGAGTGTAATATCATATCAAGCATAATACCTGAATAAATGACCACACAAAGAATATGTTTAATCCTAATAGTCAGTGGCTCTAGCAGATCAAAGGTGAAGTACTGAGAGATGCAGTAGCCCTGATTAAAGTATAGCTATACATCACCATTTCCCTGTCAGGGTAAGTATCAGAGTCCTGTCACCTAGTCATCACAGTCAGCAGTCAGACAGGCAGCCCATCAGGTGGCATAGAGAAACCCACGCGTTCCGACACACAGGGTGTCTTCCTCAAGGTGAGTGTATCCCATCCCTGTGTACACCAGATATTTATATACAGCAATCATTAGAAAATAAAGAGAAAATTGTTACCAGCTGGGGGCACTCAGCAATGGAGCAGTTGAAGTCAGAGTCTCGGCACATGGTGTAGTACCCGGAAGAGCACGCTCAGGGCGAGGGGAGTGACCCACAGGAGTCTGTGACGTAACACAGACGGCGTCTACGCTCATGGAGCACAGCACGGGCTAATCCTCCAAGGTTACTCCAAGTTGTGTACGCAAACAGCGTACCAGATAAAGCAGTTAACACCAAGGGAGGAGTTACACAGATGACGAAAATGTGAGGGAGATTGCTGAGCAGGCAGCGCCTTCATGTGGTGGAGAGGTCATCCCTGTCAAGCACTCCCATATATGTCCACACAATTATTTAACCATATAAACGCCAAAATATAGCACCCTTATAACATGGCACAAAGGGTACATTGCATGGCGTTTTTGAACAGAGCACCTTTATTTACAAATATAAAGGTCACACTATCAGTGTAATACAGTAATTCCACTTATATGTAAAAGTGGTATAGCGTAGACCAACAAAATATTTTAGCAGATAGAATTTCAAGGCAGACTGCTCATCCAGATCACCTGCGTGTAAATACATCATACAGGACGCGTATCAATCAATCAAATACCCCTAAATATGTAGAGTCAGTTAACCTGTTGTCGCCCTACAAGCTCATCAAGAACTCTTGCATCCAAAGTACATTGTGCAGGGCATATGTAGATAGAAAAAACACTTATATAGAAAAATATAATAATGCGCGAATCAGCACAATATTAGTACACCCAGAGCTTGCAATAAAATACTAATCTAGGTTGAAAAAACTTTTAATTTTCTTACATGCTCATCCAGATCTCCTACATCCAAGATGTATTATTTGTATGAAGCACATATGGATGAGAAAACTCTCCAAGCAGAGACAATATTTACATAGTAAATAGTATGACGCAAGTTTACGTGGTGATAGTACATAATGATAGTACACGGGGCTTGGAATGAGATACTCATCCGAGTCACTTGTAGCTACAGTATATTATGCAGACCACATGTAAATATAGGAGTGGCCATGCAAAGACAGCACTTATATACAAGAGCGATAAAACGCAAATTGGGAACAGTCCCAATAGAAAGACCCTATATGTAGGTAAAGTCAGGGGACCTGTTGTTACCTTACATGCCTCAATGAGAAGATATACAGTAGAGGCTATCTTAATGCAAGGTTTAGGAAACATACCAGCAGCATACTCCAAACTGGGTGCCTCAAAAAGAGGCGGAAGATTCAAGGAAATAGCAAGAAGTTTTTCCTTTTCTTCCCTTTAAGTGTATACAATGCTGTAACAGCAACCTAATACAATATATACGAGAGAGTAACCCTAAGTATTTTATCCACCCTTTAGCACAGTGTATAATGGGTATTACAATCTTGCCACACCAGATTATACAATTCAGAGTGACAATAAAGATATAAGCAGAGTATAGAAGAAAAAATGGGTATAAACAGGATAAAAACTGATGTAATAAATAAGAAGGGAGCGCAATGGACCAACAGCCTATGATCCCTATTCCTCTGTTGGTTTAAGTCAGGAGAACAGACAGCAAATGAGAACTCCTTGATCTTTGGTAGATTTGCTTTTTGAAAGGCCGGACAGAAGAGGGGACTCCCAAAAATGCCACTTTCTCATTGCACAGACCTGTGTGAGAAAAGGATCAGATTAGAGGAGTGACAACGCATACCAATCAAACACCGAATTTAAGATCTCCTATAAAAACCGGTATATAACAGTTCTTCGTTTAGACCAGTAGGGGAGAGGCTGTCAAGGTAAAATATCCATCTAGCCTCTCGCCGAAGTAATTCATCCGTAACATTGCCACCCCTAATATTGGTCTGTACACCCTCAAGGCCCATGACTCGTAGAGAGGCCGAAGACCCCCCATGATAGTCCAAAAAATGGGCTGCCACCGATGAAATGGGCTTACCCTTTGACTTGTCCACCCGAGCGGTAGATATGTTCGATAGATGCTGCTGAGTTCTACGTCGCAGTTCCTGTGTCGTCTGTCCAACGTAGATCTTTCTACAACCGCAGACCAATGCGTAGACCAAGTTCCTAGAGCGGCAGTTAAAGTAGGCCTTAGACCGTAGCTGTAAGGGTAGATTGACCAAGAGAGCAGCTTGGTTAGAAATAGTAATTGAGCAAATCGTACAACCCCCACAGGGGAAGGTTCCTCTGTTATCATGTCCTGACCTTAGTTTGACCATAGGACGCCTATAATGACTGTTTGACAAATGGTCCTTAAGGTTCTTAGCCCTCCTGGCTACCACCTTAGGTTGATCACCAATGAAACCCCTAAGTTTGGGTTCACTGAGTAGAATACCCCAATTGTTCCCCAAAAGGCGATAGATGTCACTCCATTGGTTATTAAATCTCGTGATAAGGCTGATCTTATGTGTATTCGTCCTTACCCGAGGTCTGAGGGCATCATCCCTTGATTTGTTCATCGAATATTCAAAGGCTCTTGAAACGGTCTTCTTTGGATAACCCCTCTCATGGAACCTTTTGGTAAGCTGTCGGGATTCTTGTAAAAAGTCTCCCATATGGCTACAGTTACGTCTAAGCCTCAAGAACTGCCCTTTTGGTATCCCTCGTCGTAGATGTGCCGGATGGAAACTGTCAAAATGTAGTACATTATTCGTGGCGGTTTTCTTTCTGAATAAAGTGGTGGTTATACGATTCTGGTGTATCATCAGTTTTAGATCCAGAAACTCCACCGAGCTGAAAGAGAAGGAAGAAGTCAGCTTGATATTCCAGCAGCTATCATTCAGACCACCAATGAAATCATGAAGTCTATCCAATGTACCAGACCAGATGATCACAATGTCATCAATATATCGTAGCCATTTGGTGACTGATTCCTTAAATAGACGTTGTTTATACACATGTGTCTCCTCCCACCACCCCATAAAGAGGTTGGCGTAGGAGGGCAACTACCTGCACTTCAGGTTTATGACAAACGAGCACCGCTGGTATTGGAAATGTATGTTCCGGAGGCACCACCCATCTCCAAAGCACCGATCTGGGGAACGAGAGGTGTATGGGCAACTCCATGTGGATGTGGGTGTACGTGGGTAACTCCAGCTGGTAAGTCTCCAGACCCTGGACAGCCGACACCAGATATGGCCGGATCACCTGAGAATTCCAGACCTCCGCAACACACTTCCACTGGATGTTTTTGGTGGTCACCCATACATGCTCGTTTGCACACAGGTCCGGACCTGAACGTTTATTGCCACACATTCGTTTGTCACAATACGGTGAACTCTTTCTGGAACTGATAACAGAGGCGTCCCCCGGTGTCACCACACTCACACTCCCGCAATTCACAGAGGGAAACACCACCATCCAACCCCTCCTACTACAAGGTCTGCGCTGCTCTCACTGGAGAGGAAAAGGACGATTGTAGAGAGACGGCAGAGACAGTAGCCCCTAGGCAGCAGCCCTCACATGACTGCTCCTAGCTGACTACTTCCCTAGTCCACCGATCTAAAACTGGGTTGTGTTTTTGAGACCAAGGGGGGCCCACAACGATAGGTGCTGGATTTCCCTCCAAGACGTAGTATGACTGGGACTCATCATGATGTTCACTATACAGCACAATGTCTTCTACCCCCCCTGGCTCAGTGGGACAGAGTTAATGGCCTGGACGCTTATGGGTTTGTCCGGCGTCTCACCACTCACACCATGAGTCTGGACAAACTGAGCATCCACCAGACTGACTTCTGCTCCAATGTAAACAAGCACCGGTATGCCCTCAGGTACCTCACCAACAATCACCTCTGCTGACATAGTACCTTCTGAGGGCAAGGAGGAAATATACACTCCCAGATCGTCTTCCACCACACGACCAGGGGGGCACGGCTTCTCTGATAGTACAGAAATTTCGGCGTCAATGCCAAGGACTAAATCATTAGTCTGCTCACTACAGGGACCTACCCCTTCACCTTGGGGAACATCAGGCAGCACCATGGGGACACCGACTCCACCAACCTGCCTGGGTACGTCCGCCTGTATAAGCAAGTCCTGCTCTCCAGCAGAGACTCCACGGCATATCCTCGCCAAAGCCGTATATGGACCCTCTAGTTGAGGCAGAGGATAGGTCTCAGACCCATAATTCCGCTGCAGGTGCTGGTGAAACACATCATTCAGCTCCTCACCCACCTCAGTGAGGGCCAGCAGCAACTGCTCACCGGTCTGCACTTGGCCGATGGCTCAACAAAGAAAAATGTTAAGGTTGGTTATAATGTCACATGGACCCGTCCTGTGTGACATGACCCGCCATCCGGTAACTGAAACAACAAGACACGGCACGTGTTACTGTCTTGTGTGACACGACCCGCAGGTCGGTAACTAAAACAACAAGACACGGGGAAGGGGAAACAGTTACAATGGTGGGCCCTGCAATAGGGAATGGGGATGTGGAGACCTCCTGCACTCCCCTGAGTCAGTGTCCCTCACACTCCTAATGTTCCCTATACAGGCTCCTCACCTGTCGCCGAGCCAGAACCTGTCACGCTAGCACACCCTACACCTATCCCTTGCTAGGGAGCTGGGTGGTGCAGGCACTGGCACCACCACTGTACTAATACACACCAAGGAAAAATACAAACAGGGATAACACCACTTAGCTTTGCTCTGTTGCTATTGCTCCCAGTAACAGAGTCCACCACCAAAATGCAGCTTACTTCTCCAAGCTTTGTCAGAGCTGCAAGGAACACCTCTCTGTAATTCCTTCCTTCATCAGACTTTACACCAGAGCTCCTCTGAGCTGCTCTCTGTAGTTCCTTCCTTCACCAGTCTTAGTTGGAAAGGAGCAATATCACCAACACCTGCTCATAGACCATGTGACCCTATATAGGAAAAGGGAATGGTCATATGATCTGGGGCCAAAAGCTGCTATAATCCCAGTGACCATTGGGGGCAAAAGGCAAAGCAAAGAAAACATCAAGTGCAATGACCCTAACGGCCACTGGGGGCAAAACTAGAACTGAAACCACTCAGGTCAATGACCCTAATAGCCACCAGGGGCAAAAACTAACTTTTAAGCACACAGCTTAAGGAAAAAAAAGGTTACTAGTGCTTTTTATCTGTCATGATCCAGCATGGATCATGACATATACAATTTATGCAGAGTTCCTGTGTACAATGTCACCAGTGATCACTGTATTACCTGTACACTGGCACTATACAAAGAGCTCCTGTGTATATTGTCACTGGTGATCACTGAATTACCTGTACACTGTCAGTATATACAGAGCTCTTGTTTATACTGTCACCGTTGAGCACTGTATTAAGGGGATTTTACACATAGCGATATCGCTAGCAATATCGCTAAAGCATCACCGATTTGGTGACGCAGCAGCGATATCGCTAGCGATATCGCTATGTGTGATACTTACCTCTGACCGGCTCTCCCGCTGTCTGTTGCTGATCACGCAAGATTGAGCAGCTCCATTTCTCGTCGGGCGCTTCCTGCTGGCGCCGACGAGCGACGCGGACGGGAGGACATCAGGATCGCCTCGTCTGAAAGGTAAGTAACGACCGCTGTATCGCTGCTGCATCGCTGTGAGATCTGACTGTGTGGCAGCTCACTAGCGACCATTTAGCGATGCACCAGCAATCCTGACCGGATCATATCGTTGTCGGGATCGCTGGTGCATCGCTAAATGTAAAGGGGCCTTTACCTGTACTCAGACACTGCATACTAAGTACAGATCTCCTTTGTATAATGGCACTTGTGGTGATAGTAATGTATGTTTTTAATTTTAATTAATGATCAGTATTGTAGTATTCAGTCACCATATGGTGGTAATATGCGGTCTGGTCATGGTTTGGTGGTATTTGTGCAAAAAGGAAAATATCCAGCTCAACGATATAGTGAAACCAATATTTTATTCACCATGCAAAGTGACAAGTTGAGGATAAAAGCATCAGCATAATTCAAGATGGAAATGCGATATCAACGCGTTTCAGGTGGACTAGCACCCTTAATCATGATGATGTCATGACTAAGGGTGCTTTTATCCTCAACTTGTCACTTTGCATGGTGAATAAAATATTGGTTTCACTATTTCGTTGAGCTCAATATTTTCCTTTTTGCATTGCTGCATATCTAACACAATGGATCCGTGCTCCGATCATCAAGACGCCTGTAACGGTGAGCTGAACTTTTTCTACTGTGGTGGTATTTGTCCCTTGTACTATATAGTAACATACATAGTTATTAAGGCTTGTGGTGTAGTAACCACTGTGGCCACTAGGGGGCGCTGTATGGATTTCCCAAGAGAACGGGTGAGTGGCAGAATCCTGAAGGATGGTTATGTATCTCAAGGTGTGTGGCCTTGAGATGGAGACTTAGGTAAGCGTATTGATCAGCAATGATATTGTTGAGATGTTGTTTCAAAGTGTAAAGGAGAAGCCTCCAGGTAACTAGAGAGATGGGCTGGTTCTGGTTACGTACAAACCCACCCAGGGGTGTGTCTGAAAATGCCTGTAGTAAAAGGCTATGTGAGTGTGTGAAGGACCTGTGATGAGATCATAGTCACGTGACCCGGTGGGTGTGGCTATAGACCATATAATGTGGCCAGGGTAGGTCACATGTGGTGAATGCAGGGACCTGGTTGGTCCAGAGCGGAAGGTCCCATGCGCAGGATTATCTCCTGGCTAACAACCGGTGTGTGGCTGTGTGTAATGGCTGCCAGAGCCTGAAAGTTCACTGGAAGGATATGGACGTCTGCACCATGAGTGACGGAACCATGTGGAGACCCTGATGTGGGTGAGATAAATGAGGCTAAGAGAGCCTGTATGCTGGACATTGAGCAACCTGTGTGAACACTGGGTTTACTGAGGGAAGCTATAATGGATGCTCTGTTTATGTGAAGTTTTGTTTATTGCTTCTATCGGTTTATGCTGCATAATAAACCGCATGGACTGCTATGTTTGATGGAAAACCCGTGCCGGATGTGTTTTGTTCGCTGCCAAGCGAGAATTCCCCAAGTAAATGACAGCGCTACCTCACATTTGGTGGATAAGCAATGGGCAATATTGTAGCCTTGCTGCTGGGAGCAACGGAAGAGGACTGCAAAGTCGGTTGCTAAGAGCAGCGGTTTCCAAAGGCGTATGTTGCAGTGCTGGCAACGCTGAGCCAGGAAAGCTGACGGTCAGGGAAGCCACTGCCTGGCTGTGGTTCTGGAACCGTGGGGCGGCCTAGTGAGTAAGGCACTGTCCGGATCGGTGAGCCCAGTGCGGCCGTTTCCTCAGGAGAAAGAAACTGGTGTTTACTAGGATACATCTGCTGTAGAGGGGTCCGAGAACCTGCGCTGCCAGAAGGTGACGGTCGTGAAAAACGTGTTTTACTGACCAGGATCAGTGAGAAAGAGACTGGTGGTTGCTATAGGGTGCCTCTGAGGAGAAGAGGTATCCATGGACCTGTGTGGCCGACACAGGTAATGGACTGGTGTTCGTGTTGTACTGACCTGGGTCAGTGGGAATGACTGTGTTCCTGGAGGGTTCAGTGAGCAAGGTCCTGAAGGGTCAGTGTTGGGAAGATCCCTGGAGCAGGTGGTATGACCTTGGACCTGGTGAGGCGTAAGTGTTGGGCAGTCTCAGGCCGAGACGGATGTCCTAAATAGCACCTGCTAAGCCCCTGGACCTGGTGAGGCCGGTGTGTTGGGAAACGCTGAGAGGAGGTTCGCTCCCTGAATAGCACCCGATGCGCCCTGTGTGTTGGACGGTCTCAGGCGGAGATGGTACGTCCTAAATAGCACATGGAAAGGACACGTGAGTTTTTTGAGGTTTTTTTGTGGTGTTTTTCGTTTCTTCTTTTCTCAACTCAGCCTGCGGTGGCTCAGTGGGAGTCAAGAAGCTGACAAGCGGCTTGATGTGTCTCAGTGGGTCAGGAAGGTGACAAGCGGCTTCCGGTAACTCAGCGGGGTTAGGAAGGTGTCAAGCGGCTTCCGGTAGATCGGTGGGTCCACGAAGACGGCACAGCAGGTGCTGCAGGGACACCAGCCGCTGTGTGTGTGTGAACAGCAGCCGGTGGTGTCGGTGATTGGTGACAGCAGGAGCTGTGGGAGTGCCAACAAGGACTTGTGTGGTATCGTTAAGACATAAACTGTGTTGTGTGAACTGTGGTCTGAGAAGACCGGTATAACGGACATGGGGAGATCCCGAAAGGGGGTGGAGTCCCAGAAGGGGGCAGTGGCCCAAATCGGAGTGGTAACCCAAAAAGGGGTGGAGTCCCTGGAGGGGGCTGTAAAACAAATTGGGGTGGTTCAGGAAATGGCAGCACTGGTTGACTCAGTGGGTATGTCTAGAGTACTGCAGTGTATGTGTATGTCTTGGGAGGAATGTGGGATATCCTTTCCGGGTAGTAATGATGGGCCGCAAGTGTGTACTGTGATGCTGTGCCTGGAAGAAGTCCCTGGTAGGCTGGACTCAAAGAGTCAGGTGACTCTGACAGCCGCTCGTTTTATCTCTGACCGAGAAAAACGTCAGAGTTCGCTGCGTCCACGGGGTCATTGTGAATTATAAGGTGGACAGAGTCCTAATTGAGATGACAAGGGGGGAGTGCCAAGGCGGTAGAATGCCACCAAACTTAGTGCATACCTTTGAGAGGTGCCGGGACTATGTCATGCTTGATTATGTGGGACAGGAGAGTAGAGGCGTTTATACTGTAGGGCTAGCAGACACTGAGACGCTGACGCCTCCTAACGTGGACAGGCCAGACGTAGGGGCGATTGGAGAAAGAGTGGTGTCGGACGAACCTACTTACCTGACATCACCTGAAGGGTACAACAGCGTGAATGAGAAGGGTGTGGTAAACAGAGCGGAGCTGACACCCAGATAGAGAGAGTGCCTTGGGAGTTCACCGTACGGTGTGGTGTGACTGTGACGTGTTGTTGCCAGTAGCCACCACTAGAACAGCATCTAGTGTTGTGCTGACTGAAACTCGTGACAGGACTGATGGTAACCTGATCGAGAAGATAACGGGAGTAGAAACACGGTCAGAGGGTAATGGGGGCTCGACTGACGGGACTAACCCAGGAATACCTTTTGATGATATAATTAAAGAAGTAATGGAGCAACACATACTGGCCAAAAGAGAACTAGAGCAGGAGATACAGTGAAGGAACAGCTCGAACGAGAGAGTGATGAGACAAACGGCCGAGCACAGAGTGGAGGAGCTTGAGAAAGAAGTCTTGAAGCTCAGAGGTCACCTGTCAACGTGGCACAGCGTGAACAACACCTTAAGAGAAGATGTGGAAGGGCTTGAGAAAGGAGTCTTGGAGCTCAGAGGTCACTTGTCAATGTGGCAAAATGTGAACAAGACCCTTAGGGAAGAAATGGAAGAACTCAGAGTAGTAGTTAAAAGTCTTCTGCGGAGGAACTTGGATGAAGACTTACCGCGGGTGAGCGCAAGTGATAACAGGACAGAACGGCCAGTAGCCCTCGTGGCAAAGGGTCATGAAGTGGTCAAATCGTGTGAACTTGGTAAGAACTGAGGAAGACAGCCACCCGGTCGGGTCAACTGTAGTGAGGGAAGTGTCCGTGGTAAAGCTAGAGCCTTCGGTCCAGGAAGAGAGCAAGACCCCAACCTTCCAGTTTGTGATTGATGTACCAGAGGACATGCAAGAAGCCTGTGCGGAGGAAGGTGTGCATGAGGCTTTCAAAGAAGCGGTCAAAGCGTGTAAGGTGTGCTGGGCACCTGAGACTCGGCAGTTGGTGATAGTATTGGACAGAGAAGATACATCAAACCGAGTGGCTGTCATGAAAGAGATGCATCTACAATGTCTCCACACCAAACAGCGGGTGAGGCAGAGTAATGTGAAGGCTGCTCGACGCCTAGAGTTAGCAAGGGAGGCTATGGATCAGCTGGGATTGCGGAAAGATGTGGTGCCGGTACTCAAAGCTCTGATTGGGAGAATCATTGGAAGATCCAGGAAGGTAATGCAAGACCTTGTGAATATCTCCGGTGTGGTGAGAGTGAGTATCCCTCCTGATGATGAAGACCAAGTATCCAGTGAAGTGGGCAGGATTCCCATCCTGGTGGTTGGCTCCGTGGAGAGCCTGAGAGACTTTCGGATGCTCTTGGAGTATCGATTGGGGTACCTGCAAGAGATTGAGCAGTTGAGGCGGGACCATGGGCGAATCAATAAAGAGGTACGAAACACCAGGTGGCGGCCGCCTCCAACCCAAGATGTAAGGACCTGAAGGGTTCCACCAAAAAGCGTCAGGGCAGATGGCCGAAGAGTGTCAGCAAGTGGCAGTTCGATGGGCCGTACGAGGCTGAGAGACATGAGTTCCTGTGAGATGCAGAATGGGTCAGACTCGGGCCAGACAGTAGGCCCAACTAAGACTGATGACCGTACCAACCGGGGGAGCTGGTCGGGGAACGGAACAAACAGAGAAAGGAAGATGGAGACTAGACAGTGTCTGATGACGCAGGCAGACTGTAACTGGAGGGTCAAAGATCAGGACTGATATTCTGACCGCTGGGAGCGGGGGAGGCCTAACGTAGAAAGGAGACCGTATGACAGATGGGAAAGGTTCTCTCGACCTGTGGGGCAAGGTGCAATGAGTGCCCGGTCCCGAGAGTCTGATGTAATGTTGTGTGTTGAACCCCACAAGTTTGAACAGAGTGGCGAGGTATGTGGTGTAGTAACCACTGTGGCCACTAGGGGGCATTGTGTGGATGTCCCAAGAGAATGGGTGAGTGGCAGAATCCTGAAGGATGGTTATGTATCTCAAGGTGGGTGGCCTTGAGATAGAGACTTAGGTATGCGTATTGATCAGCAATGATATTGCTGAGGTGCTGAGGCAGACTGTAACTGGAGGGTCAAAGATCAGGACTGATATTCTGACTGCTGGGAGCGGGGGAGGCCTAACGTAGAGAGGAGACCATATGACAGGTGGGAAAGGTTCTCTCGACCTGTGGGGCAAGGTGCAATGAGTGCCCGGTCCCGAGAGTCTGATGTAATGTTGTGTGATGAACCCCACAAGTTTGAACAGAGGGGCGAGGTATGTGGTGTAGTAACCACTGTGGCCACTAGGGGGCACTGTGTGGATGTCCCAAGAGAACGGGTGAGTGGCAGAATCCTGAAGGATGGTTATGTATCTCAAGGTGGGTGGCCTTGAGATGGAGACTTAGGTATGCTTATTGATCAGCAATGATATTGCTGAGGTGTTGTTTCAAAGTGTAAGGGAGAAGTCTCCAGGTAACTAGAGAGAAGGGCGGGTTCTGGTTACCTACAAACCCACCCAGGGGTGTGTCTGAAAATGCCTGTAGTAAAAGCCTATGTGAGTGTGTGAAGGACCTGTGATGAGGTCATAGTCATGTGACCCGGTGGGCATGGCTATAGACCATATAATGTGGCCAGGGTAGGTCACATGTGGTGAATGCAGGGACCTGGTTGGTCCAGAGCGGAAGGTCCCATGCGCAGGATGGTCTCCTGGCTAACAGCCGGTGTGTGGCTGTGTGTAATGGCTGCCAGAGCCTGAAAGTTCCCTGGAGGGATATGGACGTCTGCAGCATGAGTGACGCAACCATGTGGAGACCCTGACGTGGGTGAGATAAATGAGGCTAAGAGAGCCTGTATGCTGGACATTGAGCAACCTGAGGGAAGCTATAATGGATGCTCTGCTGTTTATGTTAAGTTTTGTTGATTGCTTCTATCGGTTTATGCTGCATAATAAACTGCATGGACTGCTATGTTTGATGGAAAACCCGTGCCGGATCTGTTTTGTTCACTGCCAAGCGAGAATTCCCCAAGTAAATGACAGCGCTACCTCACAGGTTGAAGGAAAACTTTAAGTCCATCTAGTTCAACCCATATCCTATCCTAACTTGCCCTAACATGTTGATCCAGAGGAAGGCAAAAAAAACCCCATGTGGCAAACAGTAAGCTTCACATTGGGGAAAAAAAATTCCTTCCCGACTCCACATACGGCAATCAGCCTAGCTCCCTGGATCAACGTAATATCAAGGAAACTAGTGTATATACTCTGTAATATTATACTTTTCAAGAAAGGCATCCAGTCCCTTCTCAAATTTTAGTAGGGAACCACTCATTACAACATCATATGGCAGAGTTCCATAGTCTCACTGCTCTTACAGTAAAGAATCTGCGTCTGTGAGTATGCTTAAACCTTCTTTCCTCCAGACGTAGAGGATGCCCCCTTGTCCCTGTCACAGGTCTAAGAGTAAAAAGATCATTAGAAAGATCTTTGTACTGTCTCCGCATATATTTATACATTGTAATAAGATCACCCCTAAGCCTTCGATTTTCCAAACTAAATAACCCCAGGTGTAATAACCTGTCTTGGTATTGCAGACCCCCAAGTTCCCTAATAACCTTGGTCGCTCTTCTCTGCACCCGCTCCAGTTCAGCTATGTCTTTCTTATACACCGGAGACCAGAACTGTACACAGTATTCTAAGTGTGGTCGCACTAGTTACTTATATAGAGGTAAAATTATGTTCTCCTCATGAGCATCTATGCCTCTTTTAATGCATCCCATTATTTTATTTGCCTTTGCAGCAGCTGCCTGACACTGGCCACTAAATGTGAGCTTGTTGTCCACCCATACACCCAGGTCTTTTTCAGTGATAGTTTTGCCCAGTGTTTTCCAATTAAGCACATAATTATACATCTTGTTTGTTCTTCCCAAGTGCATGACCTTACATTTATCCCCATTAAAGCTCATTTGCCATTTATCAGCCCAAGTTTCTAGTTTACATAAATCCTCCTGTAATATAAAATTGTCCTCCTCTGTATTGATTCCCCTGCAGAGTTTCGTGTCATCTGCAAATATTGAAATTCTACTCTCTATGCCCCCTACAAGGTCATTAATAAATATTTTAAAAAGAGATATATGTGTGCTATTATTCGGTCAATGTGGTGGTAAATATGGTCTGGACATGGTGTGGCCGTATTTGTTCCTTGCATGTGGCATTATAGGACACTATGTGGTGGTAATATTGTGCCTGGTCATGGTTGCATTGGTATTTGTCCCCTTGGATGTGATATTATTGGTCATTTTAAAATTTGAAAAATAAATAAAAATATACCTTAATTGTTTGCATATTTTAACATATTTTTAATAGGTTAGAGTAGGGACTGGCTGAAAGAGTTTACCTTGTTGTGGTGGCAAATTAAAAAAATATATTGGCCAAAACAAGAGCTGCTGGCTATACAGTGGGGGAAATAAGTATTTGATCCCTTGCTGATTTTGTAAGTTTGCCCACTGACAAAGACATGAACAATCTATAATTTTAAAGTTAGGTTAATTTTAACATTGAGAGATAGAATATCAAAAATAGGATCCAGAAAATCACACTGTATAAATTATATAAAAATGTATTTGCATTTTGCAATGAGAAATAAGTATTTGATCCCTCTGGCAAACATGACTTAATACTTGGTGGCAAAACCTTTGTTGGCAAGCACAGCAGTCATGCTTTTTCATAGTTGATGATGAGGTTTGCGCACATGTCAGGAGGAATTTTGGTTACACTCCTCTTTGCAGATCATCTCTAAATCATTAAGATTTTGAGGCTGTCACTTGCCAACTCCCTCCATAAGTTTTCTATTGGATGAAAAAAACTGGAGACTAGCTAGGCCACTCCATGACTTTACTGTACTTCTTGTTGAGCCACTCCTCTGTTACCTTGGCTGAATGTTTTGGGTCATTGTCTTGCTGGAAGACCCAGCCATGACCCATTTTTAATGTCCTGAATTAGGGAAGGAGGTTGTCACTCAGGATTTTATGGTGCATGGCTCCATCCATTCTCCCATTGATGCAGTGAAGTAGTCCTGTGCCATTAGCAGAGAAACACCCCCAAAACATAATGTTTCCTCCTCCATGCTTGACAGTGGGGACAATGTCCTTTGGGTCATAGGCAGCATTTTTCTTTCTCCAAACACAGCGAGTTGAGTTAATGCCAAAAAGCACAATTTCTGTCTCATGTAACCACAGCACCTTCTCCCAATCACTCACAGAATCATCCAGGTGTTCATTGATATGCTTCAGATGGGCCTGCACATGTGTCTTCTTGAGCAGGGGGACCTTGCAGGCACTTCAGGATTATAAACCTTTACAGCGTAATGTGTTGCCAATTGTTTTCTTGGTGACTGTGGTTCCAGCTACCTTGAGATCATTAACAAGTTCCCCTGGTGTTGTTTTAGGCTGATCTCTCACCTTCCTCATGATCAAGGATATCCCATGAGGTGAGATTTTGCATGGTACCCCAGATCAATATCGATTGACAGTCATTTTGCATTTCTTCCATTTTTCTTACTATTGCACCAACAGGTCTCCTTCTCACCCACCGCCTTACATATGGTTTGGTAGACTGTTCCGGCTTTGTGCAGTTCTATGATCTTGTCCTTGACATCCTTATGGTCTTGCCCATGTTGTAGAGGTTAGAGTTTGACTGATTAATTGAGTCTTTGATAAAGGTGACTATGTAAGACAGCTGTCTTCCTTAATTCAGGTAACGAGTTGATTAGGAATATCTAACTGATCTGTAAGAGCCAGAATTCTTTATGGTCAGTAGGGGGTCAAATACTTATTTCTCACTGCAAAATGCTAATAAATTTACATAATTTATACAATGTGATTTTCCGGATATTATTTTTGATATTCTATCTCAATGTTAAAATTATTGAATGTTCATGTCTTTGTCAGTGGGCAAACTTACAATATCATCAAGGGATCAAATACTTATTTCCCCCACTGTATGTGTGATCTGGTGATGGGAACTGTTAATGTGTGATTGGCGAGAACTGGAGTTTTTCCAAGAGAGAGAGGTGGGACTGTGGACAGTTTGAGGGGTGGAGGCGGGGCTGTTGTGGAGTCTCAAGGGGGCCCCAAGAATCTTTGCAGTATGGGGCCCCAAAATTCCTAGTGGCAGCCCTTTAAACACTAAAAGGTAAGAATATACTGTAAAGAGTATGCATATAATCATTTAATTCCTTAGTAACTGAGCTAATTTTAACATTAATGATCAGGCCAAATTATTGAAATCTGATCAGTGTAACTTTTTGTGGCGATAGTGAGGGATAAGGCACTTTAGCAGCAGCTGTTTTAATGCATATTGATGTGGATATAGGGTTAAACACTGTAGAAATAGATGCACACTGGGATAATAATAGTAATCAAAAGAAGAAGAATTTTATTAGTTACTAGCTGAAGAGCCCGGCACTGCCCAGGCATAGTAACTAACTGTGTTTAGTTATAGCAAATTATGATTATCCTCCATCCCATAGTCCCGTGCCCATATACCCATCATACATATCCATCATCCCATAGGCCCGTGCCCATATACCCATCATACATATCCTCATCCCATAGTCAGGTGCCCATATACCCATCACACATCCTCCATCCCCTAGTCCCATTCCCATCACACATCCTCATCCCATAGTCAGGTGCCCATATACCCATCACACATCCTCCATCCCCTAGTCCCATTCCCATCACACATCCTCCATCCCATAGTCCCATGCCCATATACCCATCATACATATTCGCCATCCCATAGTCGAGTGCCCATATACCCATCACTCATCCTTCATCTCATAGTCCCATGCCCATATACCCATCATACATATCCTCCATCCCATAGTCCCATGCCCATATACCCACCATACTTATCTGCCATCCCACCATAGTCCCGTGCCCATATACATGTCATCCATCCCATAGTCCAGTGCCCATATACCTATCACACATCCTCCATCCCATAGTCAACCATTATGACATCATGATGAGCGGTGGGGCTTGCAACCTATGATGACATCAGCGTCGCCATGGCAACGATTATGACATCATAATGAGGGGTGGGGCATGATACACACACAATTTTTCCCCATTATGTAGATAGGGGCAAAATTGTTTGGTGAATTGGAACACGCGGGGTTAAAATTTCGCCTCACAACATAGCCTAGGACACTCTCGGGGTCCAGACATGTGACTGTGCCAAATTTTGTGGCTGTAGCTGCGACGGTGCGGATGCCAATCCCGGACATACATACATACATACATACATACATACATACATACATACATACATACATACACACACTTGAGCTTTGTATATTAGATGGGCGAGCAATAAAATGCTCGGGTGCTCGTTGCTCGGGTCGAACAAATTGGAATACTCAGGTACTCGGACAGAACGATACGAATGTAAGTCAATGGGAGACCCGAGCATTTTTGCTGCGATCCCCCCTGGGGGTCCTTTAAAGGTCTAAAACCATCTGAAAATGATGGAACCACTGCTCAAATGACACGGGGAAATCATGCGGATTGCCCCTGGAAGCATTCCTGACTCCTAGTTCACAGCTTTAAACAATTTTTTCAGATTTTATGTCATTTTTAAGGGTGCACCAAAAAACATACCAAAACATAACCAAAATGGATTTTGCTGGGAAATGTACATCCTTTCCAGGTTAGTGACTTGCATATAAGGCAAAATAATTAACCCCAGACCAAAATGTTCCTCCCCCTATTTTTACAGGGGCATCAGGCAGCATTAATCTTCTTAAAGGGCCATTATTAATCAGTGGGTCTCCTAAACTGTTATTGCCTATGCAGTGAGTGGATGGGCTGCCAAGAATTACGATGCACCACAATACCCCTTTCACGAGAGGTTCAGGTGGGCTTCCTGAAAAAATGTTGCATTGAATGCAAGGCCTGGCCTGCCCCAAAGTTACAAGCACCCCAATAAGCTTTTCAAGCCACGTACTAGATGTCCACCCGAAAATCCACCTCACATTATTCATTTCGGAATCCCATACTATTTTCTTAGGCATTGTCTCCAAGGCCTGCCCTGCTGCCAAGTTATCTGCACCCCAATATGCCTTTGAAACAACATACTGGATGGGCACAGGAAAATCCACTTCACATTATTCATTTTGTACTCCCATTCTGCTTTCATATGCATAGACTGCAAGGCCTGCCTTGCTACCAAGTCATATGCACCCCAATAACCCCAATCCCCCCTTGAAGAAACATTTAGGAGGGCCTATTAACCCCTTTACCCCCAAGGGTCGTTTGCATTTTCTTGGCCTGGGCCAATTTTTACAATTCTGACCACTGTCCCTTTATGAGGTAATAACTCTGAAACTGTCATGATCCATGACAGATAAAAGCACTAGTAACCTTTTTTTTTCCTTAAGCTGTGTGCTTAAAGTTAGTTTTTGCCCCCGGTGGCCATTAGGGTCATTGCACTCTGGTTACTTTAGTTTAGTGCACGTGATTATGAAGCAGATATGATTGCTGGTTCTTACCTATAAAAGAGTATCAGGTGGTTGCAATCACTGTTGGTAACATAGTAAAATAGTTTTGAAGGCTGAAGGAGGACCTTATGTCCATCTAGTTCAGCCTATTTTTAGTGCAGCTGTTCTGCATTGTTGATCCTGGGGAAGGCAAAAAACCCACAGAGTAGAAGCCAACTTTCTCCATAGGGAAAAAAATTCTTTCCCCTTAGCTGGTTCAACCATGTACCTATAATATTATATTATTCATAACTAGAGTTGAGCGAAACAGGTCGAAAAATTTCAAAAGTCGCCGACTTTTGTCAAAGTCGGGTTTCATGAAACGAAACCCGACCCTAGGATGAGGTCGGCCACGAGGTCGGCGACTTACGCGCCAAAGTCGCGTTTCAAAAGTTTGTTTTGCGCTCTTTTACAGCCAATCAGGATCCACGGACACTGTGGGCAACGTGATGACATAGGCAGGGGTCACCACCATCTTTCAGAAGGGCATGCAAGTGATTGGCTTGCTTTGGTGGGCCTCACAGGGGGTATAAAAGGGCGTGCACGCCGACCGCCATCTTACTTCTGCCGATTTCAGTATAGGGAGAGGTTGCTGCTGATTCTGTAGGGAGAGCGTTAGGCAGGGAAGAAGACAAAAAAACTGCTTCTGCTGCTAGTGATTTGGCCTGCACAACACACAAGTCACTGTGTGTGCAGTGCAAGGGGAGGCTATATAGTGGTGTATCAGTGGTGTTGGTTGTTGGGCTGCCTTTTAAGGCTTCCTGACAGGCTGGCATTGCTGTTTACCCACTGCTCCGCAAACTGCTTTTTTAAAAGCAATCCAATCTCCCTTATCCTGTAGTCACTTTGGTCACAGCTGTGCCATCGAGCCTGTCACATAGCGCTCAGATATTCATTGGGCCTCACACAATCCACAAGTGTCCAGTGTCCAAAAGTGTGTGCAGAGATTCAAAATTTCCCTTATCCTCTCGTCACTTTGGTCACAGCTGTGCCATCGAGCCTGTCACATAGCGCTCAGATATTCATTGGGCCTCACACAATCCACAAGTGTCCAGTGTCCAAAAGTGTGTGCAGAGATTCAAAATCTCCCTTATCCTCTCGTCACTTTGGTCACAGCTGTGCCATCGAGCCTGTCACATAGCGCTCAGATATTCATTGGGCCTCACACAATCCACAAGTGTCCAGTGTCCAAAAGTGTGCGCAGAGATTCAAAATCTCCCTTATCCTCTCGTCACTTTGGTCACAGCTGTGCCATCGAGCCTGTCACATAGCGCTCAGATATTCATTGGGCCTCACACAATCCACAAGTGTCCAGTGTCCAAAAGTGTGTGCAGAGATTCAAAATCTCCCTTATCCTCTCTTCACTTTGGTCACAGCTGTGCCATCGAGCCTGTCACATAGCGCTCAGATATTCATTGGGCCTCACACAATCCACAAGTGTCCAGTGTCCAAAAGTGTGCGCAGAGATTCAAAATCTCCCTTATCCTCTCGTCACTTTGGTCACAGCTGTGCCATCGAGCCTGTCACATAGCGCTCAGATATTCATTGGGCCTCACACAATCCACAAGTGTCCAGTGTCCAAAAGTGTGTGCAGAGATTCAAAATCTCCCTTATCCTCTCGTCACTTTGGTCACAGCTGTGCCATCGAGCCTGTCACATAGCGCTCAGATATTCATTGGGCCTCACACAATCCACAAGTGTCCAGTGTCCAAAAGTGTGTGCAGAGATTCAAAATCTCCCTTATCCTCTCGTCACTTTGGTCACAGCTGTGCCATCGAGCCTGTCACATAGCGCTCAGATATTCATTGGGCCTCACACAATCCACAAGTGTCCAGTGTCCACAAGTGTCTGCAGAAATTCAAAATCTCCCCTGTCCTATAGCCACATTGTACCTTGTTTTACATTACTATATAGTTTGTTGGATTTTGTCTACATTTCTACCAAAAATGAGGAAGGCTGGTGGAAGAGGCCGTGGAATTGGGCGGGGGTTGGCAGCTGGTAATGATGGTGTTGGTGGTGGATCTGATGGTAGTGGCAAGAGCAAAATAGGACCGAATGCAGGAGGTGTTGAGCCTGCGTCATCATCTGGCTACATAAGGCCTCGAACGCTTAGTTTTCTAGGAGTTGGCAAACCGCTTTTAAAGCCAGAGCATCAGGAAAAAGTTTTGTCTTACATTGCTGACTCAGCCTCCAGCTCTATCGCCTCCTCTTCTTCAGTTGTAAAAAGTAAAGCACTGAGTCGTCATTGGAGGCTCATGTTCATGAACCACACCTTTCCTTGTGTCCTTCACCCCAACCAAGATTGAAGGATGACACAGGCCATACTACTGATTACTCCATGGAGCTGTTTTCACATACCATGCCTGGATTATCAAGTCAAATGGTGAATTACCCAGGCCAAGATGAATCTGACATGGAGTGCACTGATGCACAGCCGCTGATGGATGATTCTGCTGGTACATTCACTCAGAGCACTACATTGTCCTCGCAGTGTACAGAGCCAGATTCTGACCCTGATGAGACTCAGGTGCCCCTTCCCGCACACTATACCACCATACACGGTGACACAGAGGAAGGTGCACATGACATAGAAGAGGAGGTGATGGATGACCCAGTTGTTGACCCAGATTGGCATCCATTGGGGGAAGAGGGTGCTGCTTCCAATAGCTCAGATGAGGAGCATCCACAGCAGACATCGACATCGCAACAGCTGTTATCTGGCAGGCCCGTAGCACTCCAAAGACAGGTTCCAGACATCAAAAGAGTTGCTGGACAGCTTGTCCAGAGGGTCAAAAGATCACAGCGTGCTAGGCCGCAAAATGTCTGCCAAAGTAGGAAGAGTGCAGTGTGGCACTTTTTTGAACAAAATCCTCATGATCAGGCCAAGGTTATCTGTAAGAAGTGCGCAAAGACCTTTAGCCGAGGGAAAAATCTGAAAAATTTGAATACCAGTTGCATGCTTAGACATTTAACCAGCATGCACTTGCAAGCGTGGACACAACACCAAACCTCAAGTGCCACATGTGCAACTGATCACAATGAAGGTAGTCAGCAACGCTACATTGTTTCCCCCACTGTAAGCCCACCGGTTAGCACAGCAGCAAATGTTGAGGTGTCGTTGCAAGGCCACAGCAGTCAGGGAATCCCACTGTTATATCAACGAAAGACTGATTCTAGGCCATCAGAAAGAACACCAACTCGATCACCATCATCAACCCTCTCTCAGTCCGCCCTGTCCACCGCTACTTCCACCATATGCAGCTCTCAAGTCCAGCTCACCCTCCCAGACACTATGAGTAGGTCAAGAAAGTACTCAGTCTCTCATCCGCGTACACTGGGTTTGAACGCCCACATTGCCAAACTAATCTCGTTTGAGATGATGCCCTTTCGGTTGGTGGAAAGCGCAGCTTTCCGCAAACTCATGGCCTATGCAGTACCACGCTATGACCTAAGCAGTCGCCACTTCTTCTCTCGCAAAGCCATCCCAGCCCTCCACCATCATGTGAAAGACCGCATTGTCCATGCACTCAAGCAGTCAGTGAGCGGAAAGGTGCACCTCACAACTGATGCATGGTCCAGTCGGCATGGCCAGGGCCGTTACGTGTCCATCACTGCGCACTGGGTTAATGTGGTGGATGCAGGGTCCACAGGGGACAGCGGTGGTGGGACAGTGCTGCCTAGCCCACGGTATAGGAAACAGTTGGCTGTAGGCGTTCGACCCTCCTCCTCCTCCTCCAGAAGCGAAAGCTCGTCCACAGAGCGCAGTCGTACGAGCACTCCATCTGCAGCGCCACTGTTTCACACGATGTGTCCCCCTATCGAGCAGCTAGTGGAAAGCGTCAGCAGGCTGTGTTGCAGATGATGTGTTTGGGCGACAGACACCGCCGAGGTGCTGGCCGAGTACTTGAAGCGACAAACTGAGTCATGGCTGGGCAGTGTACATCTTGAGGCAGGCAAGGTAGTTAGTGATAACGGCCGTAATTTTGTGGCAGCCATAGCCCTTTCAAAACTCAGCCACATACCTTGCTTGGCTCACACCTTGAACCTGGTGGTGCAGTGCTTCCTCAAAAATTATCCGGAGTTAACAGCCCTGCTCCAGAAGGTGCGAAGACTGTGCACGCACATCCGCCGGTCGCCTGTACACTCCGTTCGTATGCAGAAGCTGCAGCGATTGCTCCACCTTCCCAACCACTGCCTCATTATCGACATTGCAACAAGGTGGAACTCCACCCTGCACATGGTGGAGCGGCTGTGCGAGCAGAGGCAGGCCATAATGCATTTGTGGGAGGATACACGGCCAGGCACTTTGAGAGCAGACATGGAGTTGACAAGTGTGCAGTGGTCGAAGCTGAAAGACCTCTGTAAAGTCCTTCAGTGTTTTGAGGAATGCACACGGCTGGTAAGCGCAGACGACGCCATCCTAAGCATGAGCATCCCACTTATGCGTCTGCTCATGCAAACTTTGACGCACCTTAAGGAGCAGGCGTCTGCAGCCAATGTTGATGAGGAGGAAGAGGAGGAGGGAATCCTTGATGACATTCAGCCATTGTCTGCTCAGGGACCTCTCCTGGACGAGGTGGAGGAAGAAGAGGAGGAGGAGGATGATGATGGGGATGATTACTTAGGGGAGGAGGATGCATCTCGTGGGGCAAGTGAAAATGTTGGTGTGGCAAGGTCTGGTACAGGGTTTGTGCGTGACTGGAGGGATGTGGATTTGCCAGAAAGTGCTCCTCCACCCAGCACTCGCAGTGCATCATTGACACCGGGAACATTGGCCCACATGTCAGATTATGCCTTGCAGATCCTAAAAAGGGACCCCCGCATTGCCAAAATGATGAACGATGATGACTACTGGTTGGCCAGCATCCTGGATCCACGCTATAAAGGCAAATTACAAAACATCATGCCACAGGAGAACCTTGACCTAATATTGGCTAATAAACAAGCAACTCTGGTAAATCGGTTGCTTGAGGCATTCCCAGCACACAGCAGCGGTGATGGTTCTCACACGAGCCGTACGGGCCGGGGGCAGCTTGGCAGAGGTGTTCGTGGTGCACACAGCAGAAGTGGCATTGGAGACAGGGGTTTCATGACAATGTTGTGGACTGATTTTTCAAATACTGCTCACACAACTGGTAATACTGCATCGATGGAAAGTGACAGGAGACAGCAGTTGTCAACTATGGTAACAAACTACTTTTCCTCCCATCTCGATGTTCTCCCACACAGGTCATTCCCCTTTGACTATTGGGCCGCTAAACTGGACACCTGGCCTGAATTGGCCCAATATGCCTTACTGGAGCTCGCTTGCCCAGCTGCAAGTGTGCTATCGGAAAGAGTCTTCAGTGCAGCTGGATCAATCCTGACAGAAAAAAGGACCCGTCTGTCAACCCAAAATGTGGATGATCTAACCTTCATTAAAATGAACCATGCATGGGTTTCCAAGGATTTTGTCCCACCTTCCCCTGATGACACATAGGGTGACAGAAAATGGCTTGCTTTGGTCCACCTCTTCCTGGGACTTCACCTATTTCGCCTTTTGCATCAGCTGAATGTCCAACATCAACATATGCCACTTTCTAAAACTCCCTAACTGTGCTGCCTCCCCCCCCGTGGCCGGGGTCACCACCTAGCGCACGACACCGTGCGAGTGCCGTTGCCCTGGACAGGTGGGTAGGCCGACTCTTGGGTGCGGGCACTGGCACAGGGTCCCTCATAGTGCAATCAAGTGTCTCTGACGGTGGTGGTGCACACCCGCCGTCAGACACACCGCTGTACTATGAGGGGCCCAGTGCCAGTACCGACGCCCACGAGTGGGCCCCCCTTGCTTGGGCAGGGCCCCAGCATTTGCAATCTTTACCTCTCCCTGCTCCTCCGCTGTGTAATCTGGGCCGTCAAATCCATACTGTGCCTGACACTGTCTGAGCCTGCCTCCTGAGACATACATTTTGAATGTGTACGCTATCCATACATGTTATCCGGGGAAATGGTACCCTTTCAAACCTTTGTGCAATCACGTGCAATCCATACTGGGCCTGACACCGTCTGAGCCTACCTCCTGAGACATATATTTTGAATGTGTACGCTATCCATACATGTTATCTGGGGATACGGTACCCTTTCTAACCTTTGTGCAATCATGTGCAATCCATACTGGGCCTAACACCGTCTGAGCCTGCCTCCTGATGTATAGACATAGATTTTGAATGTGTACGCTATCCATACATGTTATCCGGGGATACGGTACCCTTTCTAACCTTTGTGCAATCACGTGCAATCCATACTGGGCCTAACACCGTCTGAGCCTGCCTCCTGAGACATATATTTTGAATGTGTACGCTATCCATACATGTTATCTGGGGATACGATACCCTTTCTCACCTTTGTGCAATCACATGTAATCCATACTGGGCGTGAGAACGGCTGGCGAGCTGTTAAGCAAGCTACAGCACCTGTGGTTTGCACACGTAAGTTTTTCATTTTTTCAGGAATGACGGTTAGGCCTAATTCCGGAACTGCGGTTGACCTGCACTTACTGGGAAATCATCGTTCGCGGGTAATAATTGTAATCAGTGATCCCCATCACTAACGTTGTTCAGCGGGTTATCTGCACCCGTAAGCGACAAACGCTGGCCTTTTTAGTGTAGCGCACATGCAGCCACGGACATGTAAGGGCATGACACACCAGTTATTGGCCAATCTCATGTGCCAGAGCCTGACGTGTCCCTCTAGTAAGCCGGACTCGGACCGCGGGGCATGACGGAGTCTCGTTCGTTAACGGAATTAAGCTTGCAATGTGTGCATCTGTTCTGTAGCTGGCATGGTTGAGGTTTACCAGGTGGAGTCGAATTTAACCGTAGGCTCCACTCCTGGTGGTGCCCTTCTGGACATTCCTTTAAGGTTCAGCTTTGCAACCATACTGCCCACGTAAAACAAACACTTTGCCTTCATGAACGCTGTTTGGAGGGTCATGACTCGTGGGAATAACGCCGCCCAATCAGTTAACCTGCTAGAGAGATCCTTCGTTGCTCCCAAGCATGACATCACACTCCCTAGGAAGAAGGTAATGCCACTGTGGCGACCGTTCTCCTGGGGGCGACACAAGTGCACTGATGCCCAGCCACTGCTCGATGAATCTGCTGGTACATTGACCCAGACCACTACATTCCCCTCGCACGCTACACGACCTGAATCTGACCCTGATGAAACTCAGGTTACCCTTCCCATATACAGTTCCATCTTACACGGTGACAAAGAGGAAGCTGCAGATGAAAGTGCAGGTTCGGCCCACCCGCCATCAGACACACCACCGTACTATCATGGGCCCTGTGCCAGTGCCGTCGCCAACGAGTGGGCCCCCCCTGCTTGCCCAGGATCACAGCACTTGCAAAGATGAAATACTGTGCAGTGAGATGAAAGATGGGGACTACGAGGAATCCAGAGAAGTACAGGGATTCCCTAGCGAGGAGACTTATTTGATTGTTTTCAATGTTGGGACAGCAATTTTTGGGGAGCATTATACTCTGGAGAATGATAGATGGGGCCCACCATACACTGGAACATTCCAAAGGTGGACATCAGACACTGGTGCAGCATTTACAGGGCCCATTATACACTAGGGCATTAGAAATGGGGCCCATTATGTTTGGAGCATTATTTGGGCCCATAAGACAGTGGAGCTTCATCCATGGGGACCAACATATACTGTAGCATTATGTGGAGCTCATCATATACTGTTTCAAACATTATATGGGACCAATGATTCTGTATGGAGAAATAGATGGGCCTCGTCATGAGATGTAAAAAGTGAGGTATTTTTCATTGTACTATACCGCTATTTCTCTGCCGTATCGGAGCATGATGAGTTGTGGTATGTGTTAAAGGGGCGCTCTTTCGCCCAGGGCACATGAAAACCTGCAGCCAGCCCTCCCCCCCCCCACAACTTTAGCCAAATAACCCCCATTTTTCAGTGCGTAACTTGTATTATGAAGTTAATTAAGGTTGACAAGCTTAAGTAAGAAGAATTGATGCTTTTGGCATTCAAATGGGCACTGTAGGTGTGTTTCCTGTCCTCCTCTCACTGCCGACTTTTATTCCCCATTGACTTACATTGGGTTTCGTGTTTCGGGACGACCCCGACTTTTCCCTATAATCGGACGATCTTGCTCGACCCGACTTTTAGAAAAGTCGGGTTTCACGAAACGAAACGCGACCCTAAAAAACCAAAAGTCGCTCAACTCTATTCATAACCTTCTATACTGTTACTCACAAGAAAAGCATCCATTCCTTTCTTAAATTCATTCAGTGAGTTGGCCATCACCACTTCCTCAGGAAGAGAATTCCAGAGCCTCACTGCTCTTACCGTGAAGAACCCTCTTCTATGCTGGTGCAGAAATTGTTTTTCCTCCAAACAAAAAGAATGCCCCCTTGTTCTTGTCACAGTCCTTGGTTCAAACAGTTCATTGGAGAGATCTCTGTATTGCCCTCTGATATACTTGTACATATATATTAGGTCTCCCCTAAGTCTTCTCTTTTCTAGAGTAAATAGACCTAATTGTGATAACCTTTGTGATGTCTTTCTTGAGCACCGCCGTCCAAAATTGCACACAATACTCCAAGTGTGGTCTGACGAGTGATTTGTACAGAGGGAGAATTATGTTTTCATCTCGAGTCCCCAGACCTCTTCTAATGCATCCCATGACCCTATTTGCTTTGGTGGCAGCTGCCTGACACTGGACACTCCAATTTAGCTTCTTATTGACTAAGATGCCTAAGTCTTTTTCCATGTCTGATTTCCCCAGCAGTTTCCCATTTAGTAAGTAATTATAGCATCTGTTTCTCCTTCCCATGTGCACAGACACTTGTCTGTGTTAAACCTCATTTGCCATTTTTCAGCCCAATTCTCCAATTTACTGAAATATGTCTGTAGTTGCAAACTGTCCTCCTTTGTGTTAACTACCTTACATAGTTTTGTATCATCTGCAAATACTGATATTTTACTGTGTAAGCCATCCACTAGATCATTAATAAATATATTAAATAGTAGGGGGCCCAATACAGAACCCTGTGGTACCCCACTAGTAAACCTGGCCCAATCTGAGTATGCACCATTAATAACCACTCTTTGCTTTCTATCACTAAGCCAACTACTTACCCATCTACACACATTTTCCCCTAGCCCAAGCTTTCTCATCTTACTTACCAATCTTTTATGTGGGACAGTGTCAAATGCATTAGGGAAGTCGAGATAAATGACATCCAATGATTTTCCTTGGTCCATTTGAGCGCTTACATCCTCATAGAAGCTGATCAGGTTAGTTTGACAGGAGCGATCCTTCATAAATCCATGTTGATATGGAGTTAAACATTTATTAACATTGAGATATTCTATAATGGTATCTCTTAGAAACCGTTCAAAAATTTTACCCACAACAGATGTTAAGCTTACCGGCCTACTCGTATAGTTTCCAGGTTCCCTTTTACACCCCTTTTTGAATATTGGTACCACATTTGCTTGCCGCCAATCAAAAGGAACAGACCCTGTTTCTATAGAGTCTTTAAATATAAGGAATAGAGGCCTGTCTATCACCGTACTTACAGTCATGGCCAAAAGTATTGACACCCCTGCAATTCTGTCAGATAATACTCAGTTTCTTCCTGAAAATGATTGCAAACACAAATTCTTTGGTATTATTCTCTTCATTTAATTTGTCTTAAATGAAAAAACACAAAAAGAATTGTCCTAAAGCCAAATTGGATATAATTCCACACCAAACTTAAAAAAGAGGGTGGACAAAAGTATTGGCACTGTTCGAAAAATCATGTTGTGATGCTTCTCTAATTTGTGTAATTAACAGCACCTGTAACTTACCTGTGGCACCTAACAGGTGTTGGCAATAACTAAATCACACTTGCAGCCAGTTAAGATGGATTAAAGTTGACTCAACCTCTGTCCTGTGTCCTTGTGTGTACCACATTGAGCATGGAGAAAAGAAAGAAGACCAAAGAACTGTCTGAGGACTTGAGAAACCAAATTGTGAGGAAGCATGAGCAATCTCAAGGCTACAAGTCCATCTCCAAAGACCTGAATGTTCCTGTGTCTATCGTGCGCAGTGTCATCAAGAAGTTTAAAGCCCATGGCACTGTGGCTAACCTCCCTAGATGTGGCCGGAAAAGAAAAATTGACAAGAGATTTCAACGCAAGATTGTGCGGATGTTGGATAAAGAACCTCCACTAACATCCAAACAAGTTCAAGCTGCCCTGCAGTCCGAGGGTACAATGGTGTCAAATCGTAATATCCGTCGGCATCTGAATGAAAAGGGACTGTATGGTAGGAGACCCAGGAAGACCCCACTTCTTACCCCGAGACATAAAAAAGCCAGGCTGGAGTTTGCCAAAACTTACCTGAAAAAGCCTAAAACATTTTGGAAGAATGTTCTCTGGTCAGATGAGCCAAAAGTAGAGCTTTTAGGGCAAAAGCATCAACATAGAGTTTACAGGAGAAAAAAGAGGCATTCAAAGAAAAGTACAGTCAAACATGGCGGAGGTTCCCTGATGTTTTGGGGTTGCTTTGCTGCCTCTGGCACTGGACTGCTTTACCGTGTGCATGGCATTATGAAGTCAGAAGACTACCAACAAATTTTGCAGCATAATTTAGAGCCCAGTGTGAGAAAGCTGGGTCTACCTCAGAGGTCATGGGTCTTCCAGCAGGACAATAACCCAAAACACACTTCAAAAAGCACTAGAAAATGGTTTGAGAGGAAGCACTGGAGACTTCTAAGGTGGCCAGCAATGAGTCCAGACCTGAATCCCATAGAACACTTGTGGAGAGATCTAAAAATGGCAGTTTGGAGAAGGCACCCTTCAAATATCAGGGACCTGGAGCAGTTTGCCAAAGAAGAATGGTCTAAAATTCCAGCAGAGCATTGTAAGAAACTCATTGATGGTTACCGGAAGCGGTTGGTCGCAGTTATTTTGGCTAAAGGTTGTGCAACCAAGTATTAGGCTGAGGGTGCCAATACTTTTGTCCGGCCCATTTTTGGAGTTTTGTGTGAAATGATCAATGTTTTGCTTTTTGCTTCATTCTATTTTGTGTTTTTTCATTTAAGACAAATTAAATGAAGATAATAATACCAAAGAATTTGTGTTTGCAATCATTTTCAGGAAGAAACTGAATATTATCTGACAGAATTGCAGGGGTGTCAATACTTTTGGCCATGACTGTAACTGCCTTAATACCCAAGGGTGAATGCCATCAGGGCCTGGTGATTTGTCAATTTTAATCTTACTAAGGCGGTTCTGCACTTCTTCCTGGGTTAGGCAGGTAATACTTAATGGGGAGATTACATTATCACTCTGCATTTCCCCTGGCAAATCCTTTTCCTGTGTGAACACTGTTGAGAAAAAAGTATTTAAAACATTTGCTTTTCCCACATCGCTCTCTATGATTTCACCCTCATTGTTCTTTAAAGGGCCGACACCATCAATTTTAATCATTTTACTGTTTATATAATTAAAGAATAGTTTGGGGTTTGTTTTATTTTCCTTAGCAATGAGTCACTCAGTTTCCACTTTTGCTAAATGTATTAGTTTTTTACACATTTTATTTTTTTCTCTTTAACTTTTTAATGCTTCTTCATTGCCTTCTTGTTTTAGCTTCTTAAATGCCTTGTTCTTGTTATTTATTGCCCTTTTTACATCCTTATTTAGCCACATTGGTGTTCTCCTGTTCCTAGCCCTTTTATTTCTGTACGGTATGGCTAGATCACAGTGGGTGTGTAAAACTGATTTAAATATTTCCCATTTATTTTCTGTGCTCCTATTTTTGAGGACATTGTCCCAATCAATTCAGCGAAGGTCCTCTCTAATCTGATCAAACTTTGCTTTCCTGAAATTCAGCATTTTTGTAACCCCCTTCCAGGGCACCTTACTGAAGGACAAGTGGAATTGTATTATATTGTGGTCACTGTTCCCTAGGTGCCCATCGACTCGTACTTCTGTTATTCTATCTGGCCTGTTGCTTAAAATTAAGTGATATTGCTCATTTCCAACCAAGACTGGTGAAGGAAGGAACTACAGAGAGCAGCTCAGGGGAGCTCTGGTGTAAAGTCTGATGAAGGAAGGAATTACAGAGAGGTGTTCCTTGTAGCTCTGACAAAGCTTGGAGAAGTAGCAGCTATTCTGGAAGAAAGCTGCATTCTGGTGGTGGACTCTGTTGCTGGGAGCAATAGCAACAGAGCAAAGCTAAGTGGTGCTATCTCTGTTTGTATTTTTCCCTGGTGTGTATTAGTACAGTGGTGGGGCCAGTGCCTGCACCACCCAGCTCCCTAGCAAGGGATAGGTGTAGGGTGTGCTAGGGTGACAGGTTCTGGCTCGGCGACAGATGGGGAGCCTGTATAGGGAACGTTAGGAGTGTGAGGGACACTGACTCAGGGGAGTGCAGGAGGTCTCCACGTCCCCGTTCCCTATCGCAGGGCCCACCATTGTAACTGTTTCCCCTTCCCCCATGTCTTGTTGTTTTAGTTACTGGCCTGCAGGTCGTGTCACACAGGACAGTTACACGTGCCGTGTCTTGTTGTTTTAGTTACCGACCTGTGGGTCATGTCACACAGGACGGGTCCACGTGACATTATCACCAACCATAGCATTTTTTTCTGCTGAGCCATGGACCCAATGCAGACCTTTGCCCAAATGCTGCAGATCTTTACTGATGAGATTAGGGGGCTGCGCGGTGAGTTGGTGCAGCAGTTGCAGCTGTTGGTGGGCTTTGGAGGTTTGGTTCAGGCTCAGCCAGAACCCAAGATATTCCTCCCTGACAGGTTTTCTGAAGGGAGAGATCAATTTTTGGTATTTCAGCAAGCCTGCAAATTATATTTCAGGCTGCGCCCTTGTTCATCAGGGAGAGAAGAGCAATGGGTGGGAATCATCATGTCCCTTCTTAAGGGGGATCCCCAATCCTGGGCCTTCTCCCTACCGGACGATTCACCATCATTTGAGTCCGTGGAAGAGTTTTTTGCGGCTTTGGCACTAGGGTATGGGGATCTTGATGGTGTCACCCTGGTGGAATCCCAACTCCGTAGGTGTAAACAGGGAGCCCGGGTTGCTGAGGAGTACTACTCGGAGTTTAGGAGGTGGGCCACTGACACTCAGTGGAATGACCCTGCACTTAGGAGTCAATTTGTGCAGGGTCTGTCTCCAAAGATGCAGGATACTCTGGTGCAGTACTCCACCCCCAGGTCCCTGGAGGCCGCCATGTCCCTTGCTATCCGGGTGGATAGACGCCTTAGGGAGAGACATACACAAAATGTGCCCCCTGTTGCCCTCGCTAGGGAGGAGGACCCACCAGTGCGGACGGAGGAACCCAGACAGCACGGTGTTCTTGGTACAAAAAAGGGGGTGTCTGCGGCTCGTCGTGGTGGGGGTATGCTTTTCCTGTGGGAAGCCAGGCCATTTCATGGGAGCCTGCCCAGTATGTGCCAAGTCTCCAGACGAACCCATGCGAGTAGGAGGAGCTAGTTTGTGTACGGAGCTGCCTACGGTTCGGGAAGTGGTGTCGGCATGTTTTTACTGTAGGCAGACTGGTCATGTCCTGAAGGCTTGCCCAATGCGTGCCAAATTATCTATGCCATCTCAGAAGCCGCATTCCCCTGGTTGCTTGGAGGGAGGTGACCAGGGAGTGTATATTTCCTCCATTTTGCCCTCCCAAAGTATTATGTCAGCAGAGGTGCCGGCTGGCGGAGTACCAGAGGTGCTACCGGTGGTTGTGGACATCAGAGCAGGAGTCAGTCTGGTGGATGCTCGCTTTGACCAGACTCATGGCCTGAGGAGTAGGATGCTAGCCCAACCTATAAGCGTCCTGGCCATAAACTCTGTTCCACTGAGCCAGGGGAGCTTGACCCAACTCGTAGAAAATATCCATCTACATATAGGACATCATGAGGAGTCCTTGTCATGCTACGTCTTGGAGGCAATGCCAGTACCTATCGTTTTAGGCCTCCCTTGGCTGAAAAACACAACCCAGTAATAGATTGGCGGGCGAGGGAAGTGGTCAGCTGGGGGCAGTCGTGTGAGGGGTGCTGCCTAGGGACTACTGTCTCTGCCATCTCTCTTCAACCGACCCCTTTCTCTCCAGTGAGAGCAGCAGATGTGCTGCAGGAGAGTAGGGGTAAGTCTCAACCCTCGCGATTAGCCAACCCTGGGAGGCGCAGACCTCATGGTGGAAGGGGTTGGAGGGTAGTGTACCCCACAATGAATTGCGGGGGTGTGATTGTGGTGACACAGGGGGACGCCTCTGTTGTCAATCCCAGAAAGAGTTCACCGAATTGTGACAAACCAATGTGTGGCAATAAACGTTCAGGTCCGGACCTGTGTGTGAACGAGCATGTATGGGTGTCCACCAAAAAACATCCAGTGGAAGTGTTTTGCGGAGTCTTACCAGCTCGAGTTACCCCCCAAGCATACACATACACAACTCTTTCCCCAGGTCGGTGCTTCGGAGATGTGTGGTGCCTCCGGGACATACATTGCCAATACCAGAAGTGCTTGTTTGTCATCAACCTGACGTGCAGGTAGTTGCAGGGGTGAACTCTGGATCTGGGTGTCCCCTCTGTAGGTGGTTCCCTGATGAGGAGCAGTCTTGAGGGTCCAGAGGCCCCTCATTATGTGAGGGTACTGTCATGATCCATGCTGGATCATGACAGATAAAAGCACTAGTAACCTTTTTTTTCCTTAAGCTGTGTGTTTTTGCCCTATTCTGAGGAAAGCTGCATTCTGGTGGTGGACTCTGTTGTTGGGAGCAATAGCAACAGAGCAAAGCTAAGTGGTGTTATCCCTGTTTGTATGTTTCCCTGGTGTGTATTAGTACAGTGGTGGGGCCAGTGCCTGCACCACCCAACTCCCTAGCAAGGGATAGGTGTAGGGTGTGCTAGGGTGACAGGTTCCGGCTCGGCGACAGGTGAGGAGCCTGTATAGGGAACGTTAGGAGTGTGAGGGACACTGACTCAGGGGAGTGCAGGAAGTCTCCATGTCCCCGTACCCTATCGCATGGCCCACCGTTGTAACTGTTTCCCCTTCCCCCGTGTTTTGTTGTTTTAGTTACCGGCCTGTGGGTCGTGTCACACAGGACAGGTCCACATGACAGAAACGCTTCCATGGATCCCACTGATTCTGACATTGTTTTCTTGTGACATATTGCAATTCATGTTAGTGGTAAAATTTCATTGCTATAACTTGCGTTTATTTGTGAAAAAATGGAAATTTGGGGGAAATTTTGAAAATTTCGCAATTTTCCAACTTTGAATTTTTATGCCCTTAAATCACAGAGATATGCAACACAAAAAATTAATAAGTAACATTTCACATCAGCACAATTTTGGATCCAAATTTTTTTTGTTTTGTTAGGAAGTTATAAGGGTTAAAAGTTGACCAGCGACTTCTCATTTTTGCAACACCATTTTATTTTTAGGGACCACATCACATTTGAAGTCACTTTGAGGGGTCTATATGATAGAAAATATCCAAAAGTGACACCATTCTAAAAACTGCACCCCTCAAGATGCTCAAAACCAGATTCAAGAAGTTCATTAACCCTTCAGGTGCTTAACGGGAATTTTTTGAATGTTTGTGATAAAAGTTAAATATTCATTTTTTTTTTAAGGTACTTTTACCAAGGGTAACAGGAGAAATTGGACTGCAAAAGTTATTGTCCAATTTGTCCTGAGTACGCTGATACCTGATGTGTGGGGGGAACCACTGTTTCTGTGCATGGCAGAGCACAGAAGGGAAGGAGCGCCGTTTGACTTTTTCAATGCAAAATTGGCTGGAATTCAGATTGGACGCCATGTCATGTTTGGAGAGCCCCTGATGTGCCTAAACAGTGGAAACCCCTCACAAATTACACCATTTTGGAAACTAGACCCGAACTTATCTAGATGTGTGGTGAGAACTTTGAATCCTCAAGAGCTTCACAGAAGTTTATAACGTACAATTAAAAAATCATATTTTTTCCACAAAAATGATCTTTTCACACTCAATTTTTATTTTTCCAAGGGTAACAGGACCCCAAAAGTTATTATGCAATTTGTCCTGAGTACACTGATACCCCATATGTGGGGATAAACCACTATTTGGGCGCATGGCAGGGCTTGGAAGGGAAACAGCGCCATATGACTTTTATGGCTGGAATTGAGATTGGACGCTATGTCGTGTTTGGAAAGCCCCTGATGTGCTAAAACAGTGGAACAGTCCCCAATTTTTTTTATTTTCCAAAGGGTAAAAGGAGAAATTGTACCCCAAAAGTTGTTGTCCAATTTGTCCTGAGTACGCTGATACCCCATATATGTTTGAAAACTACTGTATGGGCACACGTCGGGGCTCGGAAGGGAAGTAGTGACGTTTTGGAATGCTGACTTTGATGGAATAGTCTGCGAGTGTCATGTTGCCTTTGGATAGTCCCTGATGTACCTAAACAGTGGAAACCTCCCACATGTGACCCCATTTTGGAAACTAGACCCCCTAAGGAACTTATCTAGGTGTGTTGTGAGCACTTTGAACCCCTCAGTGCTTCACAGAAGTTTATAACGCCCAGACGTGAAAATAAAAAAATCATATTTTTTCCACAAACATGATCTTTTAGTCCCCAATTTTTTTGCAGGCAGTGAGGAAGCCAGCTCCCTGCAGGCCCCAGAAGGTCCCCGCCGCCATATTGGATCCGGGGACCTGCAGGGAAGAGGCCCTCGCAGTAGAGCTGCACATCGCGCTGCTGCGGGGGTCTCAGGGAAGCACGGAGGGAGCCCTAAACCCCCGGTACACTGCGATCGTGTTTGATCGCAGTATGCCAGGGGTTAACGTGTCGGGGTGGTCCGTGACTGCCCCTGACACATAGTGGCGGGTGTCAGCTGTGATAATCACCTTGTGAGCTCTGCTAATCGCGCTAGACGTACTATTCCATCCATGGGCATAGGAGCCCGGGTCCCATGGACGGTATAGTACATCAAAAGTCCCATTAAAAAGGAGCATGTCTCCTAGACTTGGAATGCCCATACACTTAGTGTATGGGCTGGCAAACATTTTCCCCTTTGGGGTATACCTCAACCTTTTCCATAATATAGTGTTTTACGCCCAGCAAAACCACCCACCCTTGTTCGGAATTCGACCCTGGCTGTAGCAGCACCGAACAAGTTAACGCTGTCACAAAAAAAATGCATCTTTTTCTTCAAGGTTTTTGAATATAATGTGTTGTAAGAGTTAAAGGAAATTGTTGAATTGTGTTTTACCGCAAATGTGAAACTACTTGTCAATTGTCTTCTTTACTATTTCTCCATTCCATGTGCGGATAACCACCTAATTGACGCTATTGAGTTTTTTGGCAAGAATACAACAGCTTCACCATTACCACATGCTTTTCCAATTAATTCATCATGCTGCTGAAGTAGAGGTGAGATTAGTGACCTGCAAAACATCTGGGGACTGTAGGCTACATGACACTGTGCCAACACCCACTTGGGTATAGCTACCAATTTGAGATAGTTTGTACCCAGCTGAACAGAGTTGTCATAAAATGTATTTCACAGACTACTGAATTTATGTTTTGCTTGGCAACAATGTACAACAGTAAACTGCATAGGTGGTAAAGCTTACAGGCTTGGATGCTAAATTGGCTTCCAACTAGAGATGAGCGACTTTGCCTTTTTTCGGGTCGAGTCGGGTTTCGTGAAACCCGACTTTCGCAAAAGTTGGGTTGAACGAAATCGGCCGATTATCGTGAAAACTCAAAGGCGGACTGAAACACGAAGCCCAATGCAAGTCAATGGGGTAGCAAAGTCGGCAGGGAGTGGAGGACAGGAAACACACCTACAGTGCCCTTTTGAATGCCAAAAATATCAATTCTTATTACTGAAGCATTTCAACCTTAATTTAATTCATAATACTAGTTACGCACTGAAAAATGGGGGTTATTTGGCTAAATTTGTGGGAGGGTAGGGCTGGCTCCAGGTTTTCATGTGCCCTGGGCCAAAGAGCGCCCCTTTAACACATAGTACAACTCAGGATGCTCCGATACGGCAGAGAAATGGCGGTATAGTACAATGAAAAATACTTTCACTTTTTACATCTCATGACTGATATCCATTTTAAATTCTCCAATAACTCCAAAAATGGACAGTATATTGCTCCATACAGTATTATGGCCACCGCATCGTGCGCCATACAGAGTAATGAGGCCCATATATTTCTCCATACAGAATCATTGGTCCCATATAATGTTTGAAACAGTATATGATGAGCTCCACATAATGCTACAGTATATGTTGGTCCCCATGGATGAAGCTGCACTGTCTTATGGGCCCAAATAATGCTCCATAAATAATGGGCCCCATTTCTAATGCTCTAGTGTATAATGGGCCCTGTAAATGCTGCTCCAGTGTCTGATGTCCACCTTTGGAATGCTCCAGTGTATGGTGGGCCCCATATATCATTCTCCAGAGTATAGTGCTCCCCAAAAATTGCTGTCCCAACTTTGAAAACAATTAAATAAGTCTCCTCAAATAAGTCTCGTTAGGGAATCCCTGTACTAGTCTGGGCGTACAGACGTGATGTCATTGCGCTATCTGATCAGAATATCACTGTCAGGAAACGCGGAAGACGTCATGGCAGTGGAGCAGGGAGAGGTAAGTATTTCAACTTTGCAAGTGCTGTGATCCTGAGCAAGCAGGGGGGGCCCACTCGTTGGTGACGGCACTGGCACAGGGCCCCTCATAGTACGGCGGTATGTCTGACGGTGGGTGTGCACCTCCACCATCAGAGACACGTGATTGCACTATGAGGGACCCTGTGCCAGTGCGCGCGCCCAAGAGTCAGCCCACCCACCTGTCCAGGGCAACGGCACTCACACGGTTGCGTGCACTAGGTGGTGACCCCGGCCATGGGGGGAGGAGGCAGCCCAGTTAGGGAGGTTTAAAAAATGGCATATATTGATGTGGGACATTCACCTGCTGCTAAAGGCGAAATTGGTCAAGTCCGAGGAAGAGGAGGACCAAAGAGAGCCATTTTTCTGGCAACCTATGTGTCATCAGGGTAAGGTGTGCCAAAATCCTTGGAAACCCATGCTTGGTTCATTTTAATGAAGGTTAGATCATCCAAATTTTGGTTCGAGAGATGGGTCCTTTTTTCTGTCAGGATTGATCCAGCAGCACTGAAGACTCTTTCCGATAGCACACTTGCAGCTGGGCAAGCGAGCTCCAGTAAGGCATATTGTGCCAATTCAGGCCAGGTTTCCAGTTTAGAGGCCCAATAGTCAAATGGGAATGACCTGTGAGGGAGAACATCGATATGGGATGAGAAGTAGTTTGTAACCATAGTTGACAAGTGCTGTCTCCTGTCACTTTCAATCAATGCAGTATTACCAGTCATGTGAACGGGACTTGAAAATCAGTCCACAACATGGTCATGAAACCCCTGTCTCCAATGCCACTTCTGATGTGTGCACCACCAACACCTCTTCCAAGCTGCCCCCGGTCCCTACGGCTTGTGTGAGAACCATCACCGCTGCTGTGTGCTGGGAATGCCTCAACCAACCGGTTTACCAGAGTTGCTTGTTTCTTAGCCAATATTAGGTCAAGGTTCTCCTGTGGGATGATGTTTTGGAATTTGCCTTTATAGCGTGGATCCAGGATGCTGGCCAACCAGTAGTCATCATCGTTCATCATTTTGGCAATGCGGGGGTCCCTTTTTAGGATCTGCAAGGCATAATCTGACATGTGGGCCAATGTTCCCGGTGTCAATGATGCACTGCGAGTGCTGGGTGGAGGAGCACTTTCTGGCAAATCCACATCCCTCCAGTCACGCGCAAACCCTGTACCAGACCTTGCCACGCCAACATTTTCTCTTGCCCCACGAGAAGCATCCTCCTCCCCTAAATAATCATCCCCATCATCATCCTCCTCCTCCTCTTCCTCTTCTTCCTCCACCTCGTCCAGGAGAGTTCCCGGAGCAGACAATGGCTGACTGTCATCAAGGCTTCCCTCCTCCTCTTCCTCATCATCCTCGGCTGCAGAAGCCTGCTCCTCAATGTGCCTCAAAGTTTGCATGAGCAGACGCATAAGTGGGATGCTCATGCTTATGATGGCATCGTCTGCGCTTACCAGCCGTGTGCATTCCTCAAAACACTGAAGGACTTTACAGAGGTCTTTCAGCTTCGACCACTGCACACCTGTCAACTCCATGTCTGCCTTCAAAGTGCCTGCCCGTGTATCCTCCCACAAATGCATTACGGCCTGCCTCTGTTCGCACAGCCGCTCAACCATGTGCAGGGTGGAGTTCCACCTTGTTGCAACGTTGATAATAATTAGGCGGTGGTTGGGAAGGTGGAGCAATCGCTGCAGCTTCTGCATACGACTGGAGTGTACCAGCGACTGGCAGATGTGCGAGCACAGTCTTCGGACCTTCTGGAGCAGGCCTGTCAACTCCGGATAATTATTGAGGAAGCACTGCACCACAAGGTTCAAGGTGTGAGCAAAGCAAGGTATGCGTCTGAGTTTTGAAAGGGCTATGGCTGCCACAAAATTCTGGCCGTTATCACTAACTACCTTGCCTGCCTTAAGATGTAGACTGCCCAGTAGGGTGACCGCAAAAAATCGATGTCGGAATTTTGTCCGTCTGGACCCCACAAAACGATTCCCCTTTCCAGATATTGAGAGAGCCTAAATTTGAGCTCGATCAAACGACGTTAACCCGTGCCGCTCGTCGCTCAAAGTTTGAAAAAATCCAAATTGAGGTATTTTAAGATTTAGGTATTTTGCATAGTCTGTTAGACTATAAAGAATGTGACAACAACATTGCAGAAATAGCCCTGACCAAATTTTCGAACCATTTGTGGTATTTGAATGCAGAGTTGGTGGGATTATCGTTTTTTGATCCCACCATTACAGACAATGAAAAGTTGTTAATGGCTAATAAATTGCTCAGTAGCACAGATGAACCATCAGAGCACGCTAGGGTTGTAAATCCAAAAGTTAGGAAAGAAAAATTAAAAGAGGTAGGAAGTAACCGACTTTAACGACCTTCTGATAAAAGATGAAGAACAAAAGCAATATGTCCTGCAAGTTGTAAGCAAATGCCGAGCATTATATTCTGACGTTTCAAAAACTACTTTAACAAAAGCTCTAGAATAGATTAGATAACTATGTAAAATTATCAACTCATGTAGGTTAGCGTCCTCTGATGGTTCATCTGTGCTACTGAGCAATTTATTAGCCATTAACAACTTTTCATTGTCTGTAATGGTGGGATCAAAAAACGATAATCCCACCAACTCTGCATTCAAATACCACAAATGGTTCGAAAATTTGGTCAGGGCTATTTCTGCAATGTTGTTGTCACATTCTTTATAGTCTAACAGACTACGCAAAATACCTAAATCTTAAAATACCTCAATTTGGATTTTTTCAAACTTTGAGCGACGAGCGGCACGGGTTAACGTCGTTTGATCGAGCTCAAATTTTGGCTCTCTCAATATCTGGAAAGGGGAATCGTTTTGTGGGGTCCAGACGAACAAGATTCTGACATTTTTTTTCCCCCCCATATGAGATCCGGTCACCCTACTGCCCAGCCATGACTCAGTTTGCCTCTGAAAGTAGTCGGCCAGTACCTCCGCGGTGTGTCTGTTGTCACCCAAACACATCAACTTCAACACAGCCTGCTGATGCTTTCCACTAGCTGATCGATAGGGGGACACCTCGTGTGCAACAATGGCAGCTGCGGATGGAGTGCTCGTGCGACTGCGTTCTGTGGACGAGCTTTTGCTTCTGGAGGAGGAGGAGGAGGGTCGAATGCCTACAGCCAACTGTTTACTATACCGTGGGCTAGGCAGCACTGTCCCACCACCGCTGTCCCCTGTGGACCCTGCATCCACCACATTAGCCCAGTGCGCAGTGATGGACACGTAACAGACCTGGCCATGCCTACTGGACCATGCATCAGTTGTGAGGTGCACCATTCCACTCACTGATTGCTTGAGTGCATGTACAATGCGGTCTTTCACATGAAGGTGGAGGGCTGGGATGTCTTTGCGAGAAAAGAAGTGGCGACTGGGTAGGTCATAGCGTGGTACTGCGTAGGCCATGAGTTGGCGGAAAGCTGCGCTTTCAACCAACCGATAGGGCATCATCTCTAACGAGATTAGTTTGGCAATGTGGGCATTTAAACCCAGTGTACGCAGATGAGAGGATGAGTAGTTTCTTGTCCTACTCATAGTCTCTAGTAGGGTGAGCTGGACTTGAGAGCTGCATATGGTCGAACGAGCGGTGGACATGGCGGACTGAGAGAGGGTCGATGATGGTGATGGAGTTGGTGTTCTTTCTGATGGCCTAGATTCAGTCTTTTGTTACAATAACAGTGATTCCCTGACTGATTTGCCCTTGCGACAACAACTCAACATTTGCTGCTGGTGGTGTGCTAACCGGTGGGCTTACAGTGGGGGAAACAATGCAGTGTTGCTGACTACCTTCTTTGGGAACAGTTGAACATGTGGTACGTGAGTTTTGGTAGTCCGTCCACGCTTGCAAGTGCATGGTGGTTAAATGTCTAAGCATGCAACTGGCATTCAAATTTCTCAGATTTTTCCCTTGGCTTAAGGTCTTTGCTCACTTCTTACATATAACCTTTGCCTGATCATTAGGATTTTGTTCAAAAAAGTGCCACACTGCACTCTTCCTACTATGAAAGACATTTTGACGCCTTGCACGCTGTGCTATTTTGACCTTCTGGCCAAGCTGTCCTGCAACTCTTTTGGTTTTTGTAACCTGTTTTTGGACTGCTCCGAGCGTGCCAGATACCAACTGTTGTGATGACGATGCCCGCTGCGGATGTTCCTCCTCCTCTTCTGAGCTATTGGCAGCGGCACCCTCTTCCCTCAATGGATGCCAATCTGGGTCAACAACTGGGTCATCCATCACCTCCTCTTCAATGTCATGTGCACCTTCCTCTGTGTCACCGTGTATGGTGGTATAGTATGCGGGAAGGGGCACCTGAGTTTCATCAGGGTCAGATTCTGCCTCAGTACACTGCGAGGACAATGTAGTGCTCTGAGTGAATGTACCAGCAGAATCCTCTATCAGTGGCTGTGCATCAGTGCACTCCATGTCAGATTCATCTTGGTCTGGGTAATTCACGATTTGACTTGATAACCCAGGCATGGTATGTGAAAACAGCTCCATGGAGTAATCTGTAGTGTGACCTGCCGCATCCTTCAATTTTGGTTGGGGTGAAGGACACAAGGTGTGGTTCATGACCATCAGCCGCCAATGACGACTCATTGCTTTTATTTTTTAAAACTTCAGAAGAGGAGGTGATAGAGCTGGAGGCTGAGTCAGCAATGTAAGTCAAAACTTTTTCTTGAAGCTCCGGCTTTAAAAGCTGTTTACCTACTCCCAGAAAAGGGAGCCTTCAAGGCCTTGTGGAGCCAGACGATGACGCAGGCTCAACACCTCCTGCATTAGGTGCTATTTTGCTTTTGCCACTACCAGCAGATCCAACACCATCATTACCAGCTGCCAACCCCCGCCCACTTCCACAGACTCTTCCACCACACTTCCTCATTTTTGGGGAAAATGTACCCAAAAAACCACCAACTATATGGTACTGTAAAACAAGGTACAAGGTGTATATAGGAGTGGGGAGAATTTGAATCTCTCTAGACTTCAGGACACAGTTGGATTCTGTCAGGCCCTGTTTATATTACACCGCAATATGACAGGCAGAAATTGCCAAGTGTATGACAAACTACAAGGTGTATATAGAATTGGGCAGAATTGGAATCTCCCTAGAGTGTAGGTCTGTAAGAACGGACAAACTCCTCAGCTTTTCCTTACAGAGTCACACACTTAGCTTCAATTTGGCCGTGATAACAGCCGTTACACGGTACTGAGAGAGGAGCGTGCACGTACACCGCTGTACGGTGTATGTAAAATTGTCAAGCTCTGTGTTTTTGTATACGAACTGACATACGCTGTCTCTCTCTAGTTTTGAATGTAATCAAACAGCAAATATACTAAACTGTTTGAAAAATGGACAAAACTATAAGGTGTAGATTTGTAAGAATGGACAAACTCCTCGACTTTTCCTTACAGAGTCACACTCGTAGATAGCTTCAATTTGGCCGTGATAACAGCCGTTACACGGTACTGTGTGAGGAGCGTACACCGCTGTACGGTGTGTGAAAAAATGAACGCTCACAACCTCACCAGGACAAAACAATGCAATTTGGATTGCTTTTAAAAAAGCAGTTTGAACACCAGTGTGCACACAGCAATGCAGCTAGCCTTAAAAGGCAGGCTAATCACCACCAGCGCTGCTGCACAAAAGCAAAAATCTTCACCCTTCACTGCACAGTAACTACAGTGAAAAGCGCTAGCAGCAGAAGCAGTTTTTTTTTCTTTTTGCCTTCCTAACGCTCTCCCTACAGAATCAGCAGCTGCAGCAGTTCTCCCTATTCTGAGATCAGCATGAGTAACATGGCGGTCGGGGTCCCCGCCCTTTTATACCCCCTGTGATGCCACACAAAGCAAGCCAATCACTTGCATGACATTCTCCAAGATGGTGGTGACCGCTGCCTATGTCATCACATTGCCCACAGTGTCCGTTCTTCCTGATTGGCTGAAAAAGGGCGCTAAAGCATCTTTTGAAACGCGACTATGGTGCTAAAGTCGCCGACCTCATGGCCGACCTCACACTAAGGTCGGGTTTCGTTTCATGAAACCCGACTTTGGCGAAAGTCTGCGACTTTTGAATTTTTTTGACCCGTTTCCCTCAACTCTAGTTCCAACACCTTTTACTTTAGTGGGAAAGTCAATCACTGAAATGTGTCAGATAGCCATACCTGATTGTGTTGCCAGAAAACAATAATACATTCTCAGTCACCAGCTTATTCTCCAGCTCTACTTCAACCTGGTCAAGTTGCAGGTGGTGCAGTCACTACTACCATACTACTTAGCGGATCCATTTATATCAGCCTTACTTTGAGATACTGAACCACCACTATTTCTCAAAAGTTGAACTTGCTCTATCCTCTTATGTGCAGAAGAACGTGGGTTTCTCCTTCAACTTGTCATTGACCTCAAAATTGTACTTTACCATCAACACATGGAACAAAAACTATGGACAGGGACAGTTAATGTATTTCACAGCCCACTGGGTCAATGTTTTGAGCACCGCAACAAATGGGACACGCGGTAAAGCCTCCACAGTTGGGTGCTAACACTTCTAACACCAGGTTATGCTTATTCACCTCTTCCAACACCTTTACATTTTCTCCAATGGAATCACCCCATTCCAATCTATCCCAAAGGAATCACCCCTTATCCAACTGCAATAGCACAGAGCTTTGCAAACAAGTCCCCATCCTCAGTATTTTTATTTTTGCAACGTTAAGCACTGTAAAGCTGGCTTACAACTTTTACACCTGGAAGATAAAGCCATACAGCTGACAAGCTGCTCCTGTGCATCAAGCTGCAAATCTCATACTGGGAATTCTTGTTGTTGACTATGCCTAGTACTTTGCGTCTGCATAACATTTGGACACATATACACGTACTCCCTGTATGATCCATGTCCTTACTTTGATTGTGCACATTTTTTCTAAAGAAAAATGCCTGTTATTAAAGCTTATGCCCATTGCCAGGAGAGTGTCTGGACATTTCAACAACTCTTACATGATGAAGCACAACCCCAAAACTTGAGCTTGTTTTTACTTGAAATCCAACAAAGGCAGTTCATGAGTAACATATGTCACCTACTGAGGCCCTGCAAAATAATTACCAAATTTGACAGCTGGGACAACTGTGGCATAAATTGTCATCTTATTATGTCATCTTCCTTATATTTATATAAGAAAACACATACAGTACACAAAGATGCAGCAAGGGAAGAAGGAAGAAAAACTTCTAAATGTTCATCACTGTAATAGTTTTTACCAATGTCATCATTGTGATCATTATCACAATAAGTGACGACACATCTCCTGGCTGTGCCAGTGAAAACTTTTTCCTCTCCCTTCACATCAAACTCCTCCCTTCTCCTAGTTGCTCACCTTTATTCACTTTTTCCCGCACGTTACATTGTCCTTGTGGTTCCTTAAGAACACCATGACAGCAAGCGAGATGTAGAAGTTTTTTTCCCTCCATCCTTTGTTAAATCAGTATGTGTTTGTTCTAATATAAATATTAGGGGGATTACATAATTAACGTTACAGTTCTCCCTACTCACTGTTCTGATAATGCAGGTCCTGGAATGGATTCTTGGCTCCTTACGAAAGGCTAAAATGTGCACTCACTCTCCTGGGTGTGAGTGCTACCTTCTTCAAGCTGCTATGTGTTCTTAACCCCTTAGTTTAAAAAAATGACCATCACATCCAAGCTTAAAATAGTTCTGAACAGGTGCTTACTTAGAGTCACCAACTCATATACAATCAAACAAATAAAGCAGCAATATGTAGCACCACAGCATGCAAATTGAAATATAAAAATTGAATTGCATTACTGCACTAGAAATATGAAAAATTGAGAATGCTCAGCGCATAAATTAGCCAGTTCATGTGAACCTGGAAGCCACGTTAAGGCGATTCTCATTTCTAGGACTTAACCTAATGCCAATCCTCTCTTAGACTAAAGTCTTCGTCTGTATAGGAACCTAACGTGAATCCTCTCTTGGACTGAAATCTAAATCTATAAAAAAAAATATCAGAAATTTGACAAAAATTAATGATCCTTTTAATAGAGATGATGATAAAACACAAAAACAGGAATAAATAACATTTCCCACATGTCTGCTTTATATGTGCACTATTTGTAAGATTTTATTTTGTTAGCATTGTAGGGGGTTTAGAATCATAGAATCATAGAATCGTAGAGTTGGAAGGGACATCCTGGGCCATCTGGTCCAACCCCCTGCTCAAAGCAGGATTCGCTAAATCATCCCAGTCAGATGTCTGTCCAGCCTCTGTTTGAAGACTTCCATCGAAGGCAGCACAGTGGCTCAGTGGTTAGCGCTGTAGCCTTGCAGCGCTGGAGTCCTGGGTTGAAATCCCACCAAGGACAACATCTGCAAGGAGTTTGTATGTTCTCCCCGTGTTTGCGTGGGTTTACTCCCACACTCTAAAAGACATACTGATAGGGAATTTAGATTGTGAGCCCCATCGGGGACAGTGATGAAAATGTGTGCAAACTGTAAAGCGCTGCGGAATATGTTAGCGCTATATAAAAAAATAAATAAATAAATAAATAAATTGAAGGAGAACTCACCACTTCTTGTGGCAGCTTGTTCCACTCATTGATTACTCTAACTGTCAAAAAGTTTTTTCTAATATCTAATCTGTGTCTCCTCCCATTCAGTTTCATCCCATTGCTTCTAGTCTTTCCTTGTGCAAATGAGAATAAAGTTGATCCTTCTACAATGTGACAGCCCTTTAGATATTTGTAGACAGCTATTAAGTCTCCTCTCAGTCTTCTCTTTTGCAAACTAAACAATCCCAAATCCTGCAACCTTTCCTCATAAGACAGGGTTTGCAGACCGGTCACCATTCTGGTTTACAAATGTAGTAGTAATTTTTCCTTTTTCCAATGAAATTTACTAAATTAATTTTTTAGGGACCTATCCAGGTTTGAAGTGACTTTGGGGGTCCTATATATTGGAAACCCCCCAAAAGTGATATCATTTTGAAAACAGCAGCCTTTGACATATTGAAAATGACTCTCAGGTAGTTTATTAACCTTTGAGGTGCTTTTCAGGAATTATTGCAAAGTGACATCACAGGAATGAAAGTGTATTTTTACCACCTAAATGTCAATAACTTGTTAACAGGACGCTAGAGCCGGGAAACTCTAAGACCGCTATTTGGCAAACATCAGGACCACACAATCATGATCTCAGGGTGCCAATGGGGATAAAGAGTGAGCCCCCACACTCTGTTAACCATTTATACGATGTAGTCACTATTGATAGCTGCATTTAAGGGGTTAATAAAATATGGTCAGTGCCAATACTGATTGTGGTCAATGCAGCAAGTTGTCAGCTATAGTGTACAGCCAACATCTGCTGGATTGTCATCTGTATGGGGATGTGTTATGAATGGGTCACCGAGGAGAAAAAAGCAAAACAAGCTAAGTCACAGAAAATCAGAAAGGTTGGTAACTATGCAGATCCATGATCCTACCACACAACTAGCAGCCGTGGAGCATACCTACGATATTCCTAGATGCTTCGTCACAGCCGGAGGACTAAATAAGCCTGAAGCATGAAAAGGGGAAAACTAACTGCCCCAGAGCAGACCCCAAAGGAATAGATAGCCCCCCACATGTATTGACGGTGAAACAAGATGAAGGCACAAACACAGGCAGGAAAATTGGCTGAGCAAACTATGGGGCTCAAACTAACTAGAGAGGAAAGAAAAGGAAAGACACTCTCTGCAGCCTGCAAAAAACCCTACAAAAATAATGTCCAACACTTCTGATAGCAAAATTAACCCTGAAGTCACTAGACTTCTCCCACTATATCAGCACTCTGAAATATTCTGAGACAGAGCTAAAAGAGACCAAACCAGCAAGGGACAAAAAGCAAATTGGCAAAATACAGATAAATAAGAGTGGAAATTCAGCACAACCCCCAGCCGTGGCTGGCTGACCACACCAAAAAACTGAATAGACCAACAAAATCAAGTGTGAACATTAGCAGAAAAACTTAGCTTTAGATGACTGGAACAGAGCTGAAAACCAAGAGCTTACAAGCCAGAAGGAATCACCAGCAACTGAATAGGGCGTTGGCTGTCTTAAATCCAATCTGAGACTCCTGAGGTCCAATCGTCATCCTCATTCTCAGGTGGCTGATCTCCACCAATCAAATCAACCTCACTACCTCCTGTTACCACCAGAGGGAGTCTGGAAGGAGAACTCAAAACTGGAGAACCAGAGAATGAACTCACAACAGTACCCCCCCTTTGAGGAGGGGTCACCGAACCCTCATCCACGCCACCAGGCTGATCAGGATGGGCCCAGTGAAAAGCATGAACCAATCTATTGGCATGAATATCAGAGGCAGAGACCCAAGAATTATCCTCCTGATTATAACCCTTCCATTTGACCAAATACTGGAGTCTCCATCTAACCAAACGAGAATCCAATATTTTCTCTACCTCATATTCCACATTGCCTTTAACCAACACAGGGTCAGGAGGTGCTGCCATAGGAACCACTGGCTCTACAAACCTCTTCAACAGAGATTTGTGAAATACGTTATGGATCTTGAACGTAACTGGAAGAGCCAATCGAAACGAAACAGGATTAAGAATTTCCAAAATCTTTTAAGGACCAATAAATCTTGGCTTAAATTTAGGAGATGCAACCTTCATAGGAATATTGTTAGACGACAACCAAACCATATGACCCACTTTAAACCGGGGACCAATGGTCCTATGCCGGTTGGAAAATCGCTGGGCCTTTTCCTGAGAGAGTGACAACTTATCCACCACTTGGTCCCATATCTGCTGCATTCTCTTAACCACAGTGTCCACACCTGGGCAGGACGAAGATTCCACTTGCCCTGAAGAGAATCGAGGATGAAACCCAAAATTACAGAAAAAGGGTGACATCAAAGTGGCAGAACTAGCTTTATTGTTCAGTGCAAATTCGGCCAAAAGCAAAAATGAGACCCAATCATCCTGATCAGCAGATATAAAACATCTCAAATAAGACTCCAAGGTCTGGTTTGTTCTCTCAGTCTGTCCATTGGTCTGGGGATGAAACGCGGAGGAGAAGGATAACTGAATTCCCAGATTGGAACAAAAGGCTTTCCAGAATCTGGAAACAAACTGGACTCCTCTTTCCGACACAATGTTCTCAGGAATCCCATGTAACCGAACCACCTGTTGTAAAAACAAGGGCACCAACTCAGCGGAAGATGGCAACTTTGGGAGTGGTACAAGATGAACCATCTTCGAAAATCTATCACAAATCACCCAGATAAGTCATTCTCTGAGAGACAGGAAGATCAGAAATAAAATCCATTGAGATATGGGTCCATGGCCTCTTGGGCACCGGCAAGGGCATCAGCAACTCACTAGAACGAGAACAGGGTTTAGACTGAGAACAAGTCCCACAGGACTGTACAAAATTCCTGACTTCACGAGATAAGGCAGGCCACCCTAAAGGACCGACTCACCAAATCTCTGGCACCAAAAATACCTTGATGACCAGCCAATGCGGAGCAATGAATTTCAGACAACGCTCTCTTTCTCCACTGGTCAGGAACATACAATTTTACCATAGGGCAACGCTCAGGTTTATCCTCCTGAAATTCCTCTAGGGTGCGTCTCATATCGGGCGAAATGGCAAAAAGAACTACCCCCTCACCTAGGATGGTAGTAGGCTCGGTCACACTAAGAGAATCAGCAAAGAAACTCCTAAAAGGGCGCCTGCCTTAACATTCTTAGTGCCCGGAAGAAAAGAGACCACAAAATTAAAACACGGGAAAAACAAGGCCCATCTAGCCTGTCTAGGATTCAAGCGTTTGGCCGACTCCAGATAAATCAGATTCTTGTGATCGGCGAGGACCACAAATTGATGTCTAGCTCCCTCCAACCAATGTCTCCACTCCTCAAATGCCCACTTCATGGCCAACAATTCCCGAATCCCCACGTCATAGTTGCATTCAGATGGGGAGAACTTTTGAGAAAAGAAGGCACAGGGATTCATCTTAGAAGTCACAGGGTCTTTTTGGGACAAAACAGCTCCTGCACCAATCTCAGAAGCATCTACCACCACCTGAAATGGAAGTGAGACATCAGGTTGCCGTCAAACTGGAGCTAAAGTAAATCTCTGCTTAAGCTCCTAAAATGCTGAGATAGCCTCAGGAGACCAATTCAGCACATCAGCGCCCTTCTTGGTCAGATCAGTTAGTGGTTTGACAATACCAGAAAAATTACCTATAAATTTACGATAGAAATTAGCAAAACCCAAAAACTTCTGGAGGGCCTTCAAAGAAGTAGGGTGAACCCAATCATAAATGGCCTGTACCTTGGCCGGGTCCATTTCAATAGTCGATGGAGATAAGATAAATCACAAAAATGAAATCCTCTGTACACCAAAGAGGCATTTCGATCCCTTAACAAACAGGGAATTCTCCCTCAAAATCCGGAACACAGTCCGGACGTGTTCCACATGAGAATCCCAATCACTAGAAAAGATCAAAATATCATCCAGATAGATGATCAAAAACTTAATCCACAAAGTCACGGAAAATATCATTCATAAAGGACTGGAAGACAGAAGGGGCATTAGTGAGCCCAAAAGGCATCACCAGGTACTCAAAATGTTTCTCCGGAGTATTAACCGCCGTCTTCCATTCATCCCCGTGCTTGATGCGAATAAGATTATACGCCCCCCTGAGGTCATGCTTAGTAAACCAGCAGGCACTCTTAACTCTGGACAATAAATCAGACATCAGAGGTAACGGGTACTGATATTTAACCGGCATCTTGTTAAGGGAACGATAATCAATACACGGTCTTAATGAACCATCTTTCTTGGCACAAAAAAAACCCATCACCTAAAAGTGACGAGGTTGGTCTAATATGACCATTCTCCAATGACTCCTTAATATAGGATCGCATAGCATCATGTTCGGGTACTGATAAGTTGAAAAGCCGACCCTTGGGAAATTTACACCCAGGCATCAACTCAATTGCACAGTCATAACTCCTATGAGGAGGCAAAGACGCAGACTTGCTCTCACTAAATACATCAGAAAAATCGGCTAGATAATCAGGAATATCATGAGACTGAGGAGAGGTGATGAAAACAGGAGCATCCCTAAGAACACACTGACAACCCCAACTCACCACAGACCCAGATTTCCAATTCAAAACTGGATTATGAGTTTGCAACCAAGGAAAACCCAGAAAAATAGTATCATGCAAATTATGCAGCACCAAAAAGTTACAATTTTCTTGGTGGTCTGGGGCAACTTGCATTGTCACCTGGGTCCAAAACTGAGCTTTATTCTCCGCCAAAGGAGTAGCATCAATACCCCGCAAAGGAATAGGCGTCCGCAGAGGCGTCGTGGAAAAACCACAACGTTTAGCAAAGTCCAAATCCATCAGATTCAACACTGCTCCTGAATCCACAAAAGCCTTCGTGCAAAACGTGGATAAGGAGCAGATCAGAGTAATTGCCAAAAGAAACTTAGGTTGTATACTGCCCACAGCAAATGTGTGCGCAAAACGTTTCTTTCGCTTAGGGCAGACAGAAATATTATGAGAGGCATCTTCACATAAAAAACACAGCTTATTACGCCTTCTAAACTCCTGATGTTGCGCCCTAGACAAAACCCCATCACATTGCATAGGTTCAGACGATTGTTCAAAAGGTGGCAGCGCCTCCCGTGTAGTTTTACATTCACATAAACGCCGATCAACTTGAATGGCTAAAAACATAGAATCATCCAGACCAGAGGGAACAGGAAATCCCACCATAACATCTTTTACGGTCTCTGATAAACCCTTCCGAAAGAGAGCTGCCAATGCACTATCATTCCATGTAATAAGGACCGCCCACTTTTGGAATTTTTGACAGTATAACTCTGCAGAATCCTGACCCTGGTTTAATGCCAACAGGGTTCTCTCAGCGTGATCAACAGGTCTAGGTTCATCATACAACAACCCCAAGGCTTGAAAAAATGCATCCACATTAGTCAGAATAGTATTTTCAGGTGTCAGAGAAAAAGCCCAATCCTGGGGATCGCCGCGCAGCAAGGAGATGACAATTTTAACCTGCTGCACAGAGCTCCCTGATGAGTTAGGCTTCAAGGCCAGAAATAATTTACAATTATTCTTAAAATTCAGAAATTTAGACCAATCCCCAGAAAACACATCAGGAGTAGGGATCTTAGGTTCCGCAGCATGTGATTGAATGAGGTAGGTGGAAATTCCATGCACTTCAGCAGCCAGCTGCTCCACATGATCAAACAATTGCTTAATCTTCATTAGGAAAAAGAAAAAAAATCCTCCTACGGCCCCAGAGAAAAAAGAGGAAAAAATATAAGAAAAAAATTCTGACACTTTTTTTTTAACAACTTTTTCCTGCTTTTGAGTACCCTAGAATCTGCGGTATGGCTGGTGATTCTGTTATGAATGGGTCACCGAGGAGAAAAAAGCAAAACAAGCTAAGTCACAGAAAACCAGAGAGGTTGGTAACTATGCAGATTGCAGATCCCTGATCCTACCACACAACTAGCAGCAGCCGTGGAGAGTACCTACAATGTTCCTAGACGCTTCGTCACATCTGGAGGACTAAATAAGCCTGAAGCATGAAAAGGGGAAAACTAACTGCCCCAGAGCAGACCCCAAAGGAATAGATAGCCCCCACACATGTATTGACGGTGAAACAAGATGAAGGCACAAACACAGGCAGGAAAATAGGCTGAGCAAACGATGGGGCTCAAACTAACTAGAGAGGAAAGGAAAGACACTCTCTGCAACCTGCAAAAAACCCTACAAAAATAATGTTCAACACTTCTGATAGCAAAATTAACCCTGAAACCACTAGACTTCTCCCACTATATCAGCACTCTGAAATATTCTGAGACAGAGCAAAAAGAGACCAAACCAGCAAGGGACAAAAAGCAAATTGGCAAAATACTGATAAATAAGAGTGGAAATTCAGCACAGCCCCCAGCCGGGGCTGGCTGACCACACCAAAAAAACTGAATAGACCAGCAAAATCAAGTGTGAACATTAGTAGAAAAACTTAGCTTTAGATGACTGGAACAGAGCTGAAAACCAAGAGCTGACAAGCCAGAAGGAATCACCAGCAACTGAATACGTCGTCGGCTGTCTTAAATCCAATCTGAGACTCCTGAGGTCCAATCGTCATCCTCATTCTCAGGTGGCAGATCTCCACTGATCAAATCAGCCTCACTACCTCCTGTTACCACCAGAGGGAGTCTGGAAGGAGAACTCACAACTGGTGAACCAGAGAATGAACTCACAACAGGGATGCTATTACAGAACTGTCTCCAATCTAACTGCTATCATTAAAATCCTGGAAAGTTTTCCATATTCTTCCCTTCCTTTTTCAACCTTTACATTCCTGCTTCCGATCATAATCTCCTCCTCATTATGCTCTGCTCTGTTGTACTCAAGGATACTGCTATTTATTGGTTCTCCTCCTACCTCACTGCCCTCTCCTTCACTTTTTTTATGACTCTTCTTCCTGTCCTCTTCCCCTTACTGTCACGTTCTTCTGGATTCAGTCTTAGGCTCCCTCTTCTATTCTCTATACACCACCCCATTTGGACAAATCATCAGCAGATTTGGTTTTCAGTGCCATCTCTATGCTTAAGACACCCTACTACAAAATAAAAGTAGACATGTGACAAATAGTATTTATTTACTATTTTCTGTGACCTAACTCTCGAGTTTAAGGGCATAAGAATTAAAAGTTTTAAAATGAAAATTTTCAACATTTTTGCCAAATTTCGTATATCTTCACAAACGCAAGTCATACTGAACATACTGAACAAATTTTACCACTATCATGGAGCACACTATGTGTTGAAAAAAGTTGTTATCACATAAAGTGACACTGGTCAGAATTGTAAAATTTGGCCTCGTCATGAAGGTGAAAATTCACTTGGGGGGTGAAGGGATTACGTGATTGCTACTTAAATATTAGGACTGTCTTAATTGCAAAAATCTTAAAAAATATTTAAAATGAATAATTTTTTTAAAACATTTTAATCATTCCTCTTTTCCAAGTTTTAGGAAGAATATAAAAAATAAATATTCATATATATTTATTAATTTATTTAAGTACAAGCCCTACACATTTCTTTACAGAAAAACAAAAAAAGGTATGGATCTCAGAATATGTTGAACAAAGCATTTATTTGAAAAAATAATTAAATCTTGATATCATTATAATCATACTGACCCACAGAATAAAGGTAATATACAGTCTTTACTTTGTAGTAAATGCTGCAAAATGTTTTTTTTCCTGTCCAATTTTACATTTGTATTCTCCAATTTGCCTTCATGTTTCAGAACATTATATGGTAAATTAAATGATGCAACCAAAAACTGCCACTGCCACCATACAATTTTGTAGACATAAAATTATAGAAAAATCATGCTTCTGTTTTATAACACAAGTGCACAATTTTAAACCCATATCTCATTGTGCTCATTGCATTTATATCAGGTCCCTTATGTATTAAATTTTTAGATAACTCTAACTTTGCCCATTGTTCTCACTGCTCTTTTCTGCTGAATGTGCTTGCAACTTTGTCTCTTGTTAGCTCTATTAATGCTTAATTAACATATTTGACTTCAATATTTGACAGTTCCATGGTTACCACAAAAAGAAGACTACAAAAATAAAAATATTTGATGGCACACCTAGAGTAAATTCACATTTAGAGATTAGCAAATTTGATCAAATCAGAGCTTATTCAGTAAGCTTAGTGCTTACCGAATAAGTTGCAGAGGGAATCTGGCTTCCTGGATCCCCCCAGCAGATCAGCTGTTCGGCTCTGCAGCTGCATGTGTTGCGGCTGTGTGACTATCACGACACATGCATGTAAAGCCCAACAAACAGGCTCTTCATGCATTTGTCGTGACTGTCAAACACAGGGTTGGACTGGCCCACCGGTGGGCCCTGGCTTCTCCTTCAGGAGATTACATAGTGCAAACCTTGCAGCTGCTATGAGGCTCTTCAGTGGGGAAGAAAGGTGGGCCCTCAGAATCAAATTCTCTGGTGGACCAAATGTTCTACAGACTGACACTGGTCACACAGCCCAACAAACAGGCTCTCCATGCATGTGTCATGACTATCACACAGCTACAACACAAGCAGCTGCAAAGTCAAACAGCTGGTCAGCCAGTGTGATCCAGGAAGCTGGGTTCAAGTGCTTTAGCTTGCCGAATAAGCCCTGACCCGATCAAATACGCTCATCTCTAACTCACATCACTGTATCTTCATATCCAACAAATGGCCTAATTTTTCTGATCTGAGCTTGATCAGAGTGCCATAAGTTTTTTCAGACTTGGAGTGAAAAAAAAGTTTTCCACCATCTCCATTTTCTCAGTCCATGAAAATCGTACTGCACTTAGAGGTCCCCTGAGTGCAAACTGATTTTTTCATAGACTTTCGTTGCCAATTTTTACCTGACACATGAAACAAAATTGGTCATGTCTTTGATTATTTCTGCTGATCACTCAGTCCAAGACAAATATCGGATATGTGCATAGCCCAATACGATATCATAGGTACAAGTGGTGTCTGTGAAAACCACGGTTACCACTTGTGCGAGAAAATTGGTCATATGCACAAGACCTTAAGTAAATAACGTACCTCAATAAAGAAATTAAGGTTATGGGTGGCCTGTGACCATTTTAAATAAGAATTCAGAGAAAAAAGTATATTTTCAATGGGGATCTTTTGTAAGTACAGATTTTGTGCTGATCACAAACTTCAGGACTATAATAAGACAGTAAGCCTATGGTGTCTGACTTAAAGCATGCGGCTAGTATGGTTTACAAAAAGAAATTATCTTGTGTACTAATTAAATACAAAGTTATGCTTCTAAGCTAAAACGCTTCCATACATACAACAATATTTGACACAACACTCCTAGAAAAGCTGATAGACTTGATAATGACACAGATGGGGCAAAATCTTGCACTGTCCCATTAAAATCTACAATGGGAACAAAATAGTCTGTCAATCATTCTGATCAGTGTTGCATTTCTATTTTGTAGGAAATAATTTAACATTTCTATCATTTTATTGCATTTTATGAAGAAAACTGTGTTCTTGTCATCATAACTGCAAACATGGCATGAAAATATAAAAATGTGGATATAATATATTATAATAATTAAAATAAGGAGCCACGTGTCATATCAGCTGTGGGATTTTTTAGTTAACGTTGCTCATTATTCTAGGATAATTTGAAGTGCCATTTTTATTCCCAGCTTGAAGACAGTCTTTTTGTTACTTATTAAATTGGTTCAATGGCTTTAATATTATATAATTAATGATGCTCTCCTGTAGCTTCAATTAGATGCATTGAAACTGACTCTCGCAATTAACTCATTGATTCAGGATTTGAGATTTATAAATAGCAATGGTGGCTGAATTCATGGCTTTGCTTATGGAGGAATGGTTTTCCTATTGCAATATGTATTTTCAAGTGGGCGAATCCATTTTAAATCTTATTTAATCAACTTAGGCGTTCAGACAAATTGCTGTATAATCATAAACACAACAGTTTATTAATATTAGGTAATGTAATTTATTTTATTATCTCTTCAGTGGTGTGTATCAGGAACTGCTTTGTATAACAACCTCTAGGTACCTGATTATGCAAAGTTTATTAATTAAACATGCTTTGCTGGTTTCTTTCCTAAAGATTCATTTAGATTTGATTTAGATTTGTTACACTAAAAGTAGATGTTTGTACATTAATGCAAAAAAGTTGCAGAAGGAGATGTGATGTTTCAATATTATAATTATTAGAAATATTGTTGCTGGTAAAATGTTTATATAAGAAAAGAAAATAATAACAGATATAATAAGAAAAACACAATACTTATCCCATCCTTAAATAGAAAACAACTGTTTTAGTATATATTTATATTACCCATGAAATAATGACATTGGAACATCTTATTTTATAACTCTACATTGTGCCATTCATTTGTTATTCCCCACCAACTTTATATCCATACATTGATGAAGGCATCACCCAAACTATTATCAATAGGGTGTGGCTCTACTGTAAAGGACAATTCACACTACTTAATTTTGTGACAGTATATCAACCATAGTTTCATAAAGTATTTTCTGATTGATGGTCATTTAATGGCCAATCAATTAGAGTTCTTCAGACACTCACTTTAATGGATCATTTAGTGCACATAGGCTGTCATAGTATATACAGGATGAGGCACTGCTGAAAATCATAATTTTTTGTGCAAAGCAAAAAATAATGTTATCCAACAAACAAGTTTTTTGCCCATCATTGTGTGACTGTCAGTCTGTATAAATGGACCTTTACTAGCCTTTAGTGCCCATACATGATAAACTTCTAAGTGGTCCACCGTCTACTCTGAAGTGACATTCAGCAATGTCACTGCATAGTAGAGTGCTGCATGCAATCTTGCTTTGGAAGCAGGAAATCAGCTGTCAAACACAGCTGATCATCCAATATAGAAGGCACAGATGGCTTTTTACTGTGCCTGCCTTTGCAGATAGTGAAAAACTAGGAAAAAATTATAAGAATGGTCATCCATAGACCCATGAAAGGCTACAACTTGCAGGTCTCATACAAATATTTTTAAAGTATAGTTTCTGCACTCCTACGTTCATAAAGTCTTTTTACAAAGTACAAAGCCAGGAAATAATTAGAAGGTGGGTCACACATACAAGCTTGAAAGCACCAAGCATAGTGCCTCATAAAAAAACATTAACAAAGTTTAGTTGATGTACTACTCCTCCTCTTCTTTCCTATTCCCCTCCTCAGCCCATCCATGTAGGGGAGATAAGACAAAGTTTGTGTGGGTTCCAGCCTCTGTTGCACTAGCCAACAACTTCTGTTCCTCCTCCTCCTTTTCAGCCTGCCCTCCTCATTGTCACCCAATCTACTCCGAGCAGATGAGATGTGGCTGGTTTGTGTAGTGTCTCCCTGTCTCTTGTCTTCCTCCATCTCCACCTTGCCCGCATGCATTGCCACCAAATCCTGTTCTACCCCCTCCTTTTCAGCCTTCACCTTCTCATTGTTAACCAATCTACTCTGAGCAGATGAGATGAGGCTGATTTGTGTAGTGTCTCCCTGTCTCTTGTCTTCCCATCTCCACCTCGCCTGCCTGCATTGCTTCATGTTTAATTGTGAGCAACTGTTTAAGTAGGCACAGAAGATGGATCGTTGTGCTGTCTATGGAGTCATTGCCACTCACCAGCTTTGTGGAGTCATCAAACTGTTGGACATCTGCACAAATGTCAGATATTCATGCTCACTCTTCAGATGTTATGTTCATAGGCTGACTAAAATACTGATGGACATGTTGGAGCTGTTATTCCACAACAGGTCTCCTCTGCTACTCATAAAGTCATGCCAGCATGTGCATTGTGGAGTTCCACCATGTAGGCACGTCGCACACCAGTCAGTGAGCTGGCACTTTCATGCACTGCTGCAGCACTGCTACAGCGGTGGCAGATGTAACTGACTGCCGGAAATGGATGCTTACTCAATATACCTTGACCACAAGCTCTGGCAAATCTGGGTAGGTTTTAAGAAAGCAGTAAACTATCAAGTTGAGCATGTGAACCACCAGGTTGTGCCCATTATCCCATACAACCCTGCCTGGTTGGAGGTTCAGCGGCAAAAGCCAAAGATCTGTCTGGTCTTTATTTCCTTTAAGTAACTCTGCCGAGGTGTGCAGTTTGCCTCCAAAGCAAAACAACTTCAGCAGAGCCTATTGCCTCCTCACTGAGGCAGAGCTGCAGACTTGCGGCTGATGTGACGATGTGCTCTGCAATAACACATCGGCGATAGAGGATAAGGAGGAACAAGAGGGGGTGCCGGAACTGATGTATGAGGTGGAGGAAACCCTGAAGGAAGGAGGGGCAGCAATCCTCAGTGTTGGGTGCACACGTGCCATGCCAGGGTGGGACTCTGCACTGGCCTCCACAATTTTCACCCAGTGTGCTATCAGTGAAATGTAGCATCTCTCAGGCCACTAATGCTTGTCCATTTGTCAGTTGTTAAGTGGACAATCCCAGTAACTGCATTGCTCAGGGCATGGGTGATGTTCCCGGACACGTGCTTGTACAAAGCAGAGACATCAAAGCGGGAGAGAAAGTCATGGCTCGGGACTGCTGCAGTTATGAGTCAATAGAAATCCTCAGTGTCAACAAGCTGAAAACAGCAACATTTCTCTGACAAGCTGTCTGAAAATGTGTCAGTTTATCCTTTTGGGCCTGAGGGTGGGTAGCTGGAAGCTTTCTCTTTTGTTCTAAGGTCTGGGGTAGGGACAGCTGAATGTTGCTGGGACAAGCATTTGGAAGTGCCTGATGATAGTATGTCACAATGTGCAAGGATAGATGCAGCTCAGGAGGCATCTGTACCAGTGTTATGGACAGGGAATTGGGAGGTATCTAGCACAGGGGAATGTTGTGAGCTCATCTGTACATTCACCTTTTGCGTCCGAGGGTGTCCCTCTTCTGGTGAAGGAAGGTAGTGAGGCTGATTTAGATGAAAGAAATCAAACACCTGAACAGGTGGATTGTGACTGTGTAACAGGAACTTCAGATTGGATTTAAGGCAGCCGACGCCCTTCTGAGTGGCTGGTGATATCTCTGCTGGATTCTTGGAGACCAGTCTGATTCCTGCTTCCCAAAGATAAGTTTTTGCTCTGCTATTGAACTTATTAGTTTTGGTTTTGTTTACCTTGTTTTTTGAGTTCAGCCATCCCCGGCCGGGGATGTGCTGGATTCTTATTCCTTGATCAGTGTTCTCTTTTGCTTTGCTTTCAGAATATTCTGAGTGCTGATACAGGGTTTGAAGTCTAGTGACTTCAGGGTCCTTTTTGCTGATCAGTTGTGTTGGTAATATTTTTAGCAGGGTTTTCTTGGATTGCAGACAGCAGCTTTTCTGTCCTGTCCTTTTTAGTTAGCTTGGGCCCCATCGTTTGCTCAACCTATCTTTCTATCTGTGTTAGTGTTTTCATCTCGTTTCACCGTCATTATATGTTGGGGGCTGCATATTGCTTTGGGGTCTGCTCTGGGGCAGTCAGTTATTCCCTTTTCTCTCTTTAGGCTTATTTAGATCTCCGGCTGTGACGAGGTGTCTAGGATCACCGTAGGAACACTCCACGGCTACTGCTAGTTGTGTGATAGGATTAGGGGTCTGCAATCCGCTAGTTTCCAACCTCTCTGATTTTCTGGGCTGAGCTTGTGTTTTGTTTTTTTCTCCTCGGTGACTCAATCATAACAGGGGAAGAAGCAGTGGTGTCACCCGGAGTAACTATTCGTGGACACAGGTATTCGACCAACCGAGTCAGGTGCTTGGATGACATGGGCCAGATCATGCTGGTGGTAGTTAGGTTCTTAGTAATTAGACCCCTGAGATCTTGGCACAGCACAGTTTGCAAATTACCATTTTTTGTCTCAGAAATCTTTCTTAAAAAGTCCCAGACTGAGGAACATCTAACTCTTTGACGTAGGAATTAAGGAGTGCTGGTGCTCTACTGAACAGTTGCCTGCTTTGTCCCTCTGGTCACACCAGGGCCTCTTCTTTCCTGCTTCGATGCTGCTAATACATTCCCCTCAGTGCTGCTGGCCTAGCTCTGCATGCCATATTTCTAGGTTGGGTCTGTTATTTTGTAATCCACTACCTCTTCATCCACTGCCGCACCCTGGTCCTCCTGACTTGGTCCCTTGACAACAAGCTGACTTATCAGCAATAGAGATGGGCAAACCCAAACAGTAAAGTTTGGGATCTGAACTGAACACCAACTGTTTGGGGCATGCACCTGAACACTTCTCCAGGAAGCCGTGTTACTGTTTAGGTTAGACACCCGAATATCAGGTGTTTTCTACGCTGCCTTCTGTATGACAGTGTGAGAAACACTGGTGGCTCTGATCAGCAGTAAGATTATTAAAACTTGTCAGAGCCCTATGACAAGGTGGTGGTGGCGGGCAAAGCCCAAAATTCAAATGGGCATGTTTTAACTGACATTGTAAAGTGATGGGGAATATGTATTCCACTATCTGGCTATGTATTTTGCATGAGGTAGGGACCTCCCGAATGTAGGAGTTAGAGCTCTCCCAAATGTATGATAAAGGGCCATCTGAGGACACTTACAAAACTCAGGTTTCACAGCACCTGCTAACATTCTGCTAATTGCCAGCAAGGACCACATAATGACATGGCGATGGACATGGTGGTGGTGGTGGGCAAAGTCCAAAATTCAACAGGGCATGTTTTAAATGGCATTGTAAAGGGAAGGGGAATATGTACAGTATTTCACATTCTTGCTAACTATATGGCATGAGGGAGGGACGCCAAAATGTAGGAGTGAGAGCCATCACAAATGTTAAAGGAAAACCTAAAGCCAAAATGCTCCATGTAAACTTATGCTAAAAGGGAGGTATATTTTTTGCTTTTCATTTATTAGGATTTTGTTTTATATACATGTACTTATGAAGAAGAAAATAATGTTTCTTAGCATTTTTCCCTTTAAAAAAAATTTGGTTTGGTTTGGTAGGTCTTTTTAAAATTCCGTAAACCGGCACAATAGTCTGAAAACATTATTCCCAGATACCATATGTGAGTCAGAAAGGCATGCAGGCATCTTCTCAATGCTGTTCCCATTTAGTTTTAGCTCTTTCCCATCAATTTCAGCTTTTTTACTATGCCCTCAGATCTGTTTGTTGGGTCCAGATGAAAAATAATCAGCTTTTCCTTTGACTTGGATTGATATTAGAAATTATTTCTGCCGATTTTCCCGAATCTGAATATTTCACTATTCGATCATCACTATTCTGCACTTACGGTATGGTATTGTCTTGAATAAAGTTGAAAAGCCATTTTAGGTGACTATCTTAAGAAACTGCTTGAGTGATTTCCAAGGGTGTGTGAAGCTGTCATCAGAAAAAAATGGGGCACTTTAAGAATGTTAAAGTTGAACACATTTTATTTCACATGTGTTTTTTGCCCCTTTCTTCTATATGTGTTCTCTCCTGGTTTTGCGTCACTCATTCTGCATCTACAATTTTGACATTTCAATGAGAACAAAAGAAACCATTGCATGAACAAGTGTGTCCAAATTTTTCACTGATAATTAGAGATGAGCGAATATATTAATTTTTGGTTCTGTTCACGGTTGCCAAATTTGCAATATTTGCCAATTTAATTGTTGATTTAATTAATGAATAAAGCCAATATCCATACACATCACAAAAGGCTGTGTTTCGCTTCTGATAGGTGGTAATGTTATCGCCGGTAAATCGCTCCCACAGTGTAAAGTGCTGAGCTGCTGTGAGAGAGGTCACACAAGTTCATGATGAACACCGGTGAACTTTCTTACACAGCAGTAAGTGGTAACTCGTGTGACTTCTTTCAAGTTATCTCAGTTCTATATACTGTAGGAGTGATAACCACCTGTGTCATTTTATAGCATGCTGTCTTTGAGAGCAATCACATCAGTGACTGCTCTCAAAGTCATCAAAATCGTTGTGAGGCATTATAGATTTTTATATTCTCAGAGGACAGTTGAGGATTATTGTGGCTTATTTTATTTTTGATGCAGGAGATGTTGGCTTCAATGGATTAGTCATTCGGTGAGTATGGTTGAAACCCTTTACCCCTAGGGAGGTTTGCACGTTCATGACCGGAACAATGATTACAATTCTGACCACTGTCCCTTTATGAGGTCATAACTCTGGAATGCTTTCATGTATCCCAGTGATTCTGACATTGTTTTCTCGTGACATATTGAACTTCATATTAGTGGTAAAATTTCATTCATATAGCTTGTGTTTATTTGTGAAAAAAACAGAAATTTGGCGAAAATTTCACAATTTTCCAAATTTGAATTTTTATGCCCTTAAATCACAGAGATATGGCACACAATAAACTTGACAAATAACATTTCCCACATGATTACTTTACATCAGCTTATAAGGGTTAAAAGTTGACCAGGAATTTCTCATTTTTACAACACCATTTTATTTTTAGGGACCACATCACATTTGAAGTCACTTTGAGGTGATAGAAAATACCCAAAAAAGACACCATTCTAAAAACTGCACCCCTCAATGTGCTCAAAACCACATTTAAGAAGTTTATTAACCCTTCAGGTGCTTCACAGGAATTTTTTGAATGTTTAAAAAAGTGAACATATAACTTTTTTCACAAAAAAAATTATTTCAGGTCCAATTTTTTTAGTTTACCAAGGGTAACAGGAGAAATTAGACTGCAAATCTTATTGTGCAGTGTTAGGGATGGCGGAACGCACAAAATATAAATAATAGGAAGTGCGTTCGCTGCCCGGGGTCCACCGTGCAGTAGGTGTAACAACTGCTGCTGAGTAATGGCGGACTCACTATATAGCGGTGTACTGCACTCGTGTTAAACGTCACCCGAGATGCGCAGAGCGGACTCAGTTAAATTCACAGAGGCGCTAAAGCATAAACGCCGAGCCTGTTGGCTTCACAGGTCTCAGCTGGCATGCACACACGGTATATGGTCACAGGACGCGGCCCAAGGCAGAGGTCGGTGTCCGTCTTGACCTACCGTGCATGCGACGTCGTTACCACGACGCAGGTAAGTGCTGCTAACTGCAGCGCAGTGGTAACTACTGCCACTGTATGACAGTGCCGTGAGGCATCACACTATCGGACACTAGTGTAGCGGTGCGGTATGCACTGTGGCATATGGCTTGCCACTGACTGGCGCTGACTATAACTCTAATTCCCTATCCACATGCATAATATCAGAGTGAAGGGGTTTCAAATGAGTCAGTCACCAGAATCATACATCCATCACCATTCACACATAGCATGTATAGACCTTACTAGCGCATGGCCGAGCGGCCATGCGGGCCTTTTATAGCCATGCGCTTACAGGACCTTCTGGACATCTGAGATGGGCCAATCAGATCAGGACAAGGACCTGAGCACGTGACCCCCGATCTCCACTGGGAGATCGTCTCTTGGACATGCCCAGTAGTGCGATGAGAGGACTTAGCCTCTGGAGAGGTTTCCTGCAAAGCAGGCTGCGCTGCCATTGCTGGTCCAGAGGTGGCAACAACATCCAGACCCAGAGAGTTGGTCTGAGCACGGTGCCTGGATCGCCGAGATTGCTGTGCAGGTACCTGAGCGGTTGGAAAGGAATGGGAGACCGCTGGATGTATGGCTCTGGATTCCTGCTGTGCAGCTGCAGGAACCCGATGCCTAACATGGCCCCCCTCTGTGCCTCACTACGCTCAAAGGCCGCGATCAGGAGCAGAGCATGGATGTTCTCCACTGGCTCCCAGGACCGGGCCTCTGGACCATGACACTTCCAGTCCTCCAAATAAAACTTTTTGCCACGCACAATCCTGCGTCCCACAATGGCGTTAACCTCAAACTTGTCCGAAGTCAAGTCTGATTACCCGGCAGATGACTCAGAGAGCCGGGCCATGTGAACAGGTTTGAGAAGGGACACATGGAAAACATCAGAAATGGCTAAATGTGGAGGAAGAACCAGGCGGTAGACCACCGAGCTGATTCTCTCGAGAACCTTAAAAAGATCCGATGTATCGTGGCGGAAACTTGGTGGACTCGGCCCGCAGCTTGATGTTTCGAGCCACATCAAGTCGCCGGGGGAAAAGGTTGGAGCGGGTCGCCGATGTGTGTCGTCGGATGCCCTCATTCTTTCTTTAGAGGCATGAATAGCATCCTGAGTGCGATCCCAAATGTCGCGAGCCTCCACTGCCCAGTCTGCCACCCTGGAGTCGGCGGAGGACACTGGCATCAGGACAGGGACGCGGATGTTGGCCGTAATTTAGAAGGAACGGCGTCTTACCTGTGGAATCAGCCACTGCATTATTCAGGGCAAATTCAGCCCATGATAGCAAGGATGCCCAGTCATCCTGCCTGGCAGAGATGAAATGCCGCTAGTACGTGACCAAGGTTTGGTTGGCACTCTCAACCAAGCCGTTCGTCTCTGGGTGGGAAGCGGAGGACAGGTTTAGCTCAATGCTGAGTAGGCTGCAGAGCTACCTCCAAAACCGGGACGCGAACTGGGGACCTCGACCACTAACAATTTTGTCTGGCATGCCATGCAGACGGAATACATGTTTTATGAACAGTGTGGTAAGACCACGAGTGGAAGGCAACCGTGCGAGTGGCACCAGATGCACCATTAGAGAAAAATGGTCGTGACCACCCAGATAACCATACTGCCACCAGACTTGGGCAGGCCAACCACAAAATCCATGCCCACCATCTCCCAAGGTCTATCCACCACCGGCAGAGGGTACAATATCCCAGCCGGCCTGTCTAGAGGACCTGTTCTGTGCACACGAGATGCATGCTTGTATGTATTCCTTAGTGTCTCGAGCCTCGTGCGGCCACCAATACGACCTTACCAGGAGTTCTGTGGTCCGCTTATTGCCAAAGTGACCACCCACTCTGGACGCGTGTGCCCAGGCGAGAACCTCTGGCCGTAGCTGAGGAGACACAAAGGTCTTGCCCGGTGGCACTGACTCGAGAGCAACTGGAGCCACGGTCGTAAATATCTCCGAAGGGAGAATTAGCCATGGCTCAGCCTCCCCTTCCTCCGCTGAGACCACCAAGCGTGAGAGAGCATCTGCACGGATGTTCTTCTCTCTAGAGAGATAGTGCAAGGTGAAGTGGAAGTGGGAGAAGAAGAGCAACCACCTAGCTTGACGAAAGTTCAAGCGCTGGGCCGTTTGTAAATAGACCAGATTTTTATGGTCCGTATACACCTGGAAGGGAAACCGGGCTCCCTCAAGGAGATGTCTCCACTCAGAAAAGACCAACTTCATTGCTAGCAGCTCCCTGTCCCCGATGGAGTAATTCTTCTCCGCCGGTGAGAAGGTCTTAGAGAAGAAGAAGCAGGGATGCTTCCGACCTTGAGCATCCTTCTGGAAAAAGACTGCTTCTGCACCGATGGAAGAGGCATCCATCTCCAGGATAAACGGTTTATCCACATCGGGACGGTGTAAGATGGGAGCGCCAGCAAATTGGAATTTTAGAGATGAGAAGGCCTTGGAGACCTGTTCAGACCAAGCATTAGGATTAGCTCCTTTCTTTGTGATAGCAACCAAAGGAGCTACCAGTGTGGAGATGTGAGGTATGAACTGGCGGTAATAGTTGACGAACCCTAGGAAGCGTTGCACCGCTTTGAGTGAGTGTGGTTCCTGCCAGTCCATTACCGCTTGCAGTTTGGCCGAATCCAAGGACTCCTGCTCAAACTGGCACTTCTCCAGCTTGGCGAAAAGAGAGTTCGCCCGCAGACGGTCGAAGACCCCTCAGACGTCTCTCTGGTGGGAGTTCAAATCTGGCGAGGAGATGAGGATGTCATCCAGATAGACCACCACCGAGGTGGAGAGCATATCGCGGAAGACGTCGTTGACAAAATCCTGGAAGACAGCAGGCGCATTACAAAGGCCGAAGGGCATGACCAGATATTCGTAGTGGCCATCCCTGATATTAAAGGCTGTCTTCCACTCATCTCCTTTGCGAATGCGGATCAGGTTGTACGCCCCCCGTAGATCTAATTTTGTAAAGATCTGGGCCCCTTGCAACCTGTCAAATAGCTCAGAGATCAACGGGAGAGGGTATTTGTTTTTAACTGTTATGGCATTGAGACCTTTGTAGTCAATGCAGGGACGTAACTCTCCGCTCTTCTGCACGAAGAAGAACCCTGCACCAGCCGGCGACACCAACTTTCTGATAAAACCTCTAGCCAGGTTCTCCTGGATATATTGAGACATAGCCTCTGTCTCAGGGAGTGACAGTGGATACATACAGCCTCAAGGAGGTTCCGTGCCTGGCAGATCTATCGGGCAATTGTAAGGACGGTGTGGCGGGAGCGTCTCCGCAGATTTTTTAGAGAAGACGTCCACGTACTGGTGGAAAGGTTTAGGAAGCGTGGAGAAATCCGCGGGCACTTCAGTGGAAGCTACCTGAACACTGCCCCTCAGGCACCTTCCCTCACAGTCCTTGCTCCAACCCAGTATATTCCCCGAAGCCCAATCAATATGAGGGGAGTGACAACGGAGCCAGGGAACTCCGAGAAGCACCTGGTCGATGCCATCTGGCAAAATGATCAAGGACAGAATCTCACGATGAGAGGGTGAGATTGAGAGCCCGAGTGGGGCTGTCTGTTAGGTCACCTGAGATGGTAAAGGTGCACCATTAACCACCCTTATGGTCAGAGGTTGAGACAGTAACACCAGTGGAATAGCGTGTTTCTGGGCGAAGGTCAAGGACATAAAGTTCCCCTCAGCCCCGGAATCCACGGTAACCTCTACCTCCCAGGTGGAAGCCCCACTATCTAATGTCCCTTGGAATACCGGTTTGGGAGAAAAGGGTCTCATATTTGTCTGACCACCACCTATGACCACTGGACGTGATCGTTTTTCCGACCGCAGAGGACACGTGCTAGCCGAGTGACCAAACTGCCGGCACTGGTAACTACATGCGGAGCTTCACACTGGACGTGGCCTGGGGCCGGCGCGAGACACCTTCATAGGTTCGGAGGTTGTAAGCTCCTGAGTGGGAGTTTTTAGCGGCTCGATGAAGGTGGGAGCCAAGTTAACTCTTCGCCTGGATTGCGCACATTCCAGCCCGCGCTCCATAAACTGGAGATCAATGTGGCTGGAGATGGCAATCACTTCCTCCAGACTTGTGGGGACCTCTCTGGTTGCTAGAGCATCTTTGACATGCTCTGCTAACCGTCTCCAAAACACAGGGATGAGTGCTTTATCGGGCCACTCTAGTTCGGAAGCCAATGTCCAGAATCGGACGGCATAATGGCTGACCGAGAGAGACCCCTGTGTTAGGGCCAATAATTGGAGAGAGGTGTCGTGCGTGATCCGTGGTCCCAAAAATACTTGCTTCAGAGCCGCGAGGAACTGAGCAGCCCCCTGAATCACGGGATTACCATGCTCCCACAATGGCGTAGCCCACTATAATACCCTGCCAGATAGGAGAGAGACAATAAACCCCACCTTAGCCCGCTCTGTAGGGAATCGTGCAGCCAGTAACTCAAGCTGGATAGAGCACTGACTCACGAATCCCCTACAGGTGGCACTGTTACCCAAAAACTTGCCGGGGAGTGGGAGGCAAGATATTTTCGGCATAGGCGTGAGTGTGGGCACTCGTGAGACAGCCTCTGCGACTGCCTGAGCAGCGGCTAGCATAGCATTCGCAGCTGAGGTCGAGCTCTCGATAGCCGCCAACCTGCTCTGCAGCTGCCGAATTTACCGCTGCAGCTGCTGCAGGTCCGCCATTACTAGCCAGACCCTGGCGCTAGTCAAATGTTAGGGATGGCGGAACGCACAAAATATAAATAATAGGAAGAGCATTCGCCACCCGGGGTCCACCGTGCAGTAGGTGTAACAACAGCTGCTGAGTAATGGCGGACTCGCTATATGGCAGTGTACTGCACTCTGATTAAACGTCACCCGAGGTGCGTAGAGCGGACTCTGTTAAATTCACAGAGGCACGAAAGCTTAAACGCCAAGCCTGTTGGCTTCACAGGTCTCAGCTGGCATGCACACACGGTATATGGTCACAGGACTCGGCCCAAGGCAGAGGTCGGTGACGGTCTTTACCTACCGTGCATGTGGCGTCGCAATTGCGGACGCCGGTAAGTGTTGTTAACTGCAGCCTGGCAGTAACTACTGCCGCTGTACAACAGTGCTGTGGGGCATCACACTATCGGACGCTAGTGTAGCGGTGCGGTATGCACTGTGGCGTATGGCTTGCCACTGACTGGCGCTGACTATAACTCTAATTCCCTATCCACATGCGTAATATCAGAGGGAAGGGGTTTCAAATGAGTCAGTCACCAGAATCATACATCCATCACCATTCACACATAGCAAGTATAGACTATACTAGCGCATAGCCGAGCGGCCATGCGGGCCTTTTATAGCCATGCGCTTACGGGACCTTCCAGACCTCTGAGATGGGCCAATCAGATCAGGACAAGGACCTGAGCACGTGACCCCCGATCTCCACTGGGAAATCGTCTCGTGGACATGCCCAGTAGCGCGGTGAGAGGACTTAGCCTCTGGAGTGGTTTCCTGCAAAGCAGGCTGCGCTACCATTGCTGGTCCAGAGGTGGCAGCAACTTCCAAAGCCAGAGAGCTGGTCTGAGCAGGGCCCCTGGATCACCGAGATTGCTGTGCAGGTCCCTGAGTGGTTGGAAAGGAATGGGAGACCGCTGGATGTATGGCTCTGGATTTCTGCTGTGCAGCTGCAGGAACCTGACGCCTAACAGTGCAGTTTGCCCTGAGTACGCTGATACCTAAGATGTGGGGGGAACCACTGTTTTGGCGCATGGCAGAACTCAGAAGGGAAGGAGCGCCGTTGGAAACTAGGCCCCCTAAGGAACTTATCTAGATATGTGGTGAAAATATTGAACCCCCAAGGGCTTCACAGAAGTTTATAACGTACAGCAGTACAATTGAAAAATCATATTTTTTTCCAAAAAATGATCTTTTCACCCCCAATGTTTATTTTTACAAGGGTAACAGGACCCAAAAAATAATTGTGCAATTTGTCCTGAGTACGCTGATGCCCCATATGTGGGGGTAAATGACTATTTGGGCGCATGGCAGAGCTGGGAAGGGAAGCAGCGCCATTTGACTTTTTTGGCTGGAATTGATATCGGACGCCATGTCACGTTTAAAAAGCCCCTGATGTGCAAAAACAGTGGAAACCCCCCAGAAATGACACCATTTTGGAAACTAAACCCTCCAGGGAACTTATCTAGATGTCTGGTGGGCACTTTGAACTTCCAAGTGCTTCACAGAAGTTTATAACGCCCGGGCGTGAAAATAAAAAATCATATTTTTTCAACAAAGATGATCTTTTAGTCCCCAATTTTTTTATTTTCCCAAGGGTAATAGGAGAAATTGGGCCCCAAAAAGTTGTTGTCCACATCGGGGCTTGGAAAAGAAGTAGTGACGTTTTGGAATGCAGACTTTGATGGAATGGTCTGCGGGTGTCATGTCGCGATTAGAGAGCCTCTGATGTGCCTAAACTGTTGAAATGGAGTGCCCCACCAGGGCCTAGCGGGGTACTCGGTACCAGGCCCGTTGATCTCAATGGGAGTTGTTACGGAAGCTGTGACCCGGTCCGTGGCCCTGGGGCTCCATGACAAAAAGGGGATGAATGAACAATGAAATAAAGTTTATTAATAGTTCGTGACGCCACCTGTGGTGTTCGGCAAGTGAGGTGTTAGGCCGACGCTGCATGCAGATCCTCAGGGACTGGTGGTGGGTTGCAGCCAAGATGGTGAAGCTGCACACAGGTGGAGCTGTAGTCCCAGGGCAGTATAGATGTAGCAATGGAGGAGAGGCACAGGCGGTGTAGAGGCTGGTGCCCAGATGTAGTAGTGTGGGGTGTAGTGATTAAGTGGAGGACACCAGGGCATGTAGTTCCAAAGCTTTACTCATAGTCTGCAGTCCACACAGATGCCTGCCTCCGTGCTGTGTCCTCCGGGTCCTGGGCTCAGTCAACCTCCAGGCAAGATAGGATGCTCCCTTCCAACACTCCGCCAACATGTACCTTTTTGAACGTCTCCTCTATAGCGCATTTAAGTGAAGTACTCATAGTACTGAGTTACACTGGAGTGCCTCCTGACAGATGTTCCCAAGAACTCTACTTGTATGGCACACAGCTGTAGCCTGCTTCGGGGACTCCTTACTCCTGAGTCCCGGCTCACTATCCAAGTTGCTGTTGTGCCCCCAAGTCTTAGATGGGAGTTGTGCATTTACAGCCCACTACTCCACCGGTGTCTGCTGCAGGACCTTCAGTATCCATACAACCTCGGGGACCGGGCCCCGGCCTTGCGCTTAGAACTTCTAGGCAGGGTTCTCATCTAACCCACGTCCTCTCTGTTCCCTTTTACTCCTTCATTCCGTACTAATCCCTCTCTCTCATAGAAGGTCAGGTTTCAGTCCAATGTCTTTCTCCTTCTTTCCTTTCCTGTGCCAGCTGGCTCAGATCACTGAGGCAGCTGCAGCACTCCTTCCTCCATCCCTCTTCCAGGGATCCTCACTCCTCTCCGAGTGACTATCTCTCTCTCACTGACTGACTAACTCTTCCTGTTCTTTATGTATTCTAAACTCCACCTTCCTCCCAGCACGTTTCGAGTTCCAAGCAGGGAACCACCAAAGGTGCTCTGCTACTCTCTAAGCAAGGAGCCGCAATGTGGCTTTGCTGAACTAACATGTTGTGTGGGATGCGAGTGTTGGAGCATGGTTAGGAGTTCCCACCCTACCTGGATGGTGGGGCACCACACCTCAGGAGGAGGTGCAGTACCTCTGTGGTGACTGAAGCCTCAGGGGCGCCACATTCCCCCTCGTTAAACACAGCACGTCCGCGGGCTGCAAAGCAAACACAGTTGACAATATAGGAACATACAAAATTTTGGTAATGCTGAATAAACATTTCTTATACTAAACTTCCTAATATAGGAGGCAAGGTTTCTTGAACGTTACAAACAGTTTAACTCGCTATCTAAATTTTAAATTATGCTACCTAATTTAAAGTGCTATATAAGCAAACTCAATATCAATTCACATTTTCTAGCAACACATCTCTTTCCATTATCTTTCACATTTTCTACTTTTCACTGTCTCTTCTAGACTTAGGATGACAACCGTAGATACCTAGTTTGTCACCTGTAATTTTCAATTCTGCATTCACATTCACAACATCTTTATTCAAAAACTCTGTAAAACATTCACTATGTTTCTTTCTCAATATACTCCTCTAAAATCTGTCATTAATACTTTCATTATACACTATTACTTTCTAGCTTCTTATGCAGAGAATAACATTAAGCATTATTATCAAGTGCAAAGATAGACACTGGTCCGGCCATCGCGTCTGGAAATGTCCCTATATCGATGTAGATCTTCTTTCAAAAAGAGAGTCCTATGTAAAACCAAGAGAGAGCACCTAAAGAGGTGCAAACTATATACAATAACAGTTCTGGACCATTCAGCGTTCATGATCTCCACAGTTCATGTGTGAAGGCTGCCAACAAAACAGGGCAACTCTGGGAAAATAAACTAGGACATGATAACCAAAAATAGAAAACTGGTGCAAAAATAGAAAACAATGGCACAACTTTGCAAATACCCTTCTGGGAAACGAGATTTACTTTAAAGTAGCATTTTGACTAATTGTAGTCACCTCCTGGGGTTTCTGGACTGGAACTGCTACCAGGGGTGAAACTTTGGGTGTCTTCATCTTGTTGCTGGTTGCTTGCCAAAGGGCATGGTGGTGGCAACTGGTGCGATTGCTGCCTAGGGCCTTGAAGCTGTGGTAAAGGTAACCCATGATGCATATCGATACCCATCAACTGTTCCTCAAGGGTAGGTGGCTCTGTTGCTCTGGTGCGTGGCCTACCACTGAGGGATGCCGCAGCTTGTTGGCGCTGATGGGCGTCTACATGGGGACTCAGCAGCCAAGGGATCCCGAGGTCACTATCCCAAAGCGACCTAGACTCCTCCACTCCCCGGAGATGCCGAATCGTGCGCGCCTGTTCCAGCCATACCCTTCTCAGTAAGGACCTCTTCCACCTCCCCATTTCCGACAGTCTAGTGCCCCCAGCTGACTCTTGCAACTGCCCCATTTCGAGTTCCTGCAAGCCAACCTCTGACAATGTGAATTCGGGGGGCAACCCATTAGGAGGGCCGGGGTATGTACCTGATGCCTCCTGGTGGTGCGGTCTCTGCTCTGGTGCAGGCATAGTGGCGGTGGGTGCTGTGCGGTGGGACACCGGGGATGGCGATGGAGGTAATGGCGGCTCCGGGTCTGCAGGGGTCTCTGGTGGGACCTGCGCGGCTGCGTCAGGCCCGGGCAGGAGTTCCTCTTCTTCCGCTTTGGCTCTTGGGGCCTCATACAATTCCTCCGGTGGTGGCGGCAGAGAAGGGACTCCGGATGCTGTCGGTGGTGTGGCAGCGGCTGCAGGCTCCATGGCATCTGCCTGGGGAACCTCCGGTTTTGTAGCGACGGGTACCGGTGACGGTGGTACCGCTGGCGTAGGCCCCTGCTGGGCGTGCAGCCAGTTCAGCCTCCACAATGCCTCCTGCCTCAGCTGCAAACGTTGGGTCAGCTAGGCAACCTCTTCCTCTAGCTGCCGACGATTCAGCCTAAAGCAGGGTCCGAGCCTTCAGCCATGGCGCCGGGGAGATCCAGCTCAGCCTCCCCACTCTCCACAGGCCTCCTTCCCTCTTCTTCCATCATGGCGTTCTGGCCTTCTCCTTCTTCCTGTCTCGGCTTCCTTCCCGCTATTGGCTTCTGCCCCTCCTTCCTGGGGTGGCGCCTTCTTCCAGCGCCTCCATACCAAGCCAGCATACGAACCCCTCGGGGGGTGGGCCATGTTGCTGTCGCGTAGAAATTTAGACAGGGAAGGCCCAGGACAGTCCGTGCTCTTTTCTTAGGACCGCCCATATTATCATGCCCTTCTTCTCTAGGCTGTCGGCCATTTTTAATATTCATTTCACAGTCTATCAAATTGGGTCTTCTGTACATTCTCAAAAGTTTTAAGTTCAGCAAATCTTAGGTACACAGAACCCGATGGCATCCGGTCTCGTCATCCTGTTCGTGATGCCAGAATGGAGTGCCCCACCAGGGCCTAGTGGGGCACTCGGTACCGGGCCCGTTGATCTCAATGGGAGTTGTCACGGAAGCTGTGACCTGGCCCTGGGGCTCCATGGCAAAAAGGGGATGAATGAACAATGAAATAAAGTTTATGAATAGTTCGTGATGCCACCTGTGGTGTTCGGCAAGTGAGGTGTTAGGCCGACGCTGCATGCCGATCCTCTGGGACTGGTGGTGGGTTGCAGCCAAGATGGTGAACCACAGGTGGAGCTGTAGTCCCAGGGCAGTGTAGATGTTGCAATGGAGGAGTGTCACAGACGGTGTAGAGGCTGGTGCCCAGATGTAGTAGTGCGGGGTGTAGTGATGTGGGAATAAGTGGAGGACACAGGGCATGTAGTTGCAAAGCTTTACTAACAGTCTGCTGTCCACACAGATGCCTGCCTCCGTGCTGTGTCCTCCGAGTCCTGGGCTCAGTCAACCTCCAGGCAAGATAGGATGCTCCCTTCCAACACTCCGCCAACATGTACCTTTCTGAACGTCTCCTCTATAGCGCCTTTAAGTGAAGTACTCCTAGTACTGAGTTACACTGGAGTGCCTCTTGACAGATGTTCCCAAGAACTCTACTTGTACGGCAGACAGCTGTAGCCTGCTTCGGGGACTCCTTACTCCTGAGTCCCGGCACACTATCCAAGTTGCTGTTGTGCCCCCAAGTCTTAGATGGGAGAAGTGCATTTACAGCCCACTACTCCTCCGGTGTCTGCTGCAGGACCTCCAGTATCTATACAATCTCGGGGACCGGGTCCTGGCCTTGCACTTAGAACTTCTAGGCAGGGTTCTCCTCTAACTCACGTCCTCTCTGTTCCTTTTTACTCCTTCGTTCCGTACTAATCCCTCTCTCTCATAGAAGGTCAGGTTTCAGTCCAGTGTCTTTCTACTTCTTTCCTTTCCTGTGCCAGCTGGCTCAGGTCACTGAGGCAGCTGCAGCACTCCTTCCTCCATCCCTCTTCCAGGGATCCTCATTCCTCTCCGAGTGACTCTCTCTCACTCACTGACTGACTGACTGACTAACTCTTCGTGCTCTTTATGTATTCTAAACTCCATCTGCCTCCCAGCACATTTCGTGTTCCAAGCAGGGAACCACCAAAGGTGCTCTGCTACTCTCTAAGCAAGGAGCCGCAATGTGGCTTTGCTGAACTAACATGTTGTGTGGGATGCGAGTGTTGGAGCATGGTTAGGAGTTCCCAACCTACCTGGATGGTGGGGCACCACACCTCAGGAGGAGGTGCAGTACCTCTGTGGTGACTGAAGCCTCCATACTAATCCCTTTCTCTCATAGAAGGTCAGGTTTCAGTCCAATGTTTTTCTCCTTCTTTCCTTTCCTGTGCCAACTGGCTCAGATCACTGAGGCAGCTGCAGCACTCCTTCCTCCATCCCTCTTCCAGGGATCCTCACTCCTCTCCGAGTGACTCTCTCTCACTCACTGACTGACTAACTCTTCGTGCTCTTTATGTATTCTAAACTCCACCCACCTCCCAGCACGCTTCGTGTTCCAAGCAGGGAACCACCAAAGGTGCTCTGCTACTCTCTAATCAAGGACCCGCAATGTGGCTTTGCTGAATTAACATGCTGTTTGGGATGCGAGTGTTGGAGCGTGGTTAGGAGTTCCCACCCTAACTGGATGGTGGGGCACCACACCTCAGGAGGAGGTGCAGTACCTCTGTGGCGACTGAAGCCTCAGGGGCGCCACATAAACACCCCACAAGTGACCACATTTTGGAAACTAGACCCACTAAGGAACTTATCTAGATGTGTTTTGAGCACTTTGATCCCCCAAGTGCTTCACAGAAGTTTATAACTCCTGGACGTGAAAATAAAAAAATCATATTTTTTCCACAAACATGAACTTTTAGTCCCCAATTTTTTATTTTCCCAAGGGTAACAGGAGAAAGTGGCCACAATAGTTGTTATACAATTTGTCCTGAGTACGCTGATACCCCATATATGGGAGAAAACTACTGTATGGGCACACGTCGGGGCTTGGAAGGGAAGTAGTGACGTTTTGGAATGCAGACTTTAATGGAATGGTCATATCGCATTTGGAGAGCCGCTAATGTGTCTAAACTGTTGAAACCTCCCACAAGTGACCCCATTTTGGAAACTAGACCCCCCAAGGAACTTATCTAGATGTGTGGTGAGCACTTTGATCCCCCAAGTGCTTCATAGAAGTTTATAATGTAGAGCCATAAAAATATAAAATCATATTTTTTCTACAAAAATGATATTTTTGCCCCCAATTTTTATTTTCTCAAGGGTAACAGGAGAAATTGGACCTCAAAAGTTGTTGTGCAATTTGTCCTGAGTAGGCTGATACCCCATATGTGGGGGTAAACCACTGTTTGTGCGCATGGCAGAGCTTGGAAGGGAAGGAGCACCATTTGACTTTTTCAATACAGAATTGGCTGGAATTGAGATCAGATGCTATCTTGCGTTTGGAGAGCACCTGATGTGCCTAAACAGTGGAAACCCCCCAATTCTAACTCCAACCTTAACCCCAACACAGCCCTAACCCTAGCCCTAACTCTAACCCTAGCCCTAGCCCTAACCCTAAACCTAATGGAAAAATAGAAATAAATACATTTTTTAAATGTTATTATTTTTCCCTAATTAAGGGGGGTTTGATTTACTATTTATACCGGGTTTTTATGTTTGGCAGCTGTTATACACTAAAAGACGGTTTTTATTGTAAAAATAGTTTTTGTATCACCACATTTTGTGAGCTATAATTTTTCCATTGTTTGACCGACCGAGTCATGTGAGGTCTTATTTTTTGCGGGACGAGTTGACATTTTATTGGTACCATTTTCGGGCACGTGACATTTTTTGTTCGCTTTTTATTCCGATTTTTGGGACGCAGAATGAACAAAAACCAGCATTTCATGAATTTCTTTTGGGGGGTGCGTTTACACCATCCTGCATGTAGTTAAATTGATAAAGCGTTTTTATTTTTCGGGTCAGTATGATTACAGTGATACCTCATTTATGCCTTTTTTATGTTTTGGCGCTTTTATGCAATGAAAACAATTTTATATAAAAAATAATTATTTTTGCATCGCTTTATTCTGTGAGCTATAAAGTTTTTATTTTTTGCTGATGATGCTGTGTGGCAGCTCTTTTTTTTGCAGGACAAGATGACGTTTTCAGCGGTACCATGGCTATTAATATCCGTCTTTTTGATCGCGCGTAATTGCACTTTTTGTTCGGCGGTATGATGATAAAGCATTGTTTTTTGCTTTGCTTTTAATTTTTATTTTTTAAGGGGTTCACTAAAGGGGTTAAGTAGTGGGGCAGTTTTATAATGCGGTTCGCTACGGAAGCGGCTATACCAAATATGTGTACTTTTCTTGGGTTTTTTTTTTAATTTCCAAAAAATGAATTTATTAGGGAATTTTTTTTTCTTAATTTATTTAGCGATTTTTTTATAAATTATTTTTACACTTCTTTTTTACTTTATTATATTGTCACAGGGGGGACATCACTGTAATAAGTCAGATCGCTGATCTGACAGTTTGGACAGCACTCTGTCAGATCAGCGATCTGACAGGCGCTGCACAGGCTTCCTCCTTGCCTGCTCTCTGCAGGCAGTGGGGAAGCCTCCCTGCAGGCCCCCAAAGGCCCCTGTGGCCATACTGGATCCGGGGGCCTGCAGGGAAGGTGGCCACCTGAGCAGCGCAGCACATCGTGCTGCTGTGGGGGTCTTGGGGAAGCACAGAGGGAGCCCCCTCCCTGCCGATTGCTGATGCTTCCCTAAACCCCGGTACACTGTGATCATGTTTGATCTCAGTGTGCCAGGGGTTACTGTGCCAAGGAGGTCCATGACCGCCCCTGACACATGGTGCCGGGTGTCAGCTGTGATAATCATCTGACACCTGGCCGCGATCGGCGGCGCCCCCCACCGGGAGCACCGCTGATCGCTGAGACGTGCTATCCCATCCCCGGTCATAGGGGCCCGGGTACGTGGATGGGATAGTACGTCTAATGTCAGAAAGGGGTTAATTTAGATACAATAAAGGAGTCTGTGTCATTATTTCAAATAAAGGACTTTACTCTGGGTGTGTGTTTTCTTAACATCACTATGGGGTTAGCATTGAGGATATGCTATAGACGCTTCTCCATTACTAACCTGTGGGCTTGATGTCACCTGACAATACAAAGGTGACATCAACCCTCCCAACCATTACCCCACTTGCCATCGCTACAAGACAATTGTAAAGAGTGAGGCTAAGCATCAGACTTGGTGCATTCTATAGATGCGCCTTTTCTGGAGTGGCAGAGCTGAGAGATTATGTTATTATTCTGGGAGGGGGACAATATCCAATATCTAGGCTATTGATATCAGTCCGCAGCTGTCTGTCTAGTTTTTGCTAGTTAGATTTTATAGGGGGACTCTATGTTAATTGTTTTCTGGGTTCTCCCTTTAAACTAGCCACTAAAGGCTAAGCTAACAGCTGTGACCTGATATTAATAACCTGGGAACCTTTATGGCTGTTGGCTCCTTCCTAGAATATTATCATCAGCCCTCAGGCTTCGGCTTTCCATCTGTTGGTTTTGAAAATTATGCAGGAACCTATGCAATTTTTTTGTAAAAATTAACAATTGCTTTTTGGTTACTGCCTATGTGGGTTCATTCTTTTAATGTTCCTACATAGGCTGGTTACAATGTGTGTGTGCGTGCGGCTCTGTGTGTGCATGTGGGCGTGTGTGTTTACTTTCTAGCTCAGTAGTGAGGGTGTTTGACTGACACCTTTTCATTCCTAAACCTAGGGCTCCATGTCAATGACAGTTGCTGACACCAAACCCTATAATCCCACTACCCTAGTGCCACACTGCTTCAGAATGAAAAAGAAGGTGTTGAACTAAGAAATTACATCACAAGACTTTTTAAAATATTTTTATCTATCTCAAAAAGTCTTCATTGCTGTACAAAAACACCCACAAAACCGTGGAAAAAACGTGCCAAAGAGGCAAAACTCGCTATATTGCCACAACGTTTTTGCTACCAAGAGATGCAGAAACCTTGCAGAACTTTCTGCAAGCATACGCTCAACAACCACATATCCAAAGGCTGGAGTTACACTAATTATTTTAAAATCGGTCCGATTTTGTTCCTGAAAAGTTGGATGAGTGTAATGCAAGTGTCATGCTTTTTTCATGCGAGTAGAATCCTATTTTTAACACCTAGCATCTGATTTACATCCTAAGACCAGTTTCACATGTCCTGCTATCTCTGGCAGTGGAAAAAACAGTACCAGAAACGTCAGATACATATACAATTAGTACAGGGTGTGTGCAACTTACTGTACATGTATTTAATTTTTAATATAACCTTTTTCAGAAAAAAATGGTGTGGGCTCCTGCATAATTTTCTTAACCAGCAGAGGGAAAGCCGATGGTGGGGGCAGATGTTTATAGCCTTGGAAGGGGGTAATACCCATGAAGCTTCTCAGACTATTAATATCAGCTCACAGCTGTATACTTAGCCTTTACTGGCTATAAAAAGAGGGAATCCCCAAAAAAAGGATGTTGGGTCCTCCTATAATTAATAACCAGCAAAGGCTATGCACACAGCTGTAGGCTGATATTAATAGCCTAAGGAGGTGCTATGTTTACTGCCCCAGGCTAAAAACATCAGCTCTCAGCTGCCCCAGAAAAGGCACATCTATAAGATGGGCCAATTCTAGCACTTAGCCTCACTTTTCACACTTGCCCTGTAGCGGTGGCAAGTGAGGTGAGAGTGGGGGGTTTATGTCCCCTTTATATTGACAGGTGACATCAAGTTCCGAGGTTAGTAATGGAGAGATGTTTATAAGACACCCCGATTACTAACCCCATAGTCATATTGTATAAAAAAACACACCCCGAATTAAGTTCTTTAGTTGAAAGAATGACACAGACTCCTTTAATAAATTTTAATTAAACCATACATACTGCATCGCCCAGTCCACAGATGCCATTGTCTCCTGCAAGAGAATTAAAATAAAAAACAACAATATTCCTCACCTTTCCGCAGAGATAATAATCAATTTGTGCCGTGATGGATGTAGCTCTGCTACATTTAGATGGCAGGCTACATGGTTGCATGATGCCACGCTGTAATCCATTTCTGGGGCTTAATAGTTTTCCACTTGGATGGTGCCAAGATACAACCGTCCAGGCTGAGAACCACTGGTGAATGAGCTGCTGCGAGTGTAGCCTCAGTGACTAGTGGTGACAAATCCAGCTGTGCCATACTTGTGTCAAATTTCTGTTTGGCGATTGTCTTCCGAACTTATTCACTCATCTCTAGTAATAATGTATGTGTATAAATTATCTCAGCAGTATGAAATGCTATATGAGCTCAGACAATGTATTGGAAGCTTCATAACAGCATAACTTGAGCAATTCATGGTGGTTTTACTTTAGGTCTCTGATATTATTTTTAGCAATTATACAGCAAGATTATATTGATTAAGTAAAGCATTATTATTTTATACTGTAAGATATTTTGATTTTAAATATATATTTCATTACCAAAGGGAATAAACCCAAGTATTCTAGCCACAAAACATGTGATTTAGTTATGCTGGGTTCGGCTTTCTATTTATTATAAGAGTAGGGTTGGGAATCCAATCACAGTGTCATATATTGTCTTTTGCACACAAAAAAGGCAACAGTAAAAAGTATCAAGCTTATATATTGGCTGTAAAACCTATTAACAGCCATGATGATTTCTGCACATAAAGATGAAAAGCTACAGTACTATTTTACATGTATTTATTTTTTATATTATTGTAAATTGTCATGCTTTCAACAGTTTAGCTCACAATTATCACACTGCAGCTTGGTATCTCTGTTTGTTTTATTTTTTTATCATATTTTATTGTTTTAATTTTCATATGTCTTAAAATGACATAGATTTGAGCTTTATAGTAGAACGGTAATACAATAATGTAAACAGACTGGTGAAATAACAACTTCAGTATTAAAATATGTTACATCATTTTCAACTGCGAACAGATTATTCCAATGTTTTACTATGAACTATGATACAATTACAGAAAATGTACGATTGCTTGCTCAACTAAATTCTCATGATAGATTTACAATTTGACCAACTTGTCAATGGATGTGATTGAATTATGTTTATGAATCATTAAATATTATCATATATTATACACAAGGAAGTGTAAGAACATATTTACCCTCCGTCAGGAACAATGGATCTGACAGGCGCAGCTCTTCTACTTTCATTTCTCCCTTCTCACCAGATTTTCAGGAAACCCCCTCCCTCTAGATAGTCTCCTGGCTCTAGCTGCTGTGTGAAACCTGATACCACAGTTGGTCTGCAGAGCTTCAGGAAGGAAAATATAGCTGTGCTGGCTTCTCAGGCTCATTGGTCCCGAACACATCACACTTTATAAGGTTGGTATGTAATGTTTTTAGTCATTACTATTGTTTATTTAGCTTGTTTTATGAATGGATAGAGAAAGGTTTGTGGATATTTCATATAAATAAGGCAGATTTTCTTACAAATGAAAGTGTACTTCTCAGGAGTTTTGAAATTTGTGTATATCAAAGTTATTACTTTTATGTTGAGTAAATGGGTTTGTTTGGCACCTGATAATGTGTAGTCTCTTTTATTACATCCCTATGAAGGTCTCTGATCACTTTTAGATCACTGAAATTGAGAAAATTAGATATTCTAGGCATTTTACTAGCCTGCGCTTGACAGCCACATTGTTCCATTACGAGTTAGTGCGAATATTGTTCCTGACGGAGGGTTATTAAAGAAGTATCGTTTCTCCTTGCGGAGAATGACATGCTAAGCATGCCGAGATGAGGAGACTTAAAGCCGAAGTGCTCCTCTCTGAAGAGACAATTAACATATTTAAAGAATTACTTCAATTCCATGTAATTCGGAACATTTTCTATTTTAGCTTGCCACTTAATAAAAAACTTTTTTTTTTTCTGCTCAGTACTGCTTACTAGCACTCACAAAATCCCAAAAGGATTGCATTTCCAATAACAAGCACCCATTCCATCCAGCCAAGAGTTCAAAAACTTGTGTTGTTGTATTTATTTCTGCAAACTACAGTCTTGCTGCTAGGTATAATGGTGCAGTCAGACGGTCGCATTACTCGAGCGAAGGTCAAAACACAATTTTCAGACTGGCCATCAGTTCTCCTGACTTGAGAGTGGCAGCATGTATTTCTATGCAACTGTCAAGCTCAGGTCAGGAAAGCCACCGGCCAGTCCTAGGATTGCAATGCGATCCTCGCGTGAGCAATACGACCGTCTGACCACATCCTTATATCTATTAGTGGTGTCCATTCCATGAATCCAGAAAATGATGATTAAATTTGTTTTAAAAAAAAAGTTGTATTAATAAGTAATTTCCTTTTCATTTACAGTATATTTCTATTTTGTCAAGTTAGCCCACACACATTTTTTGTGTCCAGTTAGAGATTAAAAAATGTATGTGAGTGGAATTGTATTCTATTCGAATCTTACAAAAATCTGCATTTGTTAAAATGTGGATTTTTTTATAATGCGCTTATGCGCAAATGCAATGTTAAAGGCCATCAAAAAGTAAAGATAAAAATAATCCTTACAGTGGCATGTAAAAGGTCGGGAACTCCTGGTAAAAAATACTGTTATTGTGAACAGTTAGGCAAGTCTAAAAGACCAAAGGTTAAAGATGACACATTTTTTTTGTATTTTAAGCAAATATCTATGTATATTGTAAATTTTTACATTTTCAACATTAAAAAATGGAAAATGGGCCAATGCAAAAGTTTGAGGACCCTGCATGGCTAGTACCTAGTAGCACCCACTTTTGAATGTATCACAGCTCGGAATTATTTATTTTTCTTAGCCCTCATAGGGTACCTCATCATTTCAGATTTTTTCATCCACTAATACATGTCTTCTCAAATTATTTCTACTTAAGTCTTAACACCCAATAGATGGTGATATAGAGTCTCATCATCATCACCACCCAAAAAATATATACTGCCATGTTGTAGACAATTACTTTGATAGCATTGCTAAACTAATTAACCAATGTAAAACAGGCACATTATCCTCAATAGAGCCAACCAAGTAACATTAGTAATTGCGTAATACCCCCAGCAAAGATCAGAATGCAGCACAAAGCAGTTCATCAGTAGCATCAAACACTGCAGTACAGCACAACATGTCTAACAAGAATGTTAAGCCTCCCACTTAAAATTTACCACAGCAAACCACCTAGGCAGCGATAAACAAATACCAAAGTACAGCACAAAATATCTCTCTAGCACTCTATTATATAAAGCTGAATGTGTGTGTGTATGTTTGTATGTATGTGTGTATGTCCGGGATTGGCATCTGCACCGTTGCAGCTACAGCCACAAAATTTTGCACACTCACACGTCTGGACCCTGAGAGCGTCATAGGCTATGTTGTGAGGTGAAATTTTAACCCCGCGCATTCCAATTCATCAAACAATTTGGCCTATTATTCTTATCATTTCTATGGTGTTATCGTCCTTCTGTAAAGCTGGAAATAACACAATTTATTACTGTGCCAACATAGACCACCCTCTGACACAGACTGCAAGGGGAGCCCAGTATAAACACAGGATAGGATTAGATACATGGCTCAGCAGTCAGTATCACACAGGATAGAATTAGATACACAGATCAGCAGTCAGTATCACACAGGATAGGATTAGATACACGGCTCAGCAGACAGTATCACACAGAATACTATTAGGTACACGGCTCAGCAGTCAGTATCATACAGAATAGGATTAGATACACGGCTCAGCAGCCAGTAACACACATGATGGGATTAGGTACACGGCTCTGCAGTCAGTATCACACAGGATAGGATTAGATACACTGCTCAGCAGTCAGTATCACACAGGATAGGATTAGATACACTGCTCAGCAGTCAGTATCACACAGGATAGGATTAGATACACTGCTCAGCAGTCAGTATCACACAGGATAGGATTAGATACATGGCTGAGCAGTCAGTAACACATGATAGGATTAGATACACAGCTCAGCAGAAAGTATCACACAGGAGAGGATTAGGTACACAGCTCAGCAAACATTATCACACAGGATAAGGTTAGATACACAGCTCAGAAACAGGATGTGCCAAAGGAGAGGACATTTTCATTCCAAGAATTCCACTCATTCTATCTGATTTGTTTTTTGATTTTAAACGCCTCCAGTTTCCAGTTCAACTGCTATTTGCAATGTCCATTAACAATGCTCAGGGACAGTCCTTGAAAGTAGTAAGGATCGATTTGCAATCTCCATGCTTTTCTCATGGTCAACTTTACGTGGTCTGTTCAAGAGTTGGAACTGCCAAAAATCTGTTCATCTTTGCACTGAAAGGAAAAAACAAAAATCTTGAAGGAGTTGAAAATAAAATACCATCACAACTTGGGTAATCGTTTAGTTAATTTGTGTTGCAAATCTGTAGTGTTGAATATATGATGTGAAATGTTTTTATGTGCAATATAATCATTATAATTTGTTATAGCTAATCACAGTTGGTAACTATGCCCAGGCAACGCCGGGCTCTTCAGCTAGTATCACATAAATGTCATAGTACAACACAGCATGCTTTCCCATAGCAGTACAGCAACATAGACCTAACCTACAGAACTAAAGAAATAAATACACCTCCCAATAAGTACAAAAAAGGTTACTTTTTTAAATGAAATGAGTTTTATAAAAAAAACTCCTAATACATATTTTCTATCTTTCAAGTAGCATAAATAATTGACATAATTTCATAGTATAATACATAAACAAAGTAACTGAACTTCAATTCCCTAATCCACCCTAAACCCAAGTCACTACATTCCAGAGAGGGCCAATTTCATTTTCTGAGAAATTGTAGAATAACAGAGTATGGCATTTGTAGAAGGCTAGAGAAGAAGGAAAAAAGAGGACTATCAATTAGGGGTTAGCATACTATTTTATCTCTAATTAGAAGATTTGTGGACAGCCCTGCGGTATCCAACCAAGGACTCCATATCTTTTCAAATTTGAGAATAGCGTTATGGTTGCAATAGACTCCTCTTTCCAACCAGATTATATTATTTATCCTTTGTTGTAGTTCTCCCATAAATGGATGTTGTGTGTCTAATCAATGAAATGCAAGAAACTTACTTGCTTGAAATAAGATACGAGAGATTTTTTTTTTCCTAACCCGGCCTCTGTACTCTATGCAGACGGCTGTTACAGATCCACAAATAGACGATAGTCACCGGCCGGGACTACGTCTTCTTTCAACACCTTGCTCACCTTTGATCCAAGATTGTTAATTTTATCTCACTGTGGAATTTTCATGAGAAGGACCTTCTGACTCCCTGTCTGCTAAACACCGTTCTTGGAATTCCAGCGTCATTATGCCAGTGCCTGCCTGAAAGGTAACACATCCTTTATCTCAGTCTAGTTTGAGACATTAGTCTTGGCATATAAAAACTGGTTTGGTGGAATTTAACCCTTAGTTATACACTACAGCGCGAGTTTTTATAGCTTTGCTTTTTATGGTTTATTATATTGGACAAATCGAGTGGTTTTGTCCTTAAAACTTGCTGCTTGTGTGTGATATATGTAAAGCGTAGCGCCGATTGTTTTTACTAAAGATACGAGAGATACCTATGAATGGGGCAAGTCTGGATCTATTCCATCTTCATATAATCCCAATATAAATATATGGGGATGTTGACAATTTCACTCCATACATCCTTTATATCAAGAAGATGACCTCATTCCAAAATGGGCCTATCTGTCTACATCCCCACATCTTATGCATCAAATGTCCCTCATCAATCCCACACGTAGGGCATTTTGCATCATGGCAATATCCTATCTTGTGTAAAAAGCTTGGAGTTTTGTATACTCTGTGAATTAAATATAGTTGAGAGAACCTTTAGGCCTCACAGGGAGATTATTTGGGAACAGTTTCTAGAATCTCGCTCCATTGCTCCGTCGATGTAGTGACGACATCTGCCTCCGATTTAGCGTTCCCTGTCAGGGTGATTATCCAGTTGGGATGAAAATATATGGTAGAAATTAAACGCATCCTATGACTAGTTGAAGCAATAGTATCTATTGGGGATAATGCTGTATGCTAAGATTCTTCAGACCCGATTGAGCTGAAAGAGAATACCAGAGTTGTAGGTATTGGTAAAAAGTGTTGATAAAATGAATTCATCCTGGAGCTGTTGAAAACTTTTAAGGACAGAGTTTGTAAATAATTGTTTTTCTCCCAGATCCCTTTTTGCTCCCAATCAGAAAACAAATTTAACTTCGATACTTTGCCCAAATTGGGATTATGCCAAAGTGTTGTGTATTTGGTGAATCCCTTATTACCCATAAGTTTATTTCCTCGGTCCCACACTTTATACACTAGCTCCAATGCTGGAGGTAAGAGGATTCCCTCTGGGAGAAATCACAGACTCTAGAAGATACAGGGGTTAGTTCCATTTTATAGTTTGCAAATTAAGATTACCCGACTTGCCCATGTCATCTCTATTTTCCCATCCATGGAGGTGCTGCAATTGGGATGCAATAAAATATAGCCATGGGATACATTGGAGAGTTTGTAGCTTTATTTGAGCAAGATGTTAACACCATATTAATTCCATGAACATTGCAAAATATGGGGGGAGGAAGCCAACAACGAGTGATAAGTAGCACATAAAACAATTGTGGCATACGAATCATCTTGATAAGTTTTCCTCTAACCGTAACTGATAGTGGGAGTTTGGATGATGCATTCTCCGGGAAGGTGTTAGTGAATCAAGCCCGCCCTTGTATCCTAAAACCTCCTTCTTTCACCCATACGGCCCACCCTTCTTTGCCTATCAAGTCTCCGGAGGGTTGACGTGAAGCCACTCTTCCCCCTTTCACCTGTCTGGTCCGCCCTTTTCTGCCTTTCAAATCTTGCGAGGATGGAAGTGAAGCGGGTCAGGCATGCATGTGATGCTACACTTCCATCTTCGCGAGATTTGAGAGGCAGAGAAGGGTGGGCCAGACAGGTGAAAGAGAAAGAGTGGCTTCACTTCCATCCTCTGGAGACTTGAGAGGCTGAGAAGGGCGGGTCAAACGAGTGAAAGACGGAGGTAATAGGATACAAGAGCGGGCTTGATTCACTTCCACCTTCCCAGAGAGGCACGTTGTCATTGAGACCGTTCCCCGCACCATATGCGGCGACCGCAGAGCTCCACACACGCTGTATAAGATGACACCTGGCGTATAAGATGACCCCCATCTTATACAGCGTGTATATCCCAAACTCTATATTTTAAATGGAAAAGTTTGGCGTCGTCTTATATGTCCAGTCGTCTTATATGCAGGAAAATACGGTATATCTCTCCTGAGACCTTACAACACCTATCTACAGTTGTACCTGTATAGGCAAGTGGCCAGAGACACTCCTTGTCAGATACCTCACTGATTAAATAGAGGACATGATTGATTCAGACCCAATGGCTAGGTCTATAATTGACAAAGAATGATGGCTGGCAGAATAACAAGAATATTGTCTGACATCAGGGTGTTGTATTCTCCATAGGTCTACCATGCAAACCTCCTCTAGCATATAATATAGAGATGTATATTGCATATTTTGAGAAATATTTCCCATATAAAATTGATCCTATAAAGGGAGGAGGTAGGTTTTAAAATTCCCAACTGCAAGACCTGGTGTTTCTGGAAAGGAATTTATAAAAGAAATAATCCTTTTAAGGATTTCCACAGAGTAAGGGGGTTGGAATATACAAAGCTACTACAATAAAGTTAATATTGCATATGGTACAAGCAAGACATATAAATCTTCCATGAATACCAATGAAAATAAAAGCAACACAGGAAAAACATTCAGGAGACACAATCCGGAACAAATCTACAAACCAACGTATGACAAAAGGGGTGCAAAATAAGTCTCATAAAATATAACATTTTATTTAGATATAGTTAAAATGGAGATCAACATCCAACACTGCGGAGACACCATCACATGTTTCTCAACGCAGTGATTCTAGAGCAATGCCCCATCCCTTATGGGAAATATGTAAAAATATGCAAAACACATGCCACGGAGACACCATCACATGTTTCTCAATGCAAGCAATGACTAGCCAGGTTTTTCCCGGGAAGGAACAACCACGGGAAGGGCAGTCTCCAATGAAGGAAACCACATATGCCAAAACATGGTATCCATCCACAGACAGCTGTTTCGGGGTATTGCCCCTCATCAGTGTGGAGTAGGAAACTGGCCAGTAGGAGCAATGCCTAGTAGAAGACTGTGAAAAATGAGGATGAATGAACTCATGGAGATCAACATCCAACACTGCGGAGACACCATCACATGTTTTTCAACGCAGTGATTCTAGAGCAATGCCCCCATCCCTTATGGGAAATAAGCATTGAGAAACATGTGATGGTGTCTCCGCAGTGTTGGATGTTGATCTCCAGTTTCCTACTCCACACTGATGAGGGGCAATACTCCCAAACAGCTATCTGTGGATGGATACCATGTTTTGGCATAGGTGGTTTCCTTCATTGGAGACTGCCCTTCTCGTGGTTGTTCCTTCCCGGGGAAAGACCTGGCTAGTCATTGCTTGCGTTGAGAAACATGTGATGGTGTCTCCGCGGCTTGTGTTTTGAATATTTTTACATATTTCCCATAAGGGATGGGGGCATTGCTCTAGAATCACTGCATTGAGAAACATGTGATGGTGTCTCCGCGGCTTGTGTTTTGCAGAGAGCAGTGATACGACTAATAGTAAATGCTTTAGTGAAAAAGATAAGATAAGTAAATACTTACAACAAGATGGTATGTTAATGAAGGAGGGGTAATGTATATGTTTCCTGGTCCACAAGCTCTATTGCACATTTCACCCAAAGGCTTCATCAAGGGACGTCTAAGAAATTTGATTTTCACAGAGTCTCCTTTTTATATCCCATAACTTGACCCTCCTCTTCTGAACTTCTGTTGACAAGTCAGGATAAATGGATATTTTTCTTCCATCAATGGTAAGTAAAGAGTGGTCTCAGCCTTTCGTAGGGTAACGTCTCTATTTTTAAAATGTACTAAATTGATGAGTAGAGGTCTCTGTAGAGTCCCCGGTGGCAAAGGACAAGTAGGAACTCTGTGAGCTCTTCCAACTGCAAAAAATTAAGATAGAGTGTTTTTGTCAAACATTGTTGTCAGCCAAGATTAAAAAAAAATAAACTGAATTACGACCCTCCATTTTTTTAGGGACCCTGACTAAATGTATGTTATTTCCCGAAACTATTCTCTTGATCATCAGCCTTGTTGAGAAGGACATTGATATTCTGAAGACATTTCCTGAGATCTTTATGTATAGTAGGCAATTAATCCTCAACAGAACTCACTCTCTCCTCCAACTCATTGACTCTGCTGTGTATTTTCTGCATATCTTGTCTAAGCCCTCCCATGAATTTGTTTAGATTTTCTGCAGGATTTTATAACAGAGAAACCATCTTGTAGTGTAGATATAAAGTTGCTAAAAAAACACATAAGAAATATAAAATAGGGATAAATCATATATATTCACCCCTAAAATAAATTAAATAAATAGTGCAGTACTCCCATGGCATGATATAACCAAAGAAAAAACATAATAAAAAAAAACTGTCACAAAGAAATAATAAAATCAAAATAGCACACGCAAAACGCGCGCCAGGTCTGTCTCTGGTGGGTGCACACAGTCTCCTCCAATCATGGGTTAACACTACAGCCACATGGCACTTCTGTAAGCTGTCACTTTGTTTTATAATAAATTCTTGCTTTTGTCATGCCATTATTGCTGTTTTAGGACTTTATGCTTTCCATTCTCTTACATTCAATACAGTATGAGACTTACTATGGAAGGGGGAGTGTCCATCTATATACCCATATGAATTGGTCTAGGATTTGACTATGCTGTTGTACCTTTCCACTTAACAGGATATTTTCCTCTTTTTGACCTCCTTACATATTTGACTCTATATTTTTAATAATCGTTTACAAAAAAAGGTGATTTTATTACTTCTTTGCGACAGTGGTTTTTGCTTATTCCATTTTCTATTTGGTTATATCTTGCAGTGTAGGCTCTTGCCCAGAATCATTGGCTGGATTAGCCTCTCCATAGATGTTATTAATGCTCTGTATTTCCTGCACTTCTCTGCTTAACTGTTGCTGTAAGAGTGGTGCCATATTGCCACATTGCCTCCCCTGCACAGACTCTGTATCTCTCTCCCCCTGTGAACTTACCTGATCAGGTTGTAAATCATAAGAAGTCAAGAGATGTGTCTAGGTTTTCTGACACCCAGGTCAAGAATTCAGTTTAGCACCCCCCTTCCCCCTCCCCCCAAACACATGCGATTTTCACACTCAGGCTAGTTTCACACTTGCGTTCAGGGAGCTGCTGATGGCTGCCTACTTCCTCATTTCTTCCTCCATGAAGCTCCGCCTACGCTCCGCCTACTTCTGTATGCGTCCTGCATTTCCCTGCATACCTATCTTTAACATTGGGTAAGGCCTCTTTCACACTTCAGTTTTTTGTGTCAGTTACAATCCGCCAAAAAGGTGGAGAAGCGGATCCGTTCTTAACTGATGTGAACGGATGCCACAGGATCCGTTTTTTGACGGATCCGCAAAATGAGGAAATTTAAAGGAACCGCTGGCCGGGGAAGGACGGGGAGAGAGAGAGAGAGAGAGAATTTTTTTTTTGTCCAGCAACCAGACAGAATTTGGGGTTAAATCAGTGTCTGGAGGATCCGCCGGCCAAAAAAACGTTGCAAGCTCCATTTGGAAATCTTTGAGGATGTTAACGGACAGCAACATTATGGCGGAACCTCACAAAAACGGATGCAACGGATGGCAATCCGTCAAAATCCGCCGATAATGGAAGTCAATGGGGAAAAAAACGGATCCGCAAAAAAAATTTGCGGATCCGTTTTTTTTCAAAACGTGGCGGATTTTGACTGATTGTAAAAAACGGAAGTGTGAAAGAGGCCTAAGCAGGGAAATGCATTATATGCAGGGAAACGCAGGATGCATACAGAAGTAGGTGGTGCTTCAAGGAGGAAGAAAGGAGGAAGTAGGTAGCCATCCGCAGTCCTCCTGAACCCAATTGCGAAACCAGCCTTAGGCATGTACCGATGAGCTACTCTCCCTAATGCTCTCAATGTTCAGTGAACAACTGAAAGAAACAGGAAGAGACGCTAGTCATCACAGGACCATAAGTATGAAAATCTCATATGAGTGAAGTGTCCATGTGATGACTACTGGAACCTGCAGAGCTGAATCCTGACATTGCAGGCTTCTGAATTCTCACAATGAATGCCCTGCACATTGCCGGTGTGCAAGAGTGGATGCTCATGTCAGCACAGGCATGCAATTTGTACACTTCTGGCCAAATTACGACTAGATTTGTTTGGTCTTGCTCAGTTTATTTTCATTGACTGAGTCCACACATGTCTAGTCAGCATGTGACCGCAAGTATGTAAATCACAGGTACAAGAGAATCCTGACAGCTTGCAGTGCACACTGTGAGAATTCAGAAGTTTCCAGTCACATAGATAAACTGCAGACAACCCCTTTAATGCTCTTAACATAAATAAAAACATGAGAATTAGTCAGTATCGCAAATAACATTTACATCCAGGTACCTGATGACGTCGTCTCTGGAGTCGTTTTTCTTTTCTTCTTCTTATCCAGAAATCATGATGAGTTTTCTCATCCACAGCTCACCTCTGCAGATTTTCATCTTCACCTCTCTTCCTCAGCAAATCTCCACACGATGCCCTTTGGGTACATTCCCACGGTAAGTAAACACTGTGGGTTAGACACTGCATACATCAGCAGCGTCCAACCCACAGTGTACAGATATTACAGCACAGTGGATGGGATTTCAAGAAATACCATGCCAACTATGCTTGCACCACCCCCGAGGATCAATGATGGAGATAGACATGCAGCACATCTTTTCAGACTGCAGCATGTTAATTTAACTTGCGGAGATGCGAGTTTCCACAATATAAATATCATCCAAACAATGCATTGGATGCAGTGATTTTGATCAGTTCAATGAACACATGTGGAATCAACTGCATTTAAAATACGGCAGCGCTTTGGATGCAACGGACATGTGCTGGGTCCAAAGCGCTGCCAATTACTGACCATGTGCACAAACCCTTAAAGATAGAAATCTAATATATACTTACCTTATAATGTCTTCACATCCTGTTCCGTCCAGATGTGTCCGGATCCAATAATTCCAAGTGGTGAAAGTTCACCGACCGCCATATTGGGACACCCAAGTGGTGTGTGTCTCAATATGGAAAATGCTGGTGGTACCATCCTCTTACGCGGTACCACCAGCGGAACACCGTTGCGCCACACACACTCACTGTATATGCTGTATGCACCAAACACAAACACAAACACACACTGTATATGACGTACGCACCAGACACAAACACTGTATATGCCATACGCAGCCTCTTGAATGGTACCAGCAGAACACCATCGCAAACACAACGCTGCAGGGATCAGCCGAATAATTCGCTGACCGCCGCCTTCTTTGAACAGGAGGAGTGCATGCACAGTTTTAGAGTGACCGCCGCTATCTGTCTGCACAAAGATGATGGCGGTCTGATTTACTGCTCCTGCGCAGTGAATCATTAGGCTGTCCCGGCGGATGATGCATCACATTTCTACAGGCAGTGGAAGCCAGTCACATTAAAGGGGTTTCCCACGAACGAAAGTTCATTTTAAAAATTGTCTGTGTCTGACCGTATGGAAAATACCACATCTCCTGAGCAGGGGAGGAAGCAAAAGACAATACTGTCATTACAGCAGGGGATCACAGAGGATTCGTTTTGTGAGGTAAAATATGTCAATGACTGTTTTTAAACAATATTTTACCTCACAAAATGTATCCTCTGTGATCTCCTGCTGTAATATCAGTATTGTCTTTTGCTTCCTCCCCTGCCCAGGAGCTGTGGTATGTTCTGTATACGGTCAGACACAGACAATTTTTAAAATACCTATTTTGCTTTCATTTTAACACAGAGGGAGGGGTGAGTGCACATAGGAAAAAGGACACACATAGGGGGAGAAAGCTCAAATGAGAGAACACATGAAGGAAGAAGACAACACAGTGGTGGAGAGAGAGCAAACAAGGGGGAGAGCACATGGGGTACACAGGTCAAAGAAGAGATGACATGAGAGAAGACAGGAGATGGGGAGAGAGCGCACAGGGGTGAGAGATACAGGGCATAGGGGGAGACAGCTCATACGGGACAGCACATGAGGGGAGAACACAGCACAGGAAGGGGAGAGACAGCAGACAAGGGGGATAGCACATGGGGTAGACAGGTCAAAGAAGAGAGCACAGATGTGAGAAATCAGCACATGAGGAAAGAGAGTGTGGATATGTGGGTAAGCACATGGGGGGAGAGATTCTCAATGCTGCAAAGCCTGCCCCCATTGTGACATTACCGCCCTCCCGATGCGATAGCATTGGGCCTCCATCTAGTGTAATTATAATGCTCCAGAATAAAAATATCTGCACTACACTGAGCCCCTGAATAGATAATTTGCCCTCACTATATTGTCTGCACAAAATAAGACCCCCACACTGTCCCTCTGATGGTACTTGCTCTCCATAATGACCTCTTATTTCCATACTGGCCCCCCTCTTCACACTATCCTCTCACACTGTGTCTCCATATAGGACCCCGTCTCTATACGGTACTATTTAATCAAACTCCCCCTCCTTGGTATACTGCCTCCTCCTGACTGTACCCTTACACTGTCCCCTCATTATGCGCCCCCACTACTCAGTGTCTATTCTGTGCCCACTCATTTTTCTCTCTCATACTGTCTCCTCACACTATACCCTTCTTCCTCATACTGTCTCCTCACACTATCCTCTTCCTCCTCATACTGTCTCCTCTCACATCCCCCTGTTCACCATACTGTCTCCTCACACTGTATATTTACTCCTTCACTTTCTCTACTGCCTGTACACCCATCCCCTGACTTCACATACTTTGTCTGCACACATCCCATCACCTTCAGATACTCATACTGTGTCCACATACATTTTTCCAATTGCTACTTATACTGTGTCTGAATACATTCCCCCTTCGCTCTCCATACTGTCTGAACCCATAATTCCTCTCATCATACTGTGTTTGCATTCATCCCCCCACTCACCAGTGTTTGACCTCATCTCCTATACTGTTTCCTCATGCATGCCCCCATTTCCCTCATACTGTTTCCTTGTACATGCCCCCATTCCCCCGTACTGTTTCCTCATATATGCCCCCATCCTGTTTCCTCATACATGACCCCATCCCCCATATTGTTTCCTCATATATGACCCATCCCTTCATACTGTTTCCTTATACATGCCCCGCATCTCCCCCTTTGCTCCTCATTTTGTCCTCAATTCACCCCCACATTAAATAAATGCCCATCCCTACATCAAATGTCCCCACACACATTAAATACCCCCATCATTACTCCAAATTTCTCCCCACACATTAAATCCCCCATCCCCACTCCAAATCTCCCCACACACATTAAACACCTCATCCCCATGCCAAATCTCCCCCACACATTAAATCCCCATCCTCACTCCAAATCTCCCCACGCACATTAAATATCCCATCCTCACTTCAAATCTCCCCATTCCCGCACTAAATCCCCCAATACACTTAATCTTTAGTGTCTTCAGCTCCACATAAGCAATTACCTATCTGTGTCTCTGCAGTGCCAGCGAGTAGCATCAGGAGCATGATCCCATAACATGATCACACTGCTTTTGTCGCTCTAACCCAGCGATCAGAGCTCCATTTTTACTCGTATCTGTAAGATGTGAGTACAAATGAGCTTTGGGAGCCATTGCGCTGCAGCTTTTCTGTGCCAGCTGTTAGCTTGACAGCTGGCACAGAAAACGGCTGACTCCCAGTCTGATGGGCAGCAGAATGCAGCTGTAGAAGGAGACACTGCAGATGGCCACAATAGGAAGCCTGACTGAATCCAGGACATATGCCCTGGCTGCCCCCTAGATATGTCTCTGTCTGGAGAGTTGTCAGGGTCTAAGGTCAGTCTAGCAAATCTCCCCAGCTGTTACAATTCACTTTTGAATTTGAGGCAGCTCTAGTTCCACTCACATTAAAACTTTTTTTCTTTCAAGCCAGTGGGGGTTAAATGCAGTTTTTCCCTACTGATGAGCTGGTGTTACTGCAGTTCCGCTGGGTCAGTTGATGTTGCTGGTGACCACTCCCACATCAGCTGACTGTTGGTGATACAGTTCCTCTCTAGAGACCAACATTTGCAAAAGCAGCTCTCTGGTGCCTGCCAAGTCTTGTGTTTGGAGTCATGTTGCTGTGCTATCTGTAGTGTGGAGTTAAGCAGCAGTGTGCACAAGCAAAGTGTTGTATTTTTGTTACCTTGTCCCTTTGGTGTCTGTCACTTCCTCCTGTGTGTTTTAACTGCAGAGGTGAAGCTAGCACTCCTTGCCATCCAGTGCACTAGTGAGGGCAGATCTAGGTGACAAATAGGGATGAGGTATTCTGACCTTGGCAGGGGGAAGGACCTACATAGGGTGTTAGGTGAGAACAGGAAAAGGTTCAGGGTGGAGCTCAGAAGGTGACCATCTCTGATTCCCTATTGTCAGGACCTTTCTCTCCCCTATTGTAACAAATGGAAGCAGAGGCACAGATGGTGAAGTGCACAACGGTTTATTGCTATTTTTGTGGAACCACTCTACCATGGTCCAGGGGCCTCCAAAGGGGGCATGACTATGCGAGCCCCAGACACCCGTAGGAAGACCCCTCAAACAGGATCAGAATGGAATGTCCAAGGGACACGGGTGCTACCTCCAGTTAGACCCTGGACACGTGGAAGCTGACCCAGCAGAACAGGTGCACAGAGAGGGATAACAAGTAGCATAGAACCCCCCTTTCCGTGTAGCCGCGACCCTGTACAAAAATAATATTAAAAAATAAAAAACAGTTATTCTCACCTTCCGATGGCCTCCTGTCTTCTTTCCACGCGCCCAGCCTCGCGTTCCCAGTAATGCTTTGCGGCTTAGACCGCTGATGACGTCGGTCTTCTTTCTCGCTCTCGCGAGAATGACATCGGTCTTCTTTCTCGCTTCTTTCTCGCTCTCGCGAGAGTGACGTCATTAGCGGTCTATGCCGCAAAGCATTACTGGGAACGCGAGGTCGGGGGCGTGGAAAGAAGACAGGAGGCCGTCGGAAGGTGAGAATAACTTTTTTTTATTTTAATTCTCTTTTTTACAGATTAAGGCCTGCGCATGCGCCTGCCGCTGATTGGTCCCCTCACCCCCCTTTCTTGGTATGCATGGTCCTCTCGCACCCCAATCCTGGTATGTATGCTCACCGTCACTCCCTTTCCTGGTATGTATGGTCCCCTCACCCCCCAATCCTGGTATGCATGGTATCCTCACCCCCCTTTCCTGGTGTGCATGGTCCCCTCACCCCCTTTCCTGATATGCATGGTCCCCTCACCCCCAAATCCTGGTATGCATGGTCCTCTTACCCCCCTTTTGGGGTATGCATGGTCCCCTCACTCCTCAGTCCTGGTATGCATGGTCCTCTCAACCCCCAATCCTGGTATGCATGGTCCCCTCATCCCCAATCCTGACATGCATGGTCCCCTCACCCCCCTTTCTTGGTATGCATGGTCCCGTCACCCCCTTTCTTGGTATGCATGGTACCCTCACCCCCCAATCCTGGTATGCATGGTCCCCTCACCACCCAATCCTGGTATGCATGGTCCCCTCACCCCCCAATCCTGGTATGCATGGTCCCCTCAACCCCCTATCCTGGTATGCATGGTCCCCTCACCCCCCAATCCTGGTATGCATGGTCCCCTCACCCCCCAATCCTGGTATGCATGGTCCCCTCACCCCCCTTTCCGTGTAGCTGCGACCCTGTACAAAAATAATATTAAAAAATAAAAAAAAGTTATTCTCACCTGCCTCGCGTTCCCAGTAATGCTTTGCGGCTTAGACCACTGATGACGTCGGTCTTCTTTCTCGCTCTCACGAGAGTGACGTCGGTCTTCTTTCTCGCTCTCACGAGAGTGACATCATCAGCGGTCTAAGCCGTAAAGCATTACTGGGAACGCGAGACTGGGCACGTGGAATGAAGACAGGAGGCCGTCGGAAGGTGAGAATAACTTTTTTTATTTTAATTCTCTTTTTTACTGATTAAGGCCTGCGCCTGCCGCTGATTGGCAGCTTACAGGCGCAGCTTACCGTTACAAACAGCTGCGCCTGTCACTGATTGGTTGCAGCCTGGCGTGGGCCTGGCGGCCGCGACCAATCAGCGGCCCGCGATTTCGGTTACAGACAGACACGATAAGGCGTTTATATATATAGATACCAGTGACTTTTCTGAAGCCTACCTTGCAAATATTCAATATTTTACTGCTAATAGCCAGGGACATTACAGGTTGCTGAGCAAAGCAAAGCAAAGTGCGTCCTCTTCACATTGCCGTCAGGACTTGCCCCAAAATAGGTTACTTTTACAGGGGGTCAGAGTGGCCCTATCATAGATTTCATCATATTTCTCAAAGAATGGCATTGTTGTTTTTTTTCTCCCTTGCAAAACCAAGTGGACTCTATTGTAACCTAACTAGTCCCTAGTTTATATCATGGACAAACTCTAACACTTTCACCTATGAGAGAGTGGAAAATGAAGGAAATATGGTAATTAAATATTGAAAAGTTAACTTAAAGATAGTAATAACTCCACCTGCCATTTTTTTAATGCAGAGTTCTTAGCATCTGAAGAATGGTGGGTTTTCTAGCATTAACTCAGCCCAGCCAACTCCTGCACATCGCCCTACCATGACGATGTGGGGCGAGCGTCCCAGGTGGGGATGGAATGTGGACCACATAGGGTAACTTGGACCTACCCAGACTAGGTAAGGGCAGCGAGCAGGGTCTGTGACAGCTGAGGATGTGGAAGAGATGGCGACGTACAGAACTATATGACACCGCACAACTTCAGGTATGAAGACATAAAGTTTACTCAAACAAAAGCACAGTACATAAATGAAACATAACTATGTCAGGCTCCCGATTCCTCATATCAAGGAAAGGAACACATCTCAGGATAACAGACGAAGGCATGAGGACATCACAGTTTGATGCAGTCCAGGTGTAATGGTTACGTGTGACTGGACACACCGCCTCCAGCAGGGCGAATTTATATGACACATGCGACCCTGGATACACTGCCTCCAGTAAGGCAAATTTAAATAATAAGACGTGCAGCCGGATACACCGCCTCCAGCAGGCGAATTTCAGAAATACAAGTAAAACCGGATACACCGCCTCCAGCAGGGCGAATTTAAATAATAAGGGGAAACACCAGGGAAACAATTACAATGGTGAGCCCTGTGATAGGGAACTGGGACGTGGAGACCTCCTGCACTCCCCTCAGTCAGTGTCACTACACTCCTACCGATCCTTGGTCACAAACATCGGGGCACCTCAGGGGTGTGTTTTGTCCCCGTTACTGTTTTCTCTCTATACGAATGATTGCATCTCTTCAGCAGACTCAGTAAAAATCTTGAAATTTGCCAATGATATGACACTGATTGGTCTCATCAGGGGAAATGCTGAAGACTTGAATCGGAGTGAGGTGAAAAGAATATGTGACTGGTGTAAAGCCAATAATCTTGTACTCAACAGTAAAAAAACTGCTGAGATGGTTGTGGATTTTAGGAAAGATCAACATGAGATACTTCCAATCTACATCCATGACGAAGTGGTTCTTAGGGTCACAGAGACCAAATTCCTTGGTGTTATCATCTCTCATGATCTTAAATGGGGAAAAATGTGGATGCTGTTATAAGAAAAGCACAACAGAGGATGTTATTCCTGCGTCAGCTGAAAAGATATGGTTTGTCTAAGAATCTGCTGATCTTATTCTTTAATGCTGTCATCAGATCTGTGATTTGTTCCTCTCTGATAGTCTCGTATGGGGGAGCCACTGCGCATGACAAACTCCGCTTACAAAGGACTTTCAGAACAGCAGAGAGAATTATAGGTTCCCCCTGCCTAAAATCCAGGATCTTTATGATAAGAGTATTCGATTCCACGCATTGAAAATTTCATCCGATCCCTCTCACCCGGGACACTCCTCATTCCAACTACTCCCTTCAGGACGTCGCTTCAGAGTCCCCAAATGCAGCACCAACCGCCATATGAACAGCTTCTATCCACTCTCTGTTCAACAATTAAATCGTCATGTGTAGACTATATACTGTATCTGTCTTGTTAGATGTTACTTGTTGTATCTGTTGTTATATATTATGTTGCCTTTTTGCCACAAAGAATTCCTTGTATATATGTAATATGTACTTGGCGATAATAAATTTGATTGATTGATTGATCCCTAGGCCAGTTCCGCACCGGGCGCAGCTCAGGATACCTTTAAACCCTAGCTCGCTCTGCACCTACCCCTTTTTAGTGAAATGGCCAGTGCAGAGACTAATCCCACCACTGCACTGAAACGCACATAAAGGAAAGGCACAAACAGGGAAACACCATTTAGCTTTACTCTGTTGCACTTGCTCCTGGCAACAGGGTCCACCACCAGAATGCAGCTCTCCTGCTGAGACGCTGCCACCAAGCTCTGTCAGAGCTGCAAGGAAATCCTGATTCCTTCCACACCAGGGCTCTGACCGTACTGTAAGGAGCTCTCTGCAGTTCCTTCCTCCACCAGGGATGGTTGGAAATGAATACTATCACCAACACTGATTGCAACACCTGTGACTCTTTTATAGCAGAGCTAGCAATCACTCCTGCATTATAATCATGTGCGCTAAACTAAAGAAACAGAGTGCAATGATGCTCATCACCACCGGGGACAAACTTAGAACAAAGGACACCACAGTGCAATAATCCCAATGGCCACCGGGGGCAAAAAACACACTTTAGCACACAGCTTAAAGAAAAAAAAGGTTACATGCGCTTTTAACTGTCATCGTCCAACCTGGATCATGACACCAGGGTCATCTGGCATGGGCATACTAGGACGGCCTCTCTCTCAGTCCTCAGTCGTAGCACAGGCTCAGCAGAAGAACATCAGACACCGACCTCGGACAGATGTCAGATGATGTCAGGGGTCATCACGGGTTGATTTAGTCCAGGGTCATGTGGCACAGGCATAACAGGATGGCCTCTCTCTCAGGCCTCAGGCGTAGCACGGGCTCAGCAGGAGAACATCAGACACCGACCTAGGACAGACGTCATCACAGGGTGGACCCCAGGGAACCGGCGGAACATTGGGACACAGGCAGTACAGGAACAGGAACACAGGCATGGCAATACAGGTCATTAGATACAGGCAGAGCCTTCACCGAGAAACAAGACTTGAGACTCCCCAGGGACACAGGCAGGACCGACTTTAGAATAGAGGCTGGACCACCATGGCCACAGACCAGACATCTGGACACAGGCTGGACAACCAGTACCACAGAATGGACATTGAGACACATCATTACACAGGCAGGACATCAGGGCATCAGGTCCTCAGGAAGGATGTCTAGACATAAAGACATCAAGGCACCAGGCGGACATCAGGGCATCAGTTCTCAGGCAGGAAATCAGGACTCGGACCTCAGATAAAACATCAGAACACTGGCATCGGACTCCGGACATCTGGAAGCGATTGACAGGCTCCGGACATCATGCTACGAACATCAGGCTCCAGACATGAGGCTGCAGTCATCAGGCTCTGGACATCTGGCAGCAATTGGCAGGCTCTGGGCATCGGGCAGGGAAGGATAGGATCCAGACATCTGGCGGAGGACATCAGGCACAGACATCTTGTAGTGGTCGTCAGACACCGGACATCAGACCACGGTCATCAGGCTCCGGACAAGAGGCCACGGTCATCGGGTTCCAGACATCTGGCAGTGACCTAAAAAGGAACTCAAGCGGTCTAGTGCAAGCCACGCCAGGTTGGACTGGAACTGGCCAGGAATTGCACCGAATAGCATGCTGAGCACAGAGTAGCAGAAACTCAGCAGACACACCGGACTCCTGCTTCCAAGATGAGCCCAGGTTAGATCGCAGAAAGTCAGTTAGCAAAGAGTCACAGTCACTGGGCACAGGATTTAAGACACAGAAGGACTTCAGGAACATAACACAGCAGGAATCAGGGCTAGACTTCATGACACAGCAGGAATCAGGACTAGGACCTTGGTACCAACACATAAACAGGATAAGTTCAGGAAATCAGACATCAGCTGTCCCAAGGCTGATAACAGAAATTCTTCTGGGAATTCTGCCCCCAGAGCAGGTGAAAGTCAGGCATCAGCAAACCTAGAGCTGCAGGTAGGCAGGACAAGTGCTGAACACCAAACAGACATGGCAAGACTCAGAGACTTAAGGAAAAGCTCTGGCAATGCCCCACAGGGAAACTTTATATAGGAGCTGCCTCACAGCCATAGGCTGGAGCAGCAATTCTAGCACACACCCATTTCTCATAAAAGCAAGGGAGGTGTGGCCACATGCACCCTAAGCACAGCCAGACACAAATCAGCATTGCAAAGGACACCTGGCAGGAGCTGCAAGCCAGAACACACATGGTAATTCATGCACAGTGCAGAGGACCTTGCAACCTGTGGATAGCTTTACACAGCGGCAGCCAGGGACCTCACAAGCAAATGGTCATGCAGCGCAGCGGAACCACACACACATACACTCACTGGCCACTTTATTAGGTACACCATGCTAGTAACGGGTTGGACCCCCTTTTGCCTTCAGAACTGCCTCAATTCTTCGTGGCAGAGATTCAACAAGGTGCTGGAAGCATTCCTCAGAGATTTTGGACCATATTGACATGATGGCATCACACAGTTGGCGCAGATTTGTCGGCTGCACATCCCTGATGCGAATCTCCCGTTCCACCACATCCCAAAGATGCTCTATTGGATTGAGATCTGGTGACTGAGGAGGCCATTTGAGTACAGTGAACTCATTGTCATGTTCAAGAAACCAATCTGAGATGATTCGAGCTTTATGACATGGCGCATTATCCTGCTGAAAGTAGCCATCAGATGTTGGGTACATTGTGGTCATAAAGGGATGGACATGGTCAGCAACAATACTCAGGTAGGCTGTGGCGTTGCAACGATGCTCAATTGGTACCAAGGGGCCCAAAGAGTGCCAAGAAAAAATTCCCCACACCATGACACCACCACCACCAGCCTGAACCGTTGATACAAGGCAGGATGGATCCATGCTTTCATGTTGTTTACGCCAAATTCTGACCCTACCATCCGAATGTCGCAGCAGAAATCGAGACTCATCAGACCAGGCAACGTTTTTCAAATCTTCTACTGTCCAATTTCGATGAGCTTGTGCAAATTGTAGCCTCAGTTTCCTGTTCTTAGCTGAGAGGAGTGGTACCCGGTGTGGTCTTCTGCTGCTGTAGCCCATCTGCCTCAAAGTTCGACGCACTGTGCGTTCAGAGATGCTCTTCTGCCTACCTTTGTTGTAACGGGTGGCAATTTGAGTCACTGTTGCCTTTCTATCAGCTCGAACCAGTCTGCCCATTCTCCTCTGACCTCTGGCATCAACAAGGCATTTCCGGCCACAGAACTGCCGCTCACTGGATTTTTTTTCTTTTTCGGACCATTCTCTGTAAACCCTAGAGATGGTTGTGCGTGAAAATCCCAGTAGATCAGCAGTTTCTGAAATACTCAGACCAGCCCTTCTGGCACCAACAATCATGCCACGTTCAAAGGCACTCAAATCACCTTTCTTCCCCATACTGATGCTCGGTTTGAACTGCAGGAGATTGTCTTGACCATGTCTACATGCCTAAATGCACTGAGTTGCCGCCATGTGATTGGCTGATTAGAAATTAAGTCTTAACACACAGTTGGACAGGTGTACCTAATAAAGTGGCCAGTGAGTGTATATGGCTACATAGCGGAACTGAGCAGCATCCACACAGATAACTTACAACAGCATTCCAGCTCATTAGGGGGAGAGGAGCAAAGGGTTAAGGCAGAGACATGCAGAGTAACGCCGGAGAAACAAGGTGCAAACACACCGGCGTTACAATTATCTATATGGTCTGTTTATATGGTGCAGACCAAAACTGTTAAGAAAAAAGACATGGGCCACACATCCAAAAAGTATTCATAATTGTACTGTGGCAAGGCAATTTTGAATAAGGCGACAACATTTTAATCAAAATGTCTAAGCCCACTGTCACATCAAGGGGATCTTTGTATTGGGTCCCTTCTCTATTAAATGCAGTACTACTTGGTGGCTCTCTATATGGTCCATATTATCTCCCTCTTTGGACTGTCTTCTGCAGGGAAAATTTAGCATGATTTAACCAAAGTTCATAATGACATGTGCTGCTAAATATAAACTAAAGCTTAGATTCTGATAAGTAGGTAAAATTGAATTTTAGTACTTAAAGAATTCGTTAGAGATTTTGTGAATTTGCCTGACAACATGCTAAATAACTCACCGTTCAAATCCAACCTGCTTCATCATTGTGGCACCCAGTAATGTAAACTACCACTTGATGTACAGAGAAGGGTCCCCTGTCAGGTCAGCACATTAAAAGGATAATTTAGGGCCTCTAGTTGTATAACCTACCAATTTTCAGGATTCTGGTTGCGTAGTGAGAACCAACTCCCTGTTGGTGTCACATCTTTTACATACCTCATGTATTGTAAATTTCTATATGTCATTAATTTGCCGTATCCATTTTCATGATTGACAATATACCATTTGATTTTAAACAATGTTATTTTCCACAGTTAAGATCTTCTTTCATATAGTTCAGATGAAACGTGAAGGGCAGAGATATTCAATACAGTATATTGACACACGCTGCCAATTCTTCTCACTCTTTCTTTTCTAGAGGTGCCTAGCAATTGTAAAGATCCTCTATTCTTTTTTAAATGATGCTATTTTTTTCTCATATAGCCTCTTGTGAAGCAAGGAAAATGTTGCCGCGAGTTACTTCTTTTTGATTAGACCAAAGTAGGGCCTCAAGGTGAATGTCCAAGGTTACTCTTCCAGGACAGATGAGGTGGTGTCGGCCTTTGATGTTTATTCCTGTCTCTCTGCATTACTTGTCCTTCCCATCGGCTTGCGAGCAATTATTTTGAATGTTATTTACTACAGGGGATGAAAAACAATTGCAAGTGCATAACATAGTTGAAGAGCTTAGAAATAGATTCAGATTCTTGGGAACTCTGAATGTATAAATATATATTTTTCCAGTGCTTTAAGCAGACACAAAACGAAGAATGTATGGATAAAACAAGAATAAAAGGTAATTCCAAGATGATGCATATAATGAATCTTCACCTACTATAATATACTGTATACTGGGTAAGGCATACTGAGTTTACACATGACACAATATTGTAAACTGATTTAAGAAAAGTACACATTATTTAGTGCTAACAATTTGCAGAACATCATGAAAGACAATATAAGGAAAAAGATGCAATGACATCTCTTATTAAAGGACCGTCACATCTTATTAAATGGGTTGAACTGCAGGCAAAATAGAAAATCACCACAGGTGTGCACCCTAATAAAATAATGTCAGCTGCAACAGATAAAAATGTGGTTTCTGCACCCTGATAAAAATATACCAGTAATCATAAATAATTCTGTGTGGTAAAAGACTCAAAATATAAATTAGTGCAGGGTAATGTGAGCACCAACTATTTCAATACTGAAAGCTACACCATTCCTACCAAACATTGCCACAGACTGTTACAAATTACCCCAACTTAGCAACCCAGGGAAGTCACTCATGCTGACTGTTTAGAGACCTTCGAGTAGTAGTGTCAACTTGATTAAAAAACTGCCTTTTAACTTTTCATAACAGAATTGGTGATCTTACGTGTAGCATTAAAGATGAGCTCTAAAAGCAAGTACTGTATATTGTCATGGTCAACATGGAGTATGTGTCATGAGGGTGTGGCATCTCAGGTAAGTCCATACCACTCATAAGAGGCATAAGTCTCCACTGGCAAGAACAAAATTTCGCACCTGTGTACTGGCCGCTAGAAACCGTCCTGGCATACAGGCCTATCAAAAATGACTCTCCTTACTTATCCAGCATTGCGTATGTGCACATCACACTTTATTTACTCGGATTCAGCCAGAGCCCACATAAGAAGGCTCTCAATAAACATTAGAAGGAATGAACCTACACCACTTTCAAATTATTACGCAAATTGTGTTTAAGTGTCATAGAGATGTAATTTTTTTGTTTCTCCAATAAACTCATAGATGGTATTGTGTCTCAAGGCTCTTTGAATAACTGAAATCAATCTCTAACACCTGTGAGAAATAGTTTGGCAGGAGAGCCTAAGTAAAGGGAAACTACTTGAAAATGAGGAAATCTGTGCAGGCCACAGATTTCAAGCAATATAGAAAAGTAAAAATATCTCTCTGCTGCTGAAAAGAGTGAAATGGTGCAATGCCTTGGCTAAGGTACGAAAATTAGATATTTCATGAAAATTTTAGTAAGATCATCATAACTTGAAGAGATTTGTGGTTGATACAGAGCACACATAGGTTTGTGCAGAAAAAGGCATAATGAGCAAGGTTTCTGCCAGACAAATTAATCAGATTAAGAGAGCAGCTATTAATATATCATTACAAAGCAGCAAACAGGTATTTGAAGCTGCTGGTGCCTCTGCCAGTGAACGTCATCATGTATGATCCTGTAGAGGCTTGCAGTTGTGCATAAACCTATTATTCGGCCACCCCTAAACAGTGCTCACAAGCAGAAATGGTTGCATTGCACCCAGACATACTTGAAGACTAATTTTAAACAAGTCTTGTTAACTGATGAGTGCCGTGCAACCTTGATTGGTCCAAATTGATAGAGTGGCGGATGGCTGTTGGATGCCCACCATGTCCCAACAAAGCTGCAACATCAGCAAGAAGTTGGTGAAGTCATCTTTTAGGCTGGTATCATCGGGAGAGTGCTGGTAGGCCCATTTAAGGTCCCTGAAGGTGTGAAAATTACCTCAGTAAAGCAGACAGAGTTTGTGATTGACCACTTTCTTCCATGATTCAAAAAGAAGAACAATGCCATCTGTAGCAAACTCATATTCTCATCTTCATTCATGACAGTGCATAATCTCATGCTGCAAAGAATACCTTTGCGTCATTGGCTGCTATTTTCATAAAAGGACTCATGGTGTTGCCAGAATCCTTCACTAACCTGAATCTTAAGCTGGAGTCACACATAGCGACTTACCAGCGATACCGACACCGAAATCAAGGTGTCAGGATTGCTAGTAAGTCACTATGTGATCGCTGGTGAGCTGTCACACAGACAGCTTCACCAGTGATCAGCACAGCGATGCCGAGTGCCCGGCATCGCTTGCCATGCCTGTAAAAAATAGAATTAAAATAAAAAATATTGTTATTCTCACCTTCCGATGTCCCGCGCAGCCTTCCTCTCTCCACGCTCCGGTCCCAGTAATCCTTTGCGAGAATGACCGCGAGACGTCACGGTCTCGTGGGAGCGCGAAGTCTTGCGTTCATTCGTGCAAAGGATCACTGGGACCGGAGCGTGGAGAGAGGAAGGCTGCGCGGGACCTCGGAAGGTGAGAATAGCAATATTTTTTATATTAATTCTATTTTTTACAGCTGATCGCAGGTCTCCCGCCTGTCACACGCAGCGATGCGGATGCGTGCTGGCCAGCGGGAGCCCAGTAACCAAAAAAATGTCCAGAGGTTTCTTACAGCGATCAGCGATACCGGCAGGGGGACCGCTTGCTGATCGCTGTCACACACAGCGATCTCGCTGGTGAGATCGCTGTTACGTCACAAAAGTTGTGACTCAGCAGCGATCTCGCTAGCAAGATTGCTATGTGTGACTCCAGCTTTATTGAGAACCTTTGTTGTATCCACAAGCAAATGATTTACTGTATAAGGGTGGGATGCAGTTCACATCAAAACAGCAGCTCTGGTAGGCTATTCTAACTTCTGACATCCTGGAAAGCAACTCAAGCATAAGCTAACTCACAAGTTCACTGGATGCAAGCATTGTGACAGTGATATCAAAGAAGGGGTCCTATGTTAAAATGTAACTTGGCCTGTTAAGATGTATTTGATTAAAAACACTTTTGATTTCAGTAAAAGTGACCTCTTAATGCTGCAAATTGAACACATGAAGATTTTTAATTCTTTACAACCTATAAAATATTTGGAAAATCTGGTATAAATAAAATTTGGAACAGTACATTTTGAATTTTTTTAGATTTGAAAAAAAAAATACTGTTATCATTGTGAGGTTTCTGCAATTAAATTTGATTTATATGGTTGATGATGATTTGAACACTATGCAATACAGACTCATTTGCATCGACCAGTTAGGAAAATCAGGAAAAAAATAGCATTTTCATAATAATTTGGAATGCTGTGTGTGCAAGGCAATGTCAAAATGTCTTTTTCAGTTACTTTTAACCACTTAAGACTTTAAAAGTCGTGAAGCAGCTAAAAGAAGTGATGAGTCTATTTTTCCGGAGACTTCTGTTTCAAAGCCACTCACTGCTTTATATATAGTTAACAAAAAAAAATAAAAAATGACAATAAAGATGAAAAATGAACACTTCAGGAACATCACCACTGACTTTTTCCTGCAGCTTCTTCTTATAGCAAATACTCAGCGAGTATGGCTACATGTATAAGAAACCTTGTGCACATACCCAAATCTGGATTTCTCTTTCTTTTTGGATTTATCCTTTTATACTTGTACAAGTGCACTATATGAGGACAGCTAATATACAAGATAAGATTTATGAGCTAATTATTATTAGAGATGAGCGAATATATCAATATTCAGTTCGGATTACGATCGCCGAATTTGCAATGTTCGACGATTTAATCACAGAATAAAGTCGAACGCTAAACACAGCACAAAAGCTGGTGTATCCCACACTGTAATTTGTGTGACCCGTGGGAAACACTGGCATAGCGGTTCTGATCAGCAGTAATATTACCACCGGTAGATCATTACCGCTGTCAGAGCCCTGCGGGGTCACGCTATCAGATGTTGGCGTGACCCCACAGAGATGTGATGACTCACGGTAAAAAGTTTTATTTACCATATAACTATAGGATTAGTAATGGATTGGCATCTTATAGATGCTTCTTCATTGCTAAGTCATGGGCTTGTTGTCACCAGACAATACAAAAGTGACATCAGCCCCACTTAACTTACCACCAGTACAGGGCAAGAGCCGGGCAAAGCGCCAGAATTGGCAAATCAAATGGATGTGCCTTTAATGGGCATCGACAGGCTGCTATTTTAAGGCTGGGGGGGTCAATATCCATGGCCCTTTACCAGCCTAATGCCAGACCCCAGCTGTCAGCTTCAATAAGACTGGTTGTCAAAAATGGAGTGGGACCCACACTGTTTTTTTTAATTATTTATTTATAACACAGGAGGCGGGTGAGAAATACTCCCATCAGCTGCTCCTGTTCTCGCTGTTATTAGTGGCATCAGGTGTTGGCTGATGGGAGTAAGAGTCCCAAAAGCCGCCGCCTGCTACCATTGTTCTCATTTGAATACAACTCTCATCATCTTTCCCTGCTCATGCTTATCACCGGCAGAGCAGGGGAGAATTATGAGAGCTGTCTTAACCACCAGGTGCTGGGGAACAGCATGAACTGTACCGCTGCTTCCCTGGTGCCCACCGTGTGGTACTGATGCAGCACACGGGCGGCACACATTTGCCATGTGTATTACACACATGGACACTGACATCTTTGGTAGCTGTGGAAGATTTTTAATGTCACTTGTGCTGACATTATTTAGGTGAAGTGAGCTCATTGGCTGTGAACTCCCAGAACCATTCTGATGGCACCGCAAGTGTCAGGTCGTATGAGTTCACTGCGAGACACTGGGCAGTGGCAGCAGACATTGCTCAGTGTCTCTGCTGGATGACAGGCTATATGGTCACATCATGTAACTATACAGCCTGCCATCTAGGTGTAGCAGAGCTAGACCCATCGGGGGACAGATGAATTATTATCTTCTCTGCGAAAAAATGAGGAATATTGTTGTTTTTATTTTAATTCTCTTGCAGGAGACAAAGGCATCACTGGCATGGGGGAAGCAGGAAGGATGGTTTAATTATGATTTATTAAAGGAGTCTGTGTTAGTCTTTCAATTAAATGACATTATTATGGGTGTGTTTGTTTTTATATAATGAGACTCTGGGGTTAGCAATGAGGGAGTCACCTGACAATACAAAAGTGACATCCACCCCCTCAACTATCACTCCACTTGTCACCGCTATATGGGAAATAGAAAGTGCAAAGCTAAGCGCCAGAATTTGCACATCGTATATATGCGCCATTTCTGGGGCAGCTGGGAGGTGATGCTTTTAGCATTATCCATGGCCCCTTTCTAGGCTATTAATATCAGCACACAGCTGTCTGCCTAGCCTTTTCTGACTATTATTTATAGAGGGGCCCTATGCCATTTTTTTTTAGGGGTCCCCCATTTTAATAGCCAGTATACAGTTGTGAGCTGAGATTACTAGCTTGGAAAGCTCTTGGGACATTACCCCCTTCCCAGGCTATAAACATCTGGCCACAGCCGTCGGCTTTCCCACAGCTTTTTAAGAAAATGACGCATGAGGTCATGTTATTTTTTCAAAAAATAATCTTTTAATAATTAAATACATGTAGAGTAAGCTGCACACAAACTGTACTAATTATATATGTCACTGACATCTACATATCTATCTATTCTATGTATATATACTGCATGTAATCTGTTTATTCTATTCTGTCGGGTCACACTATGATTTTACTGTCCCTGCTGCTGAATTGTTGGCTTTTTATCTATCTATCTATCTATCTATCTTGTACTTTAAAATACTTTAGTGGCAACGCAATTATTTTCCAGCGCTTTTACCGAATTTTACTGACTTTTTCCGATTTTAAGAAAGATGCTTGTGTTTCCGATCAGGGATCCGAATGTGCCATATGTGTGCTGAATTTATGTTTGGCGATTGTTTTCCAAACATATTCGCTCATTTCTAATTATTATTACCCGGTGGTTGTGATGTTAACTGCAGTCGCTTAAGGGTTTTGCTAGCATGTTGTTAAAATGAATAGAATTTGTATCATATGTTTCCTGTATACCCTTCTAACAGAATGAAACATTTGAGCAACTAATAAGCAGCCACTAACTGTATAGGTTATTGATGAACCCCAGAAAAAGTCTTTACAGATGAAAATCAAATTGGTCCAGATGCATACTTGCACTGTTCTATTTTATACAGTACAATACTGTCTTTTATGAATCTTTGAAGAGTATAATAAATTACTGCACAGACAAATTCTGGCATTGCTGTTATTTATTATGGTGAGCACCTGCCTAATATTTGTAAAAAGAAAGTCCAAGTCACCCAAATAAATAATTGCAGCAATCAGAGCAAGAAAAATCTCTGTGCCAGGTAGTGGTTGGAGAGGAAAAGAAGATAATGTTCCGCTCCATGATGGTGCAAAATGGTTTATTCAGTCGAACTATACAAAAAAATAGCCAGATACAAGGTGCAATTAAAATACACAGGAAAAAATAAAATTATAAACATTATATCAACACATGTCTGGTGCAATAGCACCCTTAATCAGGAGCTAGTTTGTACTCTTCCACTCAAAAAACTATTTTACATCATGGTGGAGCAGAACATTTTCTCCTTTTCCTCACATAGTATTTTCCATCATTAAAATCTTTGGGAGATTTTTGGAATACAACAGTTCATGAACTACGGATGGTATATTTTAGATGAAGACATCAGTAGACAATGCATACCATGGATTTTTCATCTAAATCCCTAGTCGACCTGAAGAATTCAATTTTTTTAGCCACTTGCATGAACTGTAGATGCGGTATATTTCTTCAGTTAATGTCTCTACAGTTGAAGATTAATTCTGGAGAATTCCAATGAGTAGAAAGGATGGCTGATTTCTTCTGACAGGGCAGTGTGAGGGGTTGACACACTTGGCTGCTTCCTCAGGTAGACACAGGAACTGTTCCGGTAAAGAATCACCTGCCCGTTTATTGTGGATAGCATAAGCCTTGGCAAAGTTCAGCAAAATAAACAGAACCTTGCTGGCATAATGGTAAAACAAAACAAAACACAGTCCTTGTGGGTCCTTTCTCTCCAGGGTTCACCTGTAGTTTCCCGCACAGTCCTTAAGCTCCTCCAGGAGCTATGTGGGAGCATCTGCTCTCCCAATACACAACCCACTGACTCACATGGTCAGGTATTTAACACCCATGTGATGGTCACATGACCTTGACCTCACACAGGTCCTGGCAGGATTCTGCATGTGGAGATACGGTGGACCCACTCTATGAAGGTCCACTAAAACCAGCCCAAAGCACACATTCCTATTAACCCTCTCATCACTTAGTGTGCTGAAGAAAAAAAACACTCTGGTTTTACATCCCTGACCGCAGTAGGCGCATTGACACCTATCTCCCTTCACATACTATGCTAATTACTCTGTCACGGCAGATGCAAGGCATTTCTGAACTATTTTAGGTTTAGCCTCACTAAAAATTGTGAAAATGTTTGTCATGATGTTAAAGGGTTAAAAAACCTATGAACCACACTGTAGACACCCTGTTTCTAAATTGTAAGCATACTTAGAAGGACTTGCATCTAATTTATCTTGTCCAGAATTGTAATGTGAAATGTTTTACCCTAATTTAACATTTTGTAACATCTCCTAATGCTTATCATGTGTAAGTTATAATACAGAACGGAAAGGACTGTAGTCGTCTTGGTGTAGACAAAATCAGGTCCTCGTTCTTAAAGAAGTTGTCTGGTCATAACTGATAAGTCTGCAGTCACTCTGTGTGGCTGCACACTTATGAATCCCCCAGCTTACGTACTGTGCACTGTGGGAAATTGCCAATTTCAGACCTGTGAATGGAGGGTACGTATGCGTTTTACATACCCCCGGCCAGTGGGCACGGCCTCGCTCCATACAATTGTATAGAGCCGAGGCTGCGCCCCATCTAGTGACATGGACATCCAGTGGGCATGTCCGACAAGAAGGCACAGCTTCGCTCCATACAAATGTATTCAGAGGAAGGCCACGTCCAGAGGCCGGGGTATGTATAATGCATATATATCCTCCATTCTTCGGTCTGACACCAATGAATCCCCGTAGCACACAGTGCGTGCACTCGGGGGATTCATAAGTCTGCAGTTAGAGTGACAACAGACTTTTTGGTTTTGACTGGACAAGCCCTTTAAAGGGTCTCTGTCAGCACACAGTTCAAACCAAGTACAGGCGCATGGTGCTTCATGGCGGAGCCAATCATTTATATACACCTTCTTACCTGCTTGGTTTGCACATATATAATAATAATAATAATTTTATTTCTATTGCGCCAACTTATTCCGCAGCACTCTACATTATAGAAAGAACTTGGACAGACCACAGACATTACAGCATAACAATAAACACAGATCAAAACAGATACTAAGTGGAATGAGGACCCTGCTCGCAGTCTTACAATCTATGAGGAAAAAGGGGAGTTGCGAAAGGTAGATGGTAACAATTGTTTTCATTGTTCGGACAAGCCAAAGTGTAAGAATTGGTTGTTAATGTAATGCTGCATGAACCAGTTAACAGCCTAAGTATATAACAATATAGACACAGCGGGCTTTTAAATGCAAAAAGCATGTGAGAACAAGATGTGAGGAACCTGAATACGTAAAAAAAAAATTTGAATGAGCCACACAGGAATAATTAGGTTATTGCGTTGAGGCGGTAGGCCAGTCTGAACAAATTTGTTTTAAGGGCACGCTTAAAACTGTGGGGATTGGTGATTAATCGTATCAACCTGGGTAGTGCATTCCAAAGAATTGGCGCAGCACGTGATAAGTCTTGGAAACGGGAGTGGGAGGTTCTGATTATTGAGGATGTTAAACTCAGGTCATTAGCAGAATGAAGGGCACGGGTAGGGTGGTAGGCTGAGACAAGGGAGGAGATGTAGGGTGGTGTAATGACTGGCACAATGACTGTAATGACTGGTAACCAGTGTAATGACTGGGACAAGGTAGTAGCATCGGTATAACGATTGGTGAGGAATATGATACACCCTTCTCTAACTCTATGAATCCAAATCAGTCAATCAAAGAAGACAGAGGATTCAGATAGAGGGAAAATAAGCAGATTGAAAGGTGTATTTAAATAATTTGCCCCGCCATGAAGCACCGAGCGGCGGTAATTATTTTGAACAGTCATTCTGTGCTGACAGAGTCCCTTTAAGAACCAATACCTGCATTAGTCTACACTGTGTTTTCATGTAAGTCTTACAAAGTCTGAAACAGTGATTTCAGGAAATGTAACAAGTTGTCTAGATTTGGATTCTTATGATACATTAAAAAAGCCAAAATTTTATTATGAGAATTCTTTGTACTTTTCGATTCTAATGATCTTGTATATCTAACGATATTTGACCTAAAAACACAATTAAAAAGAAAATTAATTGTTTCAACATAAATCAGAATATTAAAAGAAAACTCTCACCTTCAGATCTTCTAATTGGAAGAATTGGATAAATCATCCCATCACAATTATTAATGCTCAATTACAGTTATACCAGTTAAAAATATCTTTCAGAAAAAAGGATTTGGAAATACAATACTGGTGAGCAATACATTGCTATTCATTTCCAAGAATAGAGTATCATCTATTGCAGACAAAAGACAATTAGATATGATGCACAATTAGCTTTATTTAGCTCATTTACTGTAATTTTAAACCACTAGTTTTTTGTATTTATTAGGTGGACACAAAAAATTAACCCTATCCTCCCAAGCTGATAGTTCATTTTCAGCAAATAGGAAGATGATAAGAAACAAGAAAACAACCATAATGAAAACTCAAGCATCATGAGAACTATGTGGGCCCATTATCCTGTATTGAGAACTATATGGGACCATTATACTGCATGGAGCACTAACTGGTATCCATAATACTGTATGGAGGGCTATGTTGTGCCCATAATACTGTATGGAAGACTATGTGGTACCTATAATACTGCATGGAGAACTATATGGTGCCTATAATACTGTATGGAGGACTATATAAAAGGAAAATTACTTTGTAAGGACTGCAAAGTTGTGAAATATACTCTTCTGTGACCCTGCTAAATATTAAGGTTTTTTGGTGTGGGCTCAAATAGTGCTTTTGCTATGAAGCTCCATGATTTCTTTGTACATCCCTGAACATAGGGTACTTAGTTAACATTATATGATAAAAAATGTAAGAGCCATCCCACCAGGTCAAGGTGACCTTATATAAGACATTCCTAACCTCGAATATTAAAACCTTACCAGATGTCAAATTATGTAAATGTGAATAAGGGCCAAGCAGAACCGAGACCGTTACAAATGAACACCCAGCCATGGGGAGCTATATAAAACATAATGTCCAGCTTAAAGTAAAAGGAGGCCACGTCCTTTGTAATGTCGTGGTGTTTGTACTCTGTTTATCTGGCAATACTCTGCATCTCTGCTTTAACCCTTTGCTCTTTTCCCTCTAATGAGCTGGAATGCTGTTGTCAGTTATCTGTGTGGATGCTGCTCAGTGCCCGGCTCTGCTACGTAGCTGTACATGCGTGTGTGGTTCCACTGCGCTGCATGACCACCTGCTTGTGCGGTCCCTGGCTGCTGCTGTGTAAAGCTATCCGTGGGCTGAAAGGTCCGCTGCACTGTGCATGACTTACCACGTGTGTTCAGGCTTGCAGCTCTGACGGGTGTCCTTTGCAATGCTGATTTGTGACTGGCTGTGCTTAGGGTGCACATGGCCACACCTCCTCTGCTTTTATAAGGAATGGGTGTGTGCTAGAATTGCTGGTCCAGCCTATCGCTGTGAGGCAGCTCCTGCATAAAGTTTCCCTGCCCTGTGGGGCATTTCCAGAGCTTTGCATTGAGTTCCTGAACTAGCCATAATACCCAGAGTACCTTTCTTGGAGGCTGCATATCCAGGCCTGTTCCTGTTGTGTCTTGTTTCCTGAATCCTTATTCTTGGATCTGTTCCTGTACCTGACCCTGTCTGAACTGTGTTTTGTTTCTCCGCCTGCTCTGGGGGCAGAATACCCAGATCACCTTTCCTGGAGGCTGCATATCCAGGCCCGTTCCTCTTGTGTCTTATTTCCTGAATCCTTGATCCCGGATCTGTTCCTGTACCTGACCCTGTCTGAACTTTGTCTTGTTTCTCCGCCTGCTCTGGGGGCAGAATACCCAGATCGCCTTTCCTAGAGGCAGCATATCCAGGCCTGTCCCTGTTGTATCTTGTTTCCTGAATCCTTGATTATGGATCTGTTCCTGTACCTGACCCTGTCTGAACTGTGTCATGTATGTTATGTTCCTGAGGTCCTTCTGTGTCTTGAATCCTGTGCCCAGTGACTGTGGCTCTTTGCTAACTGACTTTCTGTGATCTAACCTGGGTTTCATCTTGGAAGTAGGAGTCCGGTGTGTCTTCTGAGTTTCTGCAACTCTGTGCTCAGCTTGTTTCAGTGCAATCCCCAGCCGGTTCCAGTCCAACCCGGCGGGGCTTGCACCACTTGGGTTCCTTTTTAGATTGCTGCCAGATATCTGGAGCCTGATGACTCTGACCTCTTGTTCAGAGCCTGATGACTGCGGTCCGATGTCCGGTGTCTGATGACCACTTCCAGATGTGCTGTGTCTGATGTCCTCCACCAGATGTTCAGATCCTATGCTTCCCTGCCTGATGTCCAGAGCCTGCTTATCGCTGCCAGATGTCCGGAGCCTGATGACTGCAGCCTCTAGTCCGGAGCTTGATGTCCGCAGCCTGATGACCAGAGCCTGTCAATCGCTGCCAGATGTCCAGTGTTCTGACATTCTATCTGAGATCCGAGTTCTGATGTCCTGATTTCCTGCCTGAGACCTGATATCCGCATGATGTCCTGATGTCCAGATGTCCTGTCTGAGACCTGATGACCTGATGTCCGCCGGGTGCTTTGATGTCCTGTGTCCGATGTCCTGCCTGTTCCCTGATGTCTTGATGTCCAACCTGTGTCCTGATGTCCAGCCTGTGTCCTGATGTCCAGCCTATGTCCTGATGTCCAGCCTGTGTCCTGATATCCTGATGTCCTGCATGTGTCCTGTTGTCTCCCGATGTCCGGTCTGTGGTCTTGGTTGTCCAGCCCATGTTCAGATTCCTGGTCCGTGGTCCTGGTGGTCCAGCCAGCCTGGATCTAACCAGCCGATGACCTGTGAATGCCATGCCGGTGTTCCTGTTCCTGCCCTGCCTGTGTCCCGATGTTCCGCCGGTTCCCCGGGGTCCACCCTGTGATGATGTCTGTCCTGGGTCAGTGTCTGATGTTCTCTTGCTGAGCGTATGCTATGCCTGAGGCCTGAGAGAGAGGCCATCCTGATATGCCTGTGCCAGATGACCCTGGACTGCATCAACTCATGATGACCCTTGCCATTGTCTGATGTCTACCCAAGATCGGTGTCTGATATTCTCCTGCTGAGCTTGTGTTATGCCTGAAGCCTGAGAGAGAGGCCATCCTAGTATGCCTGTGCCAGTTAACCCTGGACTGCATCAACCAGTGATGACCTCATGCCTTCATCTGTTATCCTGGGGCGTGTACCTTTCCCTGATGTGTGGAATCGGGAGCCTGCCATATAATTATGTTTTGTTCTTGTACTGTGTTTCTGTTTGAGTAAACAATATGTTCTTCAAACCTGAAGTTATGCGGTGTCATGTAGTTCTGCCACCCCGTCCACATGCTCAGCTGCCACAGACCCCGGTCACTACACTTCCCTAATCTGGGTATGCACGGGTCCCCCTGTGATCCAGTGGGTCCACATTGTGTCCCCACCTGTGACGCTCACCCCACGTCATCGTGGTCGGTCGACGTGGAGGTGCCGGCTCGGCTGCATCCGCGGTCGCAGTCCGTGATATCCTTGTTTGTACAGAGTTAGAAAACCTGAAACAAAACCCTAAAGATATGAACTGGAATCCCAGTGATGTCCATTTTAAGAACTGGGCTAGTCCCTGCTCTACTGAGCATCCCTTGGTTGTGAATTCTGTCGTATACTCTGTAGGTTCTTGTCACTGTGCAATATGCACAGTGACAGTGCAATTGCACACCAATTCTGATCAAAAGTAAGGAATCGGCAAAAGAGTAGCCTGTCAGTGTGCACTGTAAGGAGAGAATCAACAAGAGCAGAGACCATCTCTGTCACTTGCACAAGCAGTGCTGGTTTCTGCTTTTCCTACATGCCAGATATTCTTACGAAACGCACTAAAAATATATATTTTTTTCCATTCACTTTAAAATGCTATTTGTGCAACAAATCCTAATTAGACAGCACATTTAGATAATTCAAGTTAGCTGTTGGAACATGCCCCTATTGCTAGGACAAAGCTTTTATATCTACAGAAAATAGAATATTTTCAATGGCATAAGATTAGAGTTTAATACAGCATACAATTTGCATAGTGAATGAGTTATTCATTATGTGTCATTCAGCTGCTCTTCAACTAAAGTCCTATCACTTTTATATAAGATTTAACAAGCGGTGGTGAATGTAACCCCATCGACTTATTAAAGATCATTAAAATGGCTAAGAGACTGATATACAAATAAACCTGCTAAGTGGAAGTTAGGACATGACACAACTCAAGTTTTAAATGCGGGGGTTGAATGATTTGGCATGAAAAGAGGCACATGAACAGTGTTCTTCCAAAAAACGATAAGACAGGTCCAGGGCAAATCGTGAGCGCTAGCCAGCCGTCAAATACCTTTTCACAAACATCAAATACCTTGTGTTATTGTTAAAGACAATAGTCAGAGTATGCTACACAGAAAATGAAAGGAAGAGAATATATTAATGATTAATTACTGAGCCATCTTCAAATAGTTATTGAACACTGCTGTGACTTTGACAAATTACCTTTCCATTTTTGTGACTGATATGCCATTTGAATAATACAGCTTTGCTGTAGTCTTGTCAGTTGAAGACCTTTTAATGGGATTCCTGGGGTCTTATAAAGACAGCTTTGTCATGCTATGGTAATAGATGATATTTTCAGCTTATAAATAAGACATGTTAAGAAAAAAAGGCAAAGAATAGGAAATGTGATGAGCAAGTTGAAATATAAAAAAATGGCAGGTTAATTAAACTGTTTATGGGCAGTGATAGGCTTTAATTTTCTTTGAGGTATAGTTTATTAGTTCTTTTTTTTACTATTGACAAATGTAATAACAGATAACTGGTCTTCTAATCAATGGAAAAAAAAATAATGCTTACATTCTCGCCCATTTATTATTTTCTTATTCTGTTACATAACTTTAAAACTTACCTAGCTTTTAAAATTTTTTGCCATTTTATTTTAAAAATAGACTAATTTCGTTTTAATTCCCTCTTTAACAAAAAGTCAAAATTAGTGAACATAAGGGCTGCATAAGATGGAAATTGATACTTTTAATTATGAATAATTTTAAATTTTTAAAAGTCTTTTTAAATCTCTTAATTTTATAAAAAATTGGACTGAAGATTAAATAGGATCTGACAATGAGAAGAGTGGGCAGCAATGAGGTTTTTATTGATGCCGTGAAATTGGAAGTAACGGAAAAAAATGAGTCATCCAAGAGAAGGGACATTAAACATATTGCAGAATGGCATTGTATATTTGCACATAAAGAGCACACCTGTGCAAGATCCACAATATGTAGTACCATAAAAAAACAAACAAGCACATTGTAAAAATGTAGCTTTATGCTAAATATCCTTTAAAAGCAATACAAAATGTTCCATTCTGTGCAAATTTTGTCCAATAAAAAAACAAGTCCCCGAAGAAGGGTTGAAGAGTTGACATGTTTTGAACCTAATTACCTAAATTCGGACTTACATAAATCATAGCCGAAAGAAGAGTTCCAGAAATATAATTAAAAACCACATATTATTTTATTCATATTAAAAATAACAACAATTAAAATATCAAAGAGCACCCAAACTAGGAGAGATGTGCCAAACGTGTTTAAATATCCTGCAGCTAATACATCACCACTTATAATAATCCCTGACTGAATCCACAATAAAGCACTATATAGCCAATAAAAATCTATAACAAATGTGGCCCTATATATCCATATTACATATGTACAATAGAAACATGTCCACAATATAGCGCTATGCATTTATATTGCATCTTAGTAATGGAGTCAAGTCCTCCATATAGTGCTATAAATCTTTATGACATACTGTATGTATAATGAAAACCGGTCACATTACCAAGGAATGCAAGTTGCGGGTGAAGGCAGCAGAAACACCGAGATGACACATCTCTCCTCACCCCGACTCGCGTTTTGCATCCAGCTTCTTCCGGGGGTTTCCGAGTAATGGAGGACTTTACTTATATAGGACAATTGTGGACTGAATATGTTTTGAACCTAGTATTTCCCAATCTTGCATCTAGGACTGGTTTTAGACAAAGTGGGGCCCTGAGAAAATTGGGCATCAATGTTTACTTATTGCATCATCAAACAGAAACATCTACACAAACTGAATTCAGACAGCTGAACAAGTGAGATCTACTATATTGAAGTTGTTTGGTGCTGGATTATTGGGTTCCTTACACAGGCTGATGAAGAATGACAGGGATGGAATGATCCCTAATAGATCAATCTGTCCTATATAGATTATGTTATCAGCAGAATATCTGCTAACACCGAGCAATGAGTTGCCAAGAAAAATGATTTTTGTTACCACATAAAGAATCCAATGATTGATGAATGAGCTAAATTTTGCTTGCTCATTGGTTGAGTACTGACATGTTTACACCTATCAACTCTCGTCTGTGCTAATGTCATTTGTAAATGTAGATGTTACACACACAAACTGGATGTGACTTAAACACTGTATGTTATACATACATCAGTAACACCATACATCAGTAACACATGCACTGCATGTTACACAAAAGCAAGCACATGTATACACAAATTGCACATACATGTACAGTAAACACAGATATTACACATACATATATATATATATATAATACATTTTATTTCTATAGCTCCGACATATTCCGCAGCACTTTACATTTCAGAGGGGATTTGTACAGATGATAGACATTACAGCATAACAATAATCACATAGATCATAACAGATACCAAGAGGAATGAGGGCCCTGCTCGCAAGCTTGCAATCTATGAGGAAAAAAGGTAGACACGAAAGGTGGGTGGTAATTGCCCTCATTGTTTGGCCCAGCCATATTGTTAAATGTGTAACAGTACAGACACAGAGGGCTAATAGATGCATAAAGCATGTGGGAACGCTTAAAATTGTAGGGATTGGGGACTAATCGAATTGACCTGGGAAATGCATTCCAAAGAATTGGCGCAGCACGTGTATAGTCTTGGAGACGGGAGTGGGAGGTTCTGATTATTGAGGATGCTAACCTCAGGTCATCAGCAGAATGGAGGGCACAGGTAGGGTGGTAGACTGAAACGAGGGAGGAGATGTAGGGTGGTGCTGTATACAGCCCTTTTTTTGTAAAAAAAATTTGCCGGTATGCAAATTTTTGCCCCCGACCTCCTCTGTGCAGCCCCCAACCTCCTCTGTGCAGCCCCCGACCTCCTCTGTGCAGTCCCTGTCCTCCTCCTTCATACTCACCCTGCTGTGCCGTCGCTGAACGTCCTTGAATCCTCCGCTGTCCAGCGCTGACAGCTTCTTCCTGCCTTCAGCGGTTACATGGTACCACTCATTAAGCTCATGAATATGCTTCCACGCCAATGGGCGTCCATATTCATGAGCTTAAAGAGCAGTACCATGTGACTGCTGAAGGCAGGAAGAAGCTGCCGCGCTGGGACAAGGAGGATGCAGGGGATGTTCAGGGAGGCACGGGAGGGGTGAGTATGACTTCCCAGCCACCGGCTCCTGCCGCCACTCCCCCTCCCCTGCTGAAGCACCTTCAGATTTTCGGTATGCTGTACTGTCACGTACCGACGCAAAAAAAGCACTGGCTGTATATATATATATATATATATATATATATATATATTTATACACATGCACATTATAGATGACTTATCAGCCTGTTTCTTCACCACCTGAAAGTACAATACCTTTGGTCACATGATGATCATGCATACATAGTATATTTACATTGTGTCCAGCATATAGAAAGAGCATACACACTACATATATACAGTGTATATACAGTGCCTTACAAAAGTATTCGGCCCAATTGAACTTTTCAACCTTTTCCCACATATCATGCTTCAAACATAAAGATACCAAATGTATATTTTTGGTGAAGAATCAAAAACTAATGGGATTGTGAAGTTGAAAGAAATTTATTGGTTATTTTCAATTTTTGTGGAAATTCAAATACTGAAAAGTGGGGCGTGCAATATTATTCGGCCCCTTAAACTTAATACTTTGTTGCGCCACCTTTTGCTGCGATTACAGCTGCAAGTCGCTTGGGGTATGTCTCTATCAATTTTGTACATCGAGAGACTGAAATTCTTGCCCATTCTTCCTTGGCAAACAGCTCGAGCTCAGTGAGGTTTGATGGAGATCATTTGTGATCAGTGGTTTTCAGCTCTTTCCACAAATTCTCGATTGGATTCAGGTCTGGACTTTGACTTGGCCATTCTAGTACTTGGATACCTTTATTTTGGAACCATTCCATTGTAGATTTTGCTTTATGCTTGGGGTCATTGTCTTGTTGGAAGACAAATCTCCAACCCAGTCTCAGGTCTTTTGCAGACTCCAACAGGTTTTCTTCAGGAATGGTCCTGTATTTGACTCCATCCATCTTCCCTTTAATTTTATCCATCTTCCCTGTCCCTGCTGAAGAAAAGCAGGCCCAAACCATGATGCTGCCACCACCATGTTTGACAGTGGGGATGGTGTGTTCAGGGTGATGAGCTGTGTTGCCTTTACGCCAAACATATCGTTTGGCATTTGTTATAAATGAGTCACCAAGGAGGAAAAACAAAAAACAAGCTAAGCCACAGAAAACCAGAGAGGTTGGTAACTAAGTGGATTGCAGACCCCTGATCCTATCCACACAACTAGCAGTAGCCGTGGAGCATACCTACGATGATCCTAGACGCCTCGTCACAGCCAGAGAACTAAATAAGCCTAAAGCAAGAAAAGGGGAAATCTAAACTGCCCCAGAGCAGACCCCAAAGCAATAGACAGCCCCCAAACATGTATTGTTGGTGAGACAAGATGAAAACACAAACACATAGAAAAATAGGCTGAGCAAACGATGGGGCCCTCACTAACTAGAAAGGACAGGAAAGGAAAGATGCTGTATATATATACAGAGAAAGAGACACACTATAGAGGACTTACAAGCCTGTCTCTTCCTTTCTCATTATTTTAGACTCTCCTGCAGATACAAAACCTTTGGTCACATGAAAGTCATTCAAACTTAATGTCACCAATAGGTTATGCTGCACTGTTAACATCAGTATCTTCAATGATAGTGCAGAACTGGTAATATCAGAGCAGTTTCTGTTTCTGTAATTAATGATTGGCAAACCCCTGGATGTTTGGATCCTGTGGGTTAGTCCGAAATATTAAAAAAAAGTTTGGTTTAGGTACCAGAACAGAGCCCTAAACCAGACCACAATCACATGAATGGGGGGCCCGAACATCCATTTTTGACAACCAACCAAGCTAAAGCAGACAACTGGGGGCTGGTATTCTTAGCCTTAAAAATAGCTGCCAGCAGCCACCCCTGTATTAGATGCGCCAATGCTGTCTCTTTTCCCGGTTCTTTCTATTTGCCATGTGGTGGTGACAAGTAGGGTTCATATTTGTGGGGTTGATGTCACCTTTGTATTGTCCGGTGACATCAAGCCCATGGGTTAATAATGGGCTCTGACACTCATTATAATGTGCTTGAATGAAAGATTTTGAGGATGATTATACCTACAATATCTTTTTGTAAAGTACATGTTTCAATAGTACACATATCTTTATTCAGTGCTAGAAAGAAATCCAAAAATGAAGTCCATGAATATCTGTCATTCCACATGAGAATAAAAATTCATGAACCAAATTCGTTTTCTCCACTGAAGTTGCAATAACTTTAAAGCTTGTTCCAATGTAGCGTAAATGCAATTGCTTATTTTTGATTGTGTTCTTTTGTACAGAAAATCCACTGCATTTAATGCAGTGGATGTGGTTTCACGAAAATTCATGTAAAAAGCACATGCAAACATTTTTACTTACAATTTCCAATAATTTCTTTATTAACCCCTTAACGACCGCCGATACGCCTTTTAACGGCGGTAATTAAGGGTACTTAAACCACAGCGCCGTGAATTCACGGCGCTGTGGAGTAAGTAAATAGTGCCCCCAGTGTCGGATTTTCTCTGGGGTCTCGGCTGCAAGGGGTATCTGATACCCCAGAGAACATGAATCGGGTTGGTTTTTGCTGACCCCGCTTTTGCGATCGCCATTATTAACACTATAATGGCGACTGCAAAAAAAACGGCGATATTGCATTTAATTTCTCTTTCCTCTGATGTGATTGCACATCAGAGGAGAGAGAAAGAGGGTCCCCGATCCCCCTGGTACCTCTATGTGGTCCAGTGTCCCCTCCCGGTGGTCCTGTGTCCCGCCGGCATCCTCCGGTGGGCTCAGCCATCTTGGATCTGGAGAAAATGGCGGGCGCATGCGCAGTACGCCCGCCGGGAATCTGCATGCTCCGGCTGGCAGATTCCATTCATTCGTTTTGATCACTATGATAAACTATCATAGTGATCAAAATTAAAAAAAAGTACATAACCCCCCCGTTTATCACCCCCTTAGTTAGGCCAACACAACAAAATAAAGAAAATATTTTTTTTTCAGTTTTCCATTAGGGTTAGGGCTAGGGCTAGGGTTAGGGCTAGGGTTAGGGTTGGGCTAGGGTTAGGGTTAGGGCTAGGGCTTGGGTTAGGGTTAGAGCTAGGGCTAGGGCTAGGGTTAGGGCTAGGGCTAGGGTTAGGGCTAGGGTTAGAATTAGGGTTAGGGCGAACTAGGATTAGGTTTAGAATTAGGATTAGGGATTTGTATTGGAATTAGGGTTAGGGTTGGGATTAGGGTTAGGGGTGTGCTGGGGTTAGGGCTGAAGCAAGAATTGAGGGGTTTCCACTATTTACCAACTTTGGGGGTCTAAAAATTGGGGTCTAAAAATATCACTTTTGTGGAAATAAAAAGACTTTTTATTTTCACGGCTCTGCGTTTATAAACTTCTGTGAAGCGCTTGGGGGTTCAAAGTGCTCACCACACATCTAGATAAGCTCCTTGGGGGGGTCTAAATTCCAAAATGGGGTCACTTGTGTGGGGTTTCCACTGTTTAGGTACATCAGGGGCTCTGCAAACACAACATGACGCCCGCAGACCATTCCATCAAAGTCTGCATTCCAAAATGGTGCTCTTTCCCTTCCAAGCTCTCCCATGCGCCCAAACAGTGGTTCCCCCCCACATATGGGGTATCAGCATACTCAGGACAAATCGCACAACAACTGTGGGGGTAAGATTTCTCCTGTTACCCTTGTAAAAAAAATTGGGGGGCGAAAAATCATTTTTGTGGAAAAAAAATGGATTTTTTTATTTTCACGGCTCTACGTTATAAACTTCTGTGAAGCACTTGAAGGTTTAAAGTGCTCACCACACATCTAGATAAGTTACTTAATGGGTCTAGTTTCCAAAATGGGGTCATTTGCTGGAGGTTTCCACTGTTTAGGCACATTAAGGGCTCTCCAAACGCAACATGGCATCCTATCTCAATTCCAGCCAATTCTGCGTTGAAAAAGTCAAACGGCGCTCCATCCCTTTGCGAGCTCTGCCGTGTGCTGAAAAAGTGGTATAACCCCACATATGGGGTATCAGCGTATTCAGGAGAAATTTTACAACAAATTTTGTGGTTGATTTTCTCTTTTAACACTTGAGAAAATAAAAAAAATTGGTTCTGAAGTAAATTTTTTGCAAAAAAAGTTAAATGTTAATTTTTTTCCTTCCACATTGCTTTAGTTCCTGTGAAGCACGTAAAGGGTTAATAAAGTTCTTGAATGTGGCTTTTGAGTACCTTAAGGGGTCTAGTTTTTATAATGGTGCCACTTTTGGGTATTTTCTGTAATGTACACCCCTCAAAATGACTTTAATTATGATGTGGTCCCTAAAAAAATGGTTTTGTAAATTTTGTTGTAAAAATGAGAAATCGCTGGTCAACTTTTAACCCTTATAACTTCCTAACAAAAAAATTTTGCTTCCAAAATTGTGCTAATGTAAAGTAGGCATGTGGGAAATGTTATTTATTGAGACATTTGTGTGACACATCTCTCTGATTTAAGGGCATAAAAATTTAAAGTTTTAAAATTGCAAAATTTTGAAAATTTTCGCCATATTTCTGTTTTTTTCATAAATAAACACAAGACCTATCGAAGAAATTTTACCACTACCATGAAGTACAATATGTCACGAAAAAACATTCTCATAATCAGCAGGATCCATTAAAGCGTTCCAGAGTTATAACCTCATAAATTGACAGTGGTCAGAATTGTAAAAATTGGCCTGGTCATTAAGCTGCAAACTGGCTCTGTCACTAAGGGGTTAATAATGCTGCTTCTAATCTGTACCAAAAATGCACAAAAAAGGAGGAAAAGAAGCAAAAAAGGTGCAAAAATACAATATCAGATAAAAACCTTGGCACTCAAACTGAGTGACAAGTTCTTTATCTGACCTTACGTATGGGCTGGACACCAAACTTACGCACCATTCTCACCGACTGCAAGAGTGCAATAATCAGAGTAGATATCTATTTCATATTTTGGTTCTAACATATGCAGAAAAGAGGCACTAGAAAAAAAAGCTGCGTTTTTTACCTTAAAAATGATGGTACCTTTCAAATTAACATGAGTGTGTTGAATGTACATCTACTGTATGTCTGTATTGTGTTATAGATTGTCCGTAGTTAATTGACTATTTATTAAAAATAAATATAGCAAATACAATGTGGAAAATTAACCAGAGAATAAAAAAAAAGACATTCAGGAGCATAACTTTGGACAGGGTTTGTTATAGGATAGTATGGCTGTTGTCACAAGTCACTCCAACAAATGGACCTGTGCTATTTGTAATTAATCCTGCAGCAGTGACAAAAGATCAAGACCATGATGCTAATGAATATACAGTCAAAACACAAGACGTGTTCACTCACTTAGGATAAAACCTGTGAAAACGCTACTATCTGTGTAAGTAAACCTCTTTATTGCCAGTAGATTTAGCGGCTTCAGTAGCAAGTCTTAAAGATGGCGCCACGTATTAGTTATCATAGTAGCACAAGGTCAAAATAGCTATTGTTAATTTATAACTCTGAGATAATACCGAACATCATTCTAAAACAACCAGGGGACCTTTTTTAGTTACTCTTTGTGTTTATTTCCAAATTGCTTTGTTCTTTGAAAAGCTGGCGCCATATGTGTATTATTACAGTTTCAATGGGTTGCCATTAAAATTATCTATTTGCCAAGTACAAAGCTGCATTGTAGTTGCTCATACTGGCCCTCTCCCTTGTGCCTTTAAATAATTAATCATCTTATGCATTATACACTAATCTAAATGCATTAACAAGTACTTAATTGGGTCCCACTTGATCCTAGTACCCTGCAATATATTGTATTACTTGTAAATCAATTCTACATCTTTGTGCCTCCTCTGGACAGTTTATGTAGGCGCTCTGCAGGTAGTGACAAAGGCGCTGTCTCTTGATCTGTTCCTGATATCCATCTGGCAACTAGTTTGTCTTTTTTATGTACATTATGAATTTTTTAAGAAGTTGAACGTTGCGATCTACTCTTAATTGATTTGATGTTATCAATCTATTGTAGCTTATTTTGTTCTCTTGTTTCAGAATCTGCTGACCTATTGATAATTTCCCATTAAGACAGAGTGCATGATAAAACCCGGGCTCATTTTTTAATGTATATATTTTGCATTATATTTAATTTTTAACCTTCGTCAGGCTGCATAATTTTACAACATTAACAGGCTGCAGAGGTACAATTGTACCTTCATATATACCTCCACTGTGGGAAGACTTTCTCCTTTACTTGGTTTCAGAAACTAAAGTTCATTCAGCTACAAATGTTATGCTGATATCTATTGGCCAGTGTTGTTACTGCTCACTTATGTTGCTGTCAATTAAGTTGATTGAAACTGGGAGTGTCTTCTACTTCTCTTCCTGCCTCCCTCCTCTCAGTAGCCATTTTGTTGTTCATCTCATTGCTGTGAGCACACACATTTCTAGGCTTGTGAAGTCTTCAATTTCTTGGATACGAAGGTAGGAAAGTCTCACAGCATCTAACAGCCAGTTATACCTTCATTCGCCTTATGTGGGGACAGAACAGTCAGAATTTGTCTTTGAGCCTGGACTTGGCTTACATATATTTTGTATGAAACTTATCACTATAGGTATGATTTTTATACGAAAGATGGATAATAATTAGTATCTACATATTGTTTTACAATGTTTTACTTATATTCAGCACAAAATAAAGATGGTGGCTCTGTTACAATTTTCCTATTGGTCGAAAAAACAGTCGAAGATGGAATGAAAATTCTGAAACCGTTTACGGTTTACATAATATATAAATGACATTTATAAATAATTAACACTAGAAATAATTTACTTTATCTGCACTTTAGAATCGAGTTTCATTCTACTTGCCACGTGTTACTGAACTAAATTACGAAGCCAAAATTCATCTACCAAGTCATCATGAGTGATAGTGATGCTGGATCTAGTTTCCGCCATAATCCAAGAAAACGTGTTTGCAGGTTAGCATCATTTTGTGAAAAGCCAATAATGTAGTATTGTGTAGTATTTCAGAAAATTATTTATTTTTCATTTTTTCATATTTACAGATTTACGTCTGACGAAGTAATGCGAATGCTAGAAGAATCTGATTCTGAGCATGAGGAAGAACCATATGTTGCATATGATGATGAAAACTATGTACCACAAGTGGATGTTACTGAAGAAGATTCAGACATTGAACAAGAAATGGTCATAGAGCAGGAAAAAGAATACGACTCAGACGAAAGTGTTGAGGATGAGTCTGTGCCTCAAAGTGCAGGCGACATTTGGACTGCTAAGGATAAAACTCAATGGTGTAGTGATCCACTGCCAAATGCACAAACAAAATCTTGTAATGTCCTACGACAAAGAGGTGGCCCTGCAGCAATCAGCAACCTGTATACAGCAAAAGAGATATTCAAGTCAATCATGACTCCCGAGATGTGTGACATCATAGTACGAGAAACGAATCGAAAGGCGAAGAGAGTTTGTGATGCTTACAACAACGAACTGGTACAACGTTTTCCTGATTCTTCTGAACGGCCACCACAAAAAACATTCAAGCAATTTACTGAAACTGAACTCCATGCATTTTTGGGCATACTGATTGCTGCTGGTGTGCACAGAGACAAAAAAGAGAATCTGGAGGAAATGTGGAATGTTGATGCTCTGTCTCTTATACGTTCAGCCATGTCTTGTGACCGCTTCAAGATGATACTCAGATTTATCAGATTTGACAACGAAAATACACGTGCAGAACGTATGCAAACAGATAAAGCTGCACCAATATGGGGCATCTGGACAATGCTGAACAGAAATCTGAAGAGAGCCTACAAGCCATATAATTGTATCACCGTCGACGAGCAATTATTTCCATTTAGAGGCCTTACTAAATTTACCCAGTATATACCTTCAAAACCAGCTAAATATGGCATAAAGATTTTCTGGGCTTGTGACTCGTCAAACGCCTACCCATTACAAGGTCAGCTCTACACTGGGAAACCAACTGATGGTCCTCGACAAGTAAACATTGGTGAACGAACAGTATTGGACCTAGTGAGCTCGTATAAAGGCTCTGGAAGAAATGTCACAACCGATAACTTCTTTACAACCATGGAACTAGCTAAGGTATTGAACTCCTGGAACATGACACAGTGAGAAAAAAACAAAAGGTTCCTACCTAGCAACATGCAGCCTGCCAAAGAAAGGCCTGTAAACTCGACAAATTTTGCCTACAATCATGATGCAACAGTCTGTTCATATGTACCAAAGAAGAACAAATCAGTTGTGCTTCTATCATCTATGCACATGATGGGAGAAGTTGAAGAGACACTAGCAGCCAAGCCAGAGATAATTAAATACTACAACAAAACAAAAGGCGGAGTTGATGTTATGGATAAAATGTTGGGAGAGTACACTGTGAAACGACGAACATTATGTTGGCCTCTGGCATTTTTCTACAATATGATTGACGTCACAGGTTTGCATCCTACATCATCTACAGAGAACACAATCCAAGCTTCAGGACAAAGGATCAACGAAGAAAGTTCCTGAAAGATCTCGCAAATCAGCTGTGTATGCCTGCAATTGAAGATCGTAGTACAAACCGAATGATGATGAGAAACCATTTTCTTCAAGGTGCAGTAGAAATGGTGCTTGAATGATGCATTCTGGTAGCATCACAAGCAGCAGCTGGCCCTCAAATACCTCATGGTAGTCGTGGACCCTCCCCTGTTGTTGGTAGTTGCTATGTCTGCCGAGACATGAGGCGAAAACAACGTAAGACTAGAAAGTCTTGTGTGGTTTGTGTGAAACCCATTTGCGATGAACACTCGGTATCAAAGACAACATGCATTACTTGCGAAGAAAATCAATAAAAAAAGTTTCTTACATTTTCTTTTATAATGTAAATGAACTGTTTTTTTACTTGTTTATAATAATAAAATAGCATTATCATTAAAAAATATATTATTCTTTTTTCCTTGCATTATCCTCATTCAAAATATATGAGGGTACATTTGTACCTATGCAGCTTGTTATGGATGCAAAAATATCTCAACCCCTTATCTCGGAAGGGGGTGGAGATATTTTATTGAAATTTGGCCAATATATTCTGGACCAAAACTGCAGAGATGTCACGAAATTTCAGCCCTCCACGGCTTTTCGAAAAAAAGTTATTGCAATTTTAAAACGGAATAGGTACAATTGTACCTACTCAGCCGGACGAAGGTTAATCAATTTTAGCTTCACCAATGTTTACAATAAAACTTTATTTTTTTTATTTTTTTTTAAATATGCGTTTCTTATTAATCAGTAATTAAAAAGACAATCAACCTTACAACTTTACAATATACTGTAGACATTTTTATGCCATGTACATTATTTTTCAACTCAGTAAACACAAGATATTTTCACTTCAGCTGCCATAGCTACATTTGGTCTCATCATAGAAGAAAGGGGGCCTTTTGTAACAAAAACTTGATTCCAGCTCTCCCAGTTGCTCTATGCTCATCCACCTGGGGCTCAGACACCGGCCTCGCCCTGGCCTCCCATCAAGGATAATAGAACAAGCTGGAGTCTAGCTCAACAGGACTGGAATTTTCTTTTCTTTTTCAAAAGAAAATATAGTGCATACAAAAGAAAATGTTCATGGTCGACATGACCAAGTCGACATGTTTCGACTGCACTACGCAGTATTACTCTTGAGTCATTGGTGCAGTCGAAACGTGTCGACTGGGTCATATGGACGTTGAAAACTTTCTTTTGTATGCACCATATTTTCTTTTGAAAAAAAAAAAAAATCCAGTCCTGTTGAGCTGGGTCTTTTGTAACCCCCCTATTAATGTTGATAGGTTTTGGCACTATCAACAGCCGAGCCTAGTGTTCATTTCCTCCTCTACATCTTTTCGATTACCTTTGGACTCTTTTTATTTTTCTGGCTGACATTTTGGCATTTCTTAAGAGAGGAGAGAGAATCTGTATTCCATCTACACAGAATTAAATAGAGCCAACCAAGGCTGGGCGCCATCTCTTCGTGGAGTTTACAGTAATTATGTATGAAACAGTTGTCACTTGTTCCATGGACATAATTATGACAAAGCAAATGTAAGCAAGCAATGGGTTACTCAGGAAGATTACTCTTACTCATTTTTGTGTCCAAGAAGTGAAAAAAAGGATCTTCTCCATAAAACAAAGAAACCAGCACTGTGATGTGGAAATTCCATCTGGATCCCATCTAAGTGATATGTTAAAAAATGAAAAAGGACACTATTGAACTAAACTGAAAAGTTACATACTACTTAAAAATGAGTCAACCTGTTTTCTGAGTACAACATATGGGGTACGTTATATGGTAGCAACTCCACTGTGGACCTCCCATTAATGGAAATGCTGCATCAATATCATTGTGAGAAATTATGCAGAGGAGCCAAACATTTCACACTCACATAAATGAATATGCTGCAGATCACAAACCTGCAAGCTCATTTCTATTTGCTCTAGGAATATGTTTTTGCAGTGTGGACATGAGATTTTTTTTCAAATCTTATTTACTATGCAGAATATGTATTTCATTTTTGTAATATGGGGATTTACCCTTGTAATACTGTATTTTTTTCCTTTTTTCTTTTTTTAGTAGCATTTCATTGTTTGGAAGTAAGGCATGTTATTCTGATATTTATCAGCCAAATCAACTGAAAAAGGATGAGATTGTATGGAGCAATTATCCACAAGCAGCATAACAACTTTTTAGTTAATAGAGAGCTCTGTTTATTACATGGTGTGTTTATTAATGTTTAAGGTACCAAAATATTCTAGTATATTGGGTATAATTTAACCATGTGTGCAAAAGGCTGTAAAAAGTATTTTCTACAATGTGTCACTTGATAAAATGACAGATCTGAATTTTCACCATGTTACCATAAATATACAAAGATTTTTATTATGATCAACCTAACCAATCTACAATATACAATTAGGATATATCATCTTTCACATATTTATAGAGGACCTTTCACCTAATTCATGCAGCCCAAATGGTGGGTACCATTGATCAGAGTGCAGCTGCACTGTTAAAATCCGTTTGGGGGCAATGCCAGTCTTGTTCAGTTTTAAACATGCCTGAAAGCTTATATTTTTTATGCAACAATATATTAGCTCGCACTGAATAGCTTTACATTCACTTGAACTATCTTGCACTCAATGAAAGTAGATTTTTGGACATATTCAGTCACTAGTAAAGAAGAGCGAATCTTGAAATTTGTATTTGCCAATTTCAACTAATTTTCCCCTAGTTTGATTTGAAATTAATAAATGTGTGCAATTTTCAATAATGGAAAACTTGTAGTTACTCATAAAATACACGTGAGGGAGAGGAAAGAGAGAACTTCACTGACCATAAGAGCTTACGCTTTACAGGGAAAAAAGTAAGGACCCTGTTGAGCATAAAGATGACCCCAGTGACCTTAAGAGATTACATTCTGCAAGAGAGAGGACTCTGCTGATTATCAGAGCTTACACTTTACAGGCGAGAGAGAAGACTGTTGGCCGTAAGAGCATAAAATCTACAGGAGAGACAGGACCTCACTGACAGGTCCAGTTTTAGAAAAAATGGGGCTATGAGCAAAAGTTTAAAGTGGGGTCCCACATGCTAACGTACTGCACCATGACACAGACACATTTTGGCTGCATTTACATGCGCTGAGTTTAGGCTGTTAAACGAGCATGATCGACAACATTGAAGTTGTTCAACTCCTGTTTCCCAGCCTTTTCACACTGGTTGAGGAAGAATGATGGGCACAGAATGATCATTAGTAGATTAATCCATCCCCATACAGTATCATGTTGTCAGCAGCATATCTGAAGTTTTCACCAGGCGATGTGTTGCTGAGAACAATGATTTTTTTCCAGCATAAACAATCAAATCACTTGATGAATAGAAAGCATTTTCCTTGTTTAGCATAATGCACCCAATAGTCCTCCATGTAGTACGATACACACCCCTCCCTCCATAGTATAATGCACCCCATAGTCCTTGATAGAGTATAATGCAGCCCCTATATGGAATATTGTAGCCTCCATATGCTATTATGAAGCCCACATATGGTATAATGCAGCCCAATATAGTATAATGCAGCCCCATATAGTATAATGCAGCCCCAATATGTTGTAATCCAGCCACCATATAGTGGAATGCAGCCCCATAAAGTATAATGCTGTATCCATATGGTATAATGGAGACTTCTTATGGTATAATGCAGCCTCCAAATGGTTTAATGCAGCCCCATATGATATAATGCAGCCCCATATAATATAATGCAGTCCTCATATAGTATAATGCAGCCACCATAGTCCTTCAGTTCCATATAATATAATGCACACCACATAGTCTTCCAGTGTTATGGCTACAACATACTCTCTGACTTAATAAAAATATAATATTCATCACTCCCCATCCTCCCCCTTTCTCCAGTCTCCACAGCGCATTTCCTCAGTATCTCCACTGCCCAGCACAGAATGGCACCACTTGGGGGCCCCTGAGGTAGTGGAGGCCTTAGGAAAATGCCTTGTTTGCCCCTACCTAATGCCAGCCCTGCCCACTGACAATAAGAGCTTACATTCTACATAAGTGGGAGATATACCCTGTGACTCTGGAGATGGCAAACTGTCCTCCATTGGGAACTGCTGAACTTTAATGGTTCACTTACTGTCTATCACTGTGAAAGGTATAAAGATTTTGTGAGATGTTAAAGATGCAGAGCATTATGAGGAAGCGACAATGCAAAATTACATTTGCTTCCTTTCTGATGCTTCAGCAGTGTGGAAAATGTTGCAGGGAAATAATTTTTTTGTGAATTTAATCTCAAAATCTTGGAATTCACATAAAATCATGAAGTTCAGAAAATGTAACTTTAACTCAGTCCTCATTGGACTGGCATGAATGCAGTCAAGTATATCTCTGCACAATTAGACTATGTACACATGTTGAATATTTGCTTTCAGATATTTCTGCAAGGTTTCTGCATCTTTTGGTAGGGAAAATGCTGCATTTCTGCCTTGTTTTTGGTGCGTTTTTGCAGTGTTTTTTGTATGCGTTCTTGCATGTGTTTTGGTACAGCATGAAGACTTTTTCCAGCTAAATAAAGATATTTAAAAAAAAAGTTTTGTGATGTAATTTCATGGTTCAGCACCACCTTTATCATGCTGATGCAGTGTGGTATTAGGGTCATGGATTAGGGCTTGGTTTCAGCAGCTGTCATTGACACCTAGCCCTAGGTTTAGTAATGGAAAGGTGTCAGCCCGACTCCCTCATTACTAAGCCGATATGTAAACACAAACACAGGTAAACACACACATTGTCACCAACCTATGTAGGAGCCTTAACAGAAGGAATGTAGAGCCTTAACAGAAGGAATGTACAAACATTGTAACCAGACAGCAACTGTTAATTTTAAAGGAAAAAAATGTAAAAAAAAATTGGTTCATGCATAATTTTAATAATGAGCAGAGGGAAAGCTGATGGCTGAGGGATGATGTTAATATTCTGGGAAGTTTCTCAGGCTATTAATATCAGCTCACAGCTGTTTGCTTTGCCTTTACTGGCTAGTTTACAGGGGGACCTCAGAAAAAATTTGACATAAGGTCCACCTAAAAAATCTAACCACTAAAGGCCAGGCAGACAGCTGTGGGCTGATATTAATGGCCTAGGAAGGGGATGTGAAAAACATCAGCTCTCAACTGCCCCAGAAAAGGTATATATATATATATAAATATACACTCACTGGCCACTTTATTAGGTACACCATGCTAGTAAGGGGTTGGACCCCCTTTTGCCTTCAGAACTGCCTCAATTCTTCGTGGCAGAGATTCAACAAGGTGCTGGAAGCATTCCTCAGAGATTTTGGACCATATTGACATGATGGCATCACACAGTTGGCGCAGATTTGTCGGCTGCACATCCCTGATGCGAATCTCCCGTTCCACCACATCCCAAAGATGCTCTATTGGATTGAGATCTGGTGACTGAGGAGGCCATTTGAGTACAGTAAACTCATTGTCATGTTCAAGAAACCAATCTGAGATGATTCGAGCTTTATGACATGGCGCATTATCCTGCTGAAAGTAGCCATCAGATGTTGGGTACATTGTGGTCATAAAGGGATGGACATGGTCAGCAACAATACTCAGGTAGGCTGTGGCGTTGCAACGATGCTCAATTGGTACCAAGGGGCCCAAAGAGTGCCCAGAAAAAATTCCCCACACCATGACACCACCACCACCAGCCTGAACCGTTGATACAAGGCAGGATGGATCCATGCTTTCATGTTGTTTACGCCAAATTCTGACCCTACCATCCGAATGTCACAGCAGAAATCGAGACTCATCAGACCAGGCAACGTTTTTCCAATCTTCTACTGTCCAATTTCGATGAGCTTGTGCAAATTGTAGCCTCAGTTTCCTGTTCTTAGCTGAGAGGAGTGGTACCCAGTGTGGTCTTCTGCTGCTGTAGCCCATCTGCCTCAAAGTTCGACGCACTGTGCGTTCAGAGATGCTCTTCTGCCTACCTTGGTTGTAACGGGTGGCAATTTGAGTCACTGTTGCCTTTCTATCAGCTCGAACCAGTCTGCCCATTCTCCTCTGACCTCTGGCATCAACATGGCATTTCCGGCCACAGAACTGCCGCTCACTGGATTTTTTTTCTTTTTCGGACCATTCTCTGTAAACCCTAGAGATGGTTGTGCGTGAAAATCCCAGTAGATCAGCAGTTTCTGAAATTCTCAGACCAGAACTTCTGGCACCAACAATCATGCCACGTTCAAAGGCACTCAAATCACCTTTCTTCCCCATACTGATGCTCGATTTGAACTGCAGGAGATTGTCTTGACCATGTCTACATGCCTAAATGCACTGAGTTGCCGCCATGTGATTGGCTGATTAGAAATTAAGTCTTAACACACAGTTGGACAGGTGTACCTAATAAAGTGGCCAGTGAGTGTATATATATATATATATATATATATATATATAAAAGATGCACCAAATCTGCCACTTGGCTTCACTCTTCCCACTTGCCCTGTAGAGGTGGCAAGTGGGTTTCATATTTGAGGGATTGATGTCACCTTTGTATTGTCGGGTGACATCAAGCCCACAGGTTAGTAATGGAGAGGTGTCTATAAGTCACCTCTCCATTACTAAACCAATAGTGATATTGTATAAAAAAAACACAAACACCAAGAATACAGTCCTTTATTTCAACTAATGACACAGACTCTTTTAATGAATCTTATTTACACCATACTCACCGAAATCCACATAAGCCAATGTCTCCTGCAACAAAAATAAAATAATAAACCTCAATATTCCTCACCTGTCTGCCGAGAAGATAATCCATAATGTCCCACAACAATCCTGATCACTTTGAGAGCATTCACATCAGTGATGTGACTGCTCTCAAAGACAACTAGCGATATACTGACAGGAGGTAATCACTCCCACAGTGTATAGCAATGAGCTGCTGTGAGAGAGTTTGCCGGAGTCCATCAGCTCCAGTGATCTCCCTTATGGCACCACTGCTGCGTGAGAAAGTTCTCATGCAGCAGTGCCATAAGGGAAAGCACCGAAGCTGATCAGCTGATGAACACCAATGACCTCTCTCACAACCGCTCAGTGATACACTGCAGAAGTGATTACCTCCCATGAATATATAATGGGTTTTTATTTTTATGTGAATATTTATGTATTTTACTTTTTTTAACTGTGAGCAGAGGTGCCAGCAAATGAGACTATGTCTCCCATCAGCTGCACCTTCTGTCACTGTTATCAGTGACAGCATACATAGCCTGATGGGAGCAGTAGTCTCATCAGCCCACGACTGCTGACCTATGGTAAGCTTTTTACTGCAGGTCACCACTGCGGGTCACAGTGACAGCTGCGGGTGTCATGCTGACATCTGATAACATGATCCCACTGCACTCTGACCAACAGTCTGCAGTAGTATTACCGCAGGTCGCAATCACAGCTGCGGAGTCACGCTGACATTTGTCAGCGTTTCCCTGCAGCACTCTGACCGATGGTCTTACCAGCAGTAGCATTAACACCACTAAGAACTAACACATCAGTGTTTCCCATGCTGTCAAACAGATGACAGCATGTGAAGCATCATAGGAAACTGGTAAAATGCAAAACAAAAACTCAGCAAATCCACAGCCAATCTGCAAACATTTTTATACCTGCGATTTGGCTGCGGATTTGACTGACTCAATTGAAGTCAATGAGTTAAAAATGCTGCAGAAACACAAAAAAAATTGACATGCTGCAGAAAAAAAAACACACTGCAAATATTTAAGGAAATTTACTGATCATATGCACAACACTTCAGGATTATCATTGAATTAGCTAGCATAAGGATTCCATAGTGTTTTTGGCCCATTTCCGAGCAGAAAAAAACACAGCAAAAATGCATAAAAAACGCACTGTGCGCACATAGCCTTAGAATGAAGGTCAAATAAAGAAACCTTTTGCAGAAACAGTGTTCTAGGAAGAGCTGAAACAAGGAAGAGATTCTGGTTGATAAAGCAGCAGAGAAGGAAGTCTCCTATCAACTATTGTAAATACTGCATATCTAAAAATGGTAGCTGCCAGACAGTTTTTTCCTGTTCATGATGCGACTAGAGCCTAAATAGCTGATTTTACAAAAGAAAGACTGCACACCATTAATTTGGATTATTTAGCATGCAGAATTTGCATAAAAATAACATACTGTTTCACTGCTACTTACAAAACTAGGACATCTCTCTGCTACAAAACCTTAAAGTGTGAAATAATTTGTTATTCAAAGTTAACATAATTTTGAACAATGCCATTTATCAATTGAAGCCTGTTGGGCATGGCTTTACATTTTACATGTTTATTCAAGGCTAAGAATGCCCAAATGTCAAACTTTGGAGAATTGATTCACATATTTCTGTGTAGTGACAGAAGGCATGCACTATTCATTGTATTATTCCTCATCATAACGTTGCATCTCTCGATAAAAAGAAATAGAGATGATGTTCCTTTGTACCATCTGTGTTGATAACCAAGAAACGTTGCATACAATATTTATTTTCTCCAGCTTGGTAATGGATACTGTGTCACGACTTACAATACTGAGCACAAACCTAACCTCAAATGAGCCTATGGGATCAGTTTTTCCACTAACTTCATTTTAGTACTAGGTGACTACATAGGTCCTTAGATTAAAGTAATATAACTGATAAATTGAAATACAGAATACATATACAATGCAGTGGGCAAATTTGTGGCATGGAAAGATATTTCATGTAAACATGAAATATAAGTAGCAGAAAAAGAAAACTTGCTTTATGAACTGTGATTACTGGGATGTAAAATGCAGAATAAGGAATAGTTTCTGGATTGGGGGAGAACAGTGGGCTCCCATTCCATCCAGAATGATTAGGCTTAGGCTAACTAAGCTAGGGAAGAAAGGCTGATTTGCAAAAGGTATAGAGCCATAGGGTATATAAATGTTACATTTTATTAATTACATCATAGCATATACAGTTAAAAGGTTTAACAAGCAGAGAGAGTATACAGAGGAAAGCGACAAACAATAGCAGGGCACTAGGTTAAGTAATATCTATCATACATCAACATATTCTGTGCAGAAATGTAATATATATGTAACTAGTGGAAGTGGAGGCACAGATGGAGAAGTTCACATTCGTTTTTATTTTTAGAGTGGAACTTGGGGACCACGATCAAGGAGGCTCCGAAGGGGGCATTACTAGTGAGCTCCAGGTATCCTTAGTAAAATCCCTCGAACAGGACCAGAGTGGAATACCTGGGGGACACAGGTGCTACCTCCTGTTAGACCCCAGACACGTGGCATCTGTTCCAGCGGGACAAACGGGTAACAGATATAACAGATCTGATGGAGCTAACCAGCAGACACCGGGTATGTGTGGTGAAGCTGGCACTGGTGAGGAAGGTCTGGTTCCAGGTAGATGATAGGAAGCTGGCTCCAGTAACCTTGATGTAGTCCTTGGGTTGGGATGGCACTTGAATAGATGGATCCTGATGTCGTCTGAGATAGTTGAACACTGGTCACTGATTCTCTGTGGAAACAAACAGTATGAGCAAGTGCAAATGGATTGCTAACGCAGCGCAGACAGAACAGAGACTGTACCGGATGTAGCAAGAGTAGATACTCGTTGCTCTGGCACTCTCCCTATGGAGGAGAGGCCAGAAATAATAATCAGTGTGCTGCCATTGGATAAATGCTATTTTAAAAAAATGCATGCTGTCCCTTTAACCCCTTCACTACCAAGGGTGGTTTGCACGTTAACTCCCGGGCCAATTTTTACAATTCTGACCACTGTCCCTTTATGAGGTAATAACTCTGAAATGCTTCCATGTATCTCGGTGATTCTGACAATATTTTCTCGTGACATATTGTACTTCATGTTAGTGGTAAAATTTCATTCAAATAACTTGCGTTTATTTGTGAGAAAAATGGAAATTTGGCAAAAATTTTGAAAATTTTGCAATTTTCCAACTTTGAATTTTTATGCCCTTAAATCACAGAGATACGGCACACAAAAAACTTGATAACTAACATTTCCCACATGTTTACTTTACATAAGCACAATTTTGGAACCAAAATTTTTTTTTGTTAGGAAGTTATAAGGGTTAAAATTTGACCAGCAATTTCTCATTTTTACAACACCATTTTAATTTTAGGACTACATCACATTTGAAGCCACTTTTAGGGGTCTATATGATAGAAAATACCCAAAAGTGACACCATTCTAAAAACTGCACCCCTTAAGGTGCTCAAAACCACATTCAAGAAGTTTATTAACCCTTTAGGTGCATCACAGGAATTTTTTTGAATATTTAAAAAAAAAATGAACATCTAACTTTTTTTCACAAAAAAAATACTTCAGGTTCAATTTTTTTATTTTACCAAGGGTAACAGGAGAAATTGGACTGCAAAAGTTATTGTGCAATTTGTCCTGAGTATGCTGATACCTGATATGTGGGGGGGGATGACTGTTTCGGCGCATGGCAGAGCTCAGAATGGAAGGAGCGCCGTTTGACTTTTTCAATGCAAAATTGGCTGGAATTCAGATCGGACGCCATGTCACGTTTGGAGAGTCCCTGATGTACCTAAACAGTGGAAACCCCCTACAAGTGACCCCATTTTGGAAACTAGACACCCCAAGGAACTTATCTAGATATGTGGTGAGAACTTTGAACCCACAAGGGCTTTACAGAAGTTTATAACGTACAGCGGTACAAAAATGATCTTTTCACCCCAATTTTTATTTTCCCAAGGGTAACAGGACCCTAAAAGTTACTGTGCAATTTGTCCTGATTACGCTGATACCCCACATGTGGGGGTAAACCACTATTTGGGTGCATGGCAGAGCTCGGAAGGGAAGCAGCGCCATTTGACGTTTTTGGCTGGAATTGAGATCGGACATCATGTCGCGATTGGAAAACCCCTGATGTACCAAAACAGTGGAAACCCCCCACAAATGACACCATTTTGGAAACTAGACCCCCTAAGGAACTTATCTAGATGTGTGGTGAGAACTTTGAACCCCAAAGTGCTTCACAGAAGTTTATAACGCCCAGGCGTGAAAATAAAAAAATATTTTTTCCACAAAAATGATATTTTTGCCCCCAAATTTTTATTTTCCTAAGGGCAACAGGAGAAATAGGACCCCAAAAGTTGTTTTGCAAATTGTCCTGAGTAGGCTGATACCCCACATGAGGGGGTAAAACACTGTTTGGGTGCATGGCAGAGCTTGGAAGGGAAGGAGCACCATTTGACTTTTTCAACGCAGAATTGGCTGGAATTGAGATCAGATGCCATGTTGCGCAAATGTGATGTGCGCAAATAGTGGAAACCCCCAATTCTAACCCTAACCCTAGCCCTAACCCTAACCCTAGCCCTAACCCTAACCCTGGCCCTAACCCTAACCCTAACCTTAGCTCTTACCGTAATGGGAAAATGGAAATAAATACATTTTTTTAATTTTATTATTTTTCCCTAACTAAGGGGGTGATAACAGGGGGTTTGATTTACTATTTATGGTGGTTTTTATGTTTGGCGGCTGTCGCACGCTAAAAGACGCTTTTTATTGTAAAAATAGTTTTTGCATCACCACATATTGAGAGCTATAATTTTTCCATATTTTGACCCACCGAGTCATGTGAGGTCTTATTTTTTGCGGGACGAGTTGATGCTTTTATTGGTATCATGTTCGGGCATGTGACATTTTTTGATCGCTTTTTATTTCGTTTTTTGGGACGCAGAATTTACAAAAACCAGTGTTTCATGAATCTCTTTTGGGTGGTGCGTTTACGCCGTACCAGGTGCGGTAAAATTTATAAGGCAGTTTTATTCTTCAGGTCAGTACGGTTACAGCAATACCTCATTTAGGTCATTTTTTATGTTTTGGCGCTTTTATGCAATGAAAACAATTTTATATAAAAAATAATTATTTTTGCATTGCTTTATTCTGCGAGCTATAACTTTTTTATTTTTTCTCTGATGATGCTGTGTGGCAGCTCATTTTTTGCGGGACAAGATGACGTTTTCAGCGGTACCATGGATATTTATATGCGTCTTTTTAATTGCGCGTTATTGCACTTGTTGTTCGGCGGTATGATAATAAATCATTATTTTTTGCTTCGTTTTTTATTTTTATTTTTTAAGTGGTTCGCTTAAGGGGTTAACTATTGGGACAGTTTTATAGGGCAGGTCGTTACAGACGCAGCGATTCCAAATATGTGTACTTTTATTGTTTTTTTTTTATTTCCAAAAAATGAATTTATTGGGGAATATTTTTTTTTTTTTAATTTATTTAGCGATTTTTTTTTAAATTATTTTTACACTTTTTTTTTTTACTTTATTACAATGTCCCAGGGGGGACATAACTGTCCTGTGACAGATCGCAGATCACTGTGACAGATCAGCGATCTGTCACAGGCACTGCACAGGCTTCCTCATGCCTGCGCTTTGCAGGCACTGAGGAAGCCAGCTTCCTGCAGGCCCCCGGAGGTCCCCGTCGCCATATTGGATCCGGGGACCTGCAAGAAAGGAGTCCCCCGCAGCAGCGCTGCACATTGCGCTGCCGTGGGGGGCTCAGGGAAGCACGGAGGAAGCCCCCTCCCTGCCGATGCTTCCCTTTAACCCCCGGTACACCGCGATCGTGTTTGATCGCGGTGTGGAAGGGGTTAACGTGTCGGGGCGGTCCGTGACCGCCCCTGACACATTGTGCTGGGTGTCAGCTATGATAATTAGCTGACACTCGGCCGCGATCAGCGGCGCTCACCACGTGGGCGCCGCTGATCGCGGTGACGTAATATTCCATCCATGGTAATTAGGTCCAGGGTCATATGGACGGAATATTACGTCAATTGTAGGTAAGGGGTTAAGAGACCAGAGGGAAGCGCACTTGCATCCTAAGCACTCTCCCTGAAGGCTTGCTGGCAGCATGTCAGGAAGTGGGGGAGAGAGAAGCAACAGCAGATGCTGAGAGACAGACAGAGCACGAGGATCCAGACAGGGACCTCGCTGAGGTAGAGGGGCAGCGTGGAGAGCAGGAGCAGGTGAGGGACCAGAATTGGGGGCAGTGTCAGAACTGGGTGCAGGGCCAAAACAGGGACCTGGTGTAACAGCATATACACATATCAATGCACACAGGGTATAATCACCTGTATCCATTTCTTCCCGCTGGAATGAAATTCAGCGCTAGCCTTCTTCAGGGGGTGTGGCATCAGACCAGCAAGGGGTATGATATAAATATCCACCAACCAATAGGAGCAGTGCATGAACTGTACACAAGTTGCACATAACGCAGGGAGATACAAACGCAGGGAGATACAACCACAAAACTATGTCATGGGAGCGGAACAGGTCATGTGACCAGAGCCGGGCATGGATAGAGATACATCATGGCACACACACAGGAGACAGATCCGAGCATAAAAGCACGATTGCAGGTGTATATATCACCATAGTGACATTTGATAATGAGGAATTGTTTTGTTTAATTATCAACAATTATGAGGCCAATGGGATAAAATGTATATATATATATATATATATATATAGCAGGGGAAATAAGTATTTGATCCATTGCTGATTTTGTATGCTTATGACTAAGAACATTATTCGAAGTGCGTCAGGCGTTAAGGGGCTGCGTCCCCGCAAGATGTTTTTCCTTGACATGAAAACAAAATATTGAAGATTTTAATGAAGAGACGCCTGGTGCTGGAACTCTTTTCTCCTTCTTTTGCTATTGTTGATTTTGTAAGTTTGCCCACTGACAAAGACATGAACAGTCTATAATTTTAAGGGTAGGTTAATTTTAACATTGAGAGATAGAATATCAAAAATAAAATCCAGAAAATCATATCCTATAAAACATATAAATTTATTTGCATTTTGCAGTGAGAAATAAGTATTTGATCCCTCTGGCAAGCAAGACTTGATGGCAAAACCCTTGTTGGCAAGCACAGCAGTCAGAATTTTTTTGTAGTTGATGATGAGATTTGCGCACATGTCAGGAGGAATTTTGGTCCACTCTTCTTTGCAGATCATCTCTAAATCATTAAGATTTTGAGGCGGTCACTTGGCAACTCGGAGCTTCAACTCCCTCCATAAATTTTCTATTGGATTAAGGTTTGGAGACTGGCTAGGCCACTCCATGACCTTATTGTGCTTCTTTTTGAGCCACTCAAAAGCTGGTCACAAACATGAGGGTTATAAATACCATCATTATAATTGTAGGAATGGTACAAAATTTAGAGTTTCATTTAACTCCATAGGATATAATGTGTCTAGGGTCTAGATCCATTTACTTTCGCACAGAGAAAGCCTACGTGAAATGTAGTTTAAAGAAATGTAACTGATATATTGATATAGACAATACGTATACATTGAATTGGGCAAATTTGTGGCATGGAAAGACATTTCAGGCAAACATAAAATACATGCATCAGAGAAAGAAAACTTGCTTTATGAACTTTGACTACTTGGATGTAAAATCCAGAATAGGGCATGGTTTCTGGATTGGTGCAAGAACAGTGGGCTTCCTTTCCATCCAGAATGATTAGGCTTAGGCCAACTAAGCTAGGAAAGTGAGGCATTGGGAACCATCAACATCACTGGTATGCTGCATGTGTTGGAGTTCTGGAAATAGGTAGCTTGTACTGTAAAAAATATTGCTTTTTCTGTACAAAAAGAATACAGATAAATCCAAGCTGTTACAAATATGCTTATCTTCTTATTAAATTCCGCTAGATATATGTTGAGAAATCTTTAGAGTAAAGCCTCAAGAGCATGATCCTCAGAGACAAAATCAAATAATAATTATAATATGCTGCATTATTATCAATCAATATTTTGTCACGATACCTTTTCTAAATATCTTCTTAACACTAATACGGAATATATTCTCTTCTATAATAGCTTTTAATAGCTTTTATAGACCAATTTGATTCATTAATATAATATTACATATCCAGGTGAACCAAGTACTGAATTCGTACCTGAGCAAGTTGCAGGCATAGATTATATGGCATTTTGAACTCTGCTCATTAATCTCGTGGCACCTATGAAAGTGATTGAGCTTCTGGACTGTATTCCAAAGGAAATGAACATGCTCCACACATGGCAGATGGAGCAAAGAAGAAAAGACCATGCATAAATTTAGGATCACCACACAAAATACCAATAGATATAGCAAAATATAAATTATTGTTTACAGAACCAAAAAACAACACACAGTTAAAAACACTTAAAAAAATCCAAGGGCCTGAGACAAATATAGTCCCCACAATACAATGTAAGATGATCTCAATAATATAGCCACTGTCTGCTGATAGTTGAATATTGCACAGAAAATATAACATATAGATATGCTGCTAATATAGACCCACAAAGGTGGGATCAAAAACCAGCCCACATTCTTATGATGGCGGAAGACATAAAGGTTAAAGCCACCAATCAAGTCCTGGTATGTACTAAGCTCCTAAATACTGGGTAAAAAAATAACACAGTAAAAAACTGTTTAGCCTGCATGCAGTCAGGCAGAATGATACATCACCGCAGACCAGTCCAGTCAGAAAGGAGTAGCAGTTGCCCCGTCATCTATATGCAGCAGTCATGCAGCCAAAGTGGCGTAGGAGGACCCACGCGTTCCGACACTCAAGGTGTATTTTTCAAGGTGAGTGTAACCGGTTCTGTTAAACCCAACTATTTAAACATAATTCATTAGCAACAGATCCTTACCAGCTGATAGCCGGCGGCAGGAGAACGGCATGAAACATTGTGATGATGCGCAGTGAACTACCCGGAAGTACTCCCTAATCAGGGTCAGGACATGCAGTGCGCTTGCGCAACCAAGGTGTCTCACAGAAGTCACATATATGAATATCGCGCATGCGTAGTAGTTAGCTGACAAAGGCTGAAGGTATTGCCATTACCCATTTAGATGAATGAGAATGCCCACGAAAATAGACGTATTGCGCCGATGAAAATAATGAAGATACACATGACTAAAGCATAATATAGCGCATCATGATCACTCATAAATATCCAGCGCATGTGCATTATCTTACTCGCAAAAGTATAAAACCGCTGCGGTTTTTTGCGCTAGTTTGCATGATTACAAACAAGGAGGTCATGTGTCAAATAGAAAAAGGTGCAGATAAAGTTGTTAAGATAAAAAATCATTATAGCTAAGAATTACAGAGAATAAAATATTTTTATAATTTTTTATAAATGTATAGTTTTTAACCCATGATATCAGGAGAAATTGTCCACAATAGAGGTAATTCATTAATATGGTATTTAAAAAATTTACACATTCACGCCAGATGCCTAGTTCTTTTTAGCACAAAACAAGTTAGAATTATCTGGAAGAGGATTGCTGCAAACAGACGGTGCTCAGATAATAAAGGAAGTATGGATCACCCAAAACGCTCAGATAGTTATGAGCATATAAACCAGAGTAAAGTATCATTTGCCCATTAACATGTAAAAAATGGTGTCTCAGAGAAGAGATTTGTCAGTCCAAATCTATAAGGGCGGCTAAAAATCAATCCCTCCAAATATTAATACACTGGTGCAGATGGTATATACGGATATCCACATACAGTGTATGAGCAGTCACGCCTATTATTCAAAAAAGGTCTAGTTTATAAATGTCATTTGTTGGCACAGACCTCCCCAACAAAACCCTAATGGTATAAAATAATACTTACAAACAGATATATTATGTAACCCAAAACAATGTGTATATGTGCACAGATATACCATTATATAAATATACACAAATTCATGTACACAAATACAAGTCTGCATATTCGAATGGGTGCTGTATAGAGTGGCCATATAAATAACTTTGTAAAAACGATCACTATCACAGTGCAAAAGTATACTAGATCAAATTAAGGAGTTATCCTCAGATTGTCGAGGGCAGTTCACATTATAACAAATGCGATAGGGCAGTGACAAGGTCATATACTAGCAGCATACCTACGTGTTTGGGGCCCTATAGGCTGATGCCCTTAACCCACCGTAAGGTACCACAAAGAAAACGTGAGCATCGTTGTTTAAGGTATAGCTGGCCAAGAAAACATTTACAAATGGCACTTAATCAGACATACTTGACAAAGAGTATAAATTGTACAGTTGTGGCCAAAAGACAAAACACACAATGACCCAAAACACAATTCAAAAAGCACTAGAAAATGGTTTGAGAGAAAGCACTGGAGTCTTCTAAGGTGGCCAGCAATGAGTCCACTCCAGACCTGAATCCCATAAAACTCCTGTGGAGAGATCTAAAAATGGCAGTTTGGAGAAGGCACCCTTCTAATATCAGGGACCTGGAGCAGTTTGCCAAAGAAGAATGGTCTAAAATTCCAGCAGAGCATTGTAAGAAACTCATTGATGGTTACCGGAAGCGGTTGGTAGCAGTTATTTTGGCTAAAGATTGTGCAACCAAGTATTATGCTGAGGGTACCAATACTTTTGTCCGGCCCATTTTTGGAGTTTTGTGTAAAATGATCAATGTTTTGCTTTTTGCTTCATACTCTTTTGTGTTTTTTCATTTAAGACAAATTAAATGAAGATAATAATACCAAAGAATTTGTTTGCAATAATTTTCAGGAAGAAACTGAGTATTATCTGACAAAATTACAGGGGTGTCAATACTTTTGGCCACAACTGTATACATATAGCATAGATTAAACAAATTATTGACAAAAATCTTCATCCTGATTAGACCAAGCCCATCCGAAAAGTGCTTCATTATTACACTTGAACGTAGAAACCTAGAAAAAAAGAGTAGAAATCAACCACAGGTTGGACTTCATAGGAGACCATCAATTGCACTATACTGTATGCTGCAATAGTCCACTATTGCAGCCTATAGACCAAGTAATTCAAGGATCTCAGGTTCAAGTCCAAAAGAAAACTGAAAAATACAAAAAAGTAACAAAAATTATGTTTTAATATAAAAATTTAAATGAAACCCTTATTCCCAGCTAAGAAATAAAGAAATGAAATGAATAAATTAATAAATAAACATATCTGGCATCAGTACATCAGGTAGGTCTATCAAAATATAAAAGTAAGTATCCTTTTTGCAGACATTGCATTGGCAGTGATTTGCAGGTTGTATTACAACTAAGGAAAAATCAACTTTATTTAAAACATCTGATCAAGCAAGTACAAGAGCTTGCGAGTTAAATGGTACCTGTGTGTGTGTTAGGCACCAGGATTCTCCCTCTGCACAGGAGGAATCCTATGCCATGTCTTCTCCTGCAGTCTCCCATTAAGTCTTAGCCACAGCAGATCCTGCTCAGCAGAAACGTCGGACTCAGCGTATTGCTGACCCGTGCTGTGCAACTGAACACTGCTGCTTCTCCAGCTTCAGCTATAGCAATCAACAGCAAACAGCAGCGAGCAGTCATTCCTGAGCCTATTTCCGGGTTTTGCTCTACTGAGCAAGCTCGTGAGGTGGCAATCTCTCATTAGTGGTCGGAGGTCACCTGCTCAGGTCCTCAAGTGAGACCAGATTGGTCCACTAGCAGGGTCGGGATCGGCATCTCTGCTGAGCAGCCCCCTCTGCAGTCGAGACTGGATGAGAGACTGCAGAAGGCAAGGCTCGGGATTCCCCCTGTGCAGAGGAAGAAATCTGATGCCTAACACATGGCATATGGATGCTACGTGAGAAAGAAAAAAAGCATGACACTCACCTGACACTTTCCAACTTTTCTAGCTGAGAATCTGAGCTACTTTATATGCTCAGTTGTCAGCAAACCCTAATACTCTGGTTTCGTCCTGCTGCCTGAGCTGGCCTATAATGCATTGGGGAGTGACAAAATAGAAACCTGACATACACATAGTAACCCAATGCTCATAGGAGCAGAAGACATCAGCCACAGCAGACATAGGATGAATAGAACAACACTAGATTTAAAACAGTTGAGTAAAGCCCCCGTCACACACAACGATCTCGCTAGCGATATCGCTGCTGAGTCACAAGTTTTGTGATGCGACAGCGATCTCACCAGCGAGATCCCTGTGTGTGACACTTACCAGCGACCGGCCCCCCTGCCGGTTATCGCTGATCGTCCTGGTATGGCCAGGACATTTTTTTGATCACTGGTCTCCCACTGGCCAGCATGCATCGCTGCATGTGACAGGCGGGATACCAGCGATCAGCAAGCAGGAGCTGGTAACTAAGGTAAACAGAGGGTTTCTAAGCGGCGCTCAGTGCTTAGAAACCCGATGTGTACCTTACTTACCAGCGCAATGGTGCATTGAGCTGGTTACCAAGGTACACATTGGGTTTCTAAGTGCCGCGCGCCGCTTAGAAACCCGATGTGTACCTTGGTTACCAGTTCCCTGCACCAGCGCGCTGGTAACTAAGGTACACAGTGGGTAATTAAGCGATGTGCGCCGCTTGTTACCCCGTGTCGCTGGTGCTGATCGCTGGTGAAGCTGCCTGTTTGGCAGCTCACCAGCGATCATGTAGCGACACACCAGCGATCCTGACAAGGTTATATCGTTGTCGGGATCGCTGGTGCGTCGCTATGTGTGACGGGGTCCCTAATAATTGTAAAATTAAATTAACCTATAGCATTAAGTTTCATTTCTAACCCAGGCTAAGCTTCCTTCACATTACATTTTTCTTACATAAGAAACAGTAATTTTATATATGTTCTACTTTATATTGTATTTTTTCATTTATTAAATATATAGTTTTGAGCCATCATGCTCTTTTACATACTGTATGACCATTGGTAGCTTAAAAAAAAATCAGTCTGAACCACTATGCGTAACCAACATTTCCCTTATAATTTTACTGAGTTAAAAACTATTTCTATTCCTAAAGGACAGCTCAGGGAACCGTCTCTATTTTACACTTCAAGGATCTAAGCTACATCACAAATAAGCGATCTAGTTTACTAGAAAATTGCTCTGTTGTTGCTCAAGTTGAGGAATTTATGCACAGCATGGTGTACACAGTGCACAGTGGGAGCTACAGACAGCCATGAGTGACAGATTCTCTTACATTACTATTGCTTACTGCTTAATTTTTAAGGAATTTTGTCCCTTCATTTAATTGGATACGAAAAAAACCACTGACGAAGCCTCTGCATTCTTATTAATAACCAGCTTTTTCCGAAAAATACTTAAGATGTTTCTGAAAATCTTAGACCAAAAAAAAAAGAAATAGTAATGACCTTTTCTAGGGTCCTTTCAAATGAATCCTGTAGTAAATAAATCCTTTTATTTAGAATTTAGATGGTGAAATTCGTATTCTAATTGACAGATAAAACTGCGCGAGAAGCACAGGGTTCATTATATCGTAATTTTCTGTGGTGATTGCCAATGGGAAATGCACAAGATTTCTAAAGGTAATTATTTCCAAAAATTTTGATGGATGGTAAAGCAGTCAGGAGTCTGTCCAAATGCCTCACACTGTTCCCAATGCTTGTTCCTGGCTTTCTGCGCTCTCTAATTAAATATATTGAACATATGTTTCATATCGCTGTCATTTCATTTATTGTAATTCATGTCTATGTTATATGGGATATAAATGCTGCTAAAACATTGACTGAAATCATGGCACAAAATGTCTACTCATCCAATCTTTTTATTTAATTGTATTATTAGACTGCCATTAATATTCATAGAAGATATTTAAATATAATCACTCTCATATTAAGCTTCTCAGTATCCAGAGGGTATAGCTGGTGACAAACTAGACATGTGTCCCTGGTTCTGGGCGTCAAAGATGCTGCACAAAACCACTTTGCCATGGTCTGAGCCTTGTCCAGTGAACTAAACCTCTGTCCTTAGTGAAGGGGCAAACCTAGCTGTTTCTCTATTTGGTGGAGTAAGTTCACATGTTTTTAGTGGAATTCTCCAGGAAATACAAATTTCTGGTGGGTGGTGCAAGTTTACACCCTATCTTTGTGTTAAACAGGTTGTTCACTACATTTTAATTGATGATCTATCTTTAGGATAGGTCATCAGTAGAGTTAAGTGAAACTCGAACTTTAAAGTTTCCGGTGCTAAAAGCTGAACACAGACTTCTCCCGGAAGTCCATTTCAGTGTTTGAAGTTCCAGGTAAAGTCCGAGAGAGAGAGATTTTCCAGCTTCAAAGTTCGTGACCCTATTGATTTCAATGAACTTCAGGTTGAAGTTCGGGTACTGTTCTGATACCCGAACTGAACTTTAACCTAAATTTCAATAAAATTAGTGTTTTATCAACAAGAGGTTATCACTAGAAGGCTAGATGTCTCATGCCTCCTGGTCCAACCCTGTTGACCCACCACTGATAAACTGCTTTCTGTCAATGTTCAGTTTACACATAGAGCTGCCAATTAGGGGTGTGGGTGAGGTTATACACATCTCAGCATTTAGAGCACTGCTAGATCTGCATTTGAGAAAACAATTCTATCACAACTGCTGAACCCAGTAAACTAAAGGGGGTTTTACACACAGCGAGATCGCTAGCAATATCGCTAAAGCGTCACCGATTTTGTGACGCAGCAGCGATATTGCTAGCGATATCGCTATGTGTGATACTTACCTCCGACCGGCTCCCCGCTGTCTGTGGCTTATCACGCGAGATCGGCCGGTTCCATTTCTCGTCGGGCGCTTCCTGCTGGGCTTCCTGCTGGCGCTGACGAGCGACGCGTGGACGTGGGTGGGAGGACGTCAGCATCGCTGCGTGTGAAAGGTAAGTATCGACCGCTGCTGCGTCGCTACATCACTAGTGAGATCTGCCTGTGTGGCAGCTCACTAGCGACCATTTAGTGATGCATCAGCGATCCTGACCGGGTCGTATCGTGGTCGGATCGCTGGTGCATCGCTAAATGTAAAGGGGCCTTTAGTGTTGCATCATTAGAATCAGGGTCTCTGCCCCTACAGATCTTAGATTACGTAATAAAAGCTTGATGATAGAGTCCTTTTAATGGATGTATATAAGCAACTTATATAAATAAAATAAATAAAACGTTTACATACGGTATATAGACCTCATACATTTATAAAATATTAAATAATGATATTCTTGGATTGTATCATGGATGAGAATTATGAACTGTATGACAGAATCATGATGATTATTGGGAGTATATAACACATGGAAATCATTATCTATATAAGCTCAAATGTGAAATAATATTTCCAGTACACTTTTAGAGAAGATGAAAGTAGCATTACTATGATTGAGAAATATTTCTTCTATGACTTGCAATTCCAAAACTCCTCACCCTCATTACAATTTATCACACAGGAGCCAGTACACTCATGCAATGTTTTTCAGTAGAAAGGAGAAAGATAATAGCAAAAATGTCTTCAGGTGATCTTATTATCAACTTCAGGAGATTATATAGAGAAAACTTGAACATCTGCAAAATAATATTCTGCTCTAATTCTGATGACAATGCTGTGGTTAAGATCCTTCTCTCTTTTAGAGGTTACTTACATTTGGATAGGGCTAATATTTCTTCCAAATACACTATGGCTTGATAACCATGAAGTAAGAAATATATTAGTGTGCTGAATAAGAACCCACTTATAATTCCAATTAGAGATTATCAAACCTTTAGAAATTCAAATTTTCCAGGTTCAATTCATTTTTCCAAATATTTGATTTGACGCAAATCAATTTACATTTAATTACAATAATTCAATTGAGCACTCTGCTCCCATGCCTTCACATTATGAGATATGAGATGCCCTCACTTGGACATGCATAGTCTGGCTTAACTAACAGTGGGAGGTTCCAGAGTTATGGGACCAGGTGTGCACACGCTGAGAATGGTGCTGTGAATGGTTGAGTTCCAATCAAGTGATTGAACTGACTGGATACTTAAAAATCTATTAAAACCATGCCCCCTAAGAAAGCTATATGTGCAAAAATTGTTTTTGTGAATGGTGGCTGGAGTGCTATTTAGACACAATATAGGTGAGAAATACTCTTGACTTTTGTTCATATATGATAACCCATCTGTCATGATCCAGGTCGGGGTTTGCTTTCTGCTTTGCTTTCCCCAGCCTGGTCATGTGGGGGTTAACCTTCTCTGCCTCTTTCTTGTTTGCGGGTGGCTATTTCTCTGTGCTACCACCGATAACCCTTGTCAGTGATAGTTCCGGACCTCAGCTAGAGCAGCTTACCTAGTATACCCAGTGTGTGTCCTTTGCTCCCTGACTCCCAGCATTAGTATTTACCCCACTCCCTAGGCCCGTCTGAGTGTTTCTTCTTGTGCTTGAACCCTGCAGTGTATGACCTGGCTTGATATCTGACCTGCCCTTCCGGTTTCCATTTCAGTGTTGTCCTGTCTGGCTCTGACCTTTTGGCTTGTTTCTGACTGTGCTCTCATCTGACCCCTTGGACACCGTGCTTCCAACCAGCTTCTGACCCTTTGGCTTGCTTCCAACTCTGCTACCTGTCATCTCCTCTGGTACCGCGTTCCTGGCTGTTGTCGACTTGGCGTGTTTGACCTCTCTACTGTCACCTTGCGGAGCCTGCTCTGCTCTACTACAGGTCTCTGCTGGTGATGTGCTTCTGTTTTCTTCGCTTCTCTGGTGTTTTGCTTTCGGTATAGCATCCCAGGAGCCACTACACACACTTAGGATAATACTTGCACTTTTCATACTGCATTCAAGAATGTGGAAACCATTAGCAGCAGAAGCACCACAACCAAAAATAATGTTTTTTTTTTCCTTTTTTTCTGTGATTAGTGTAAAATTGCAGGCAAAACTTGGCGGTCATTTTTGATGGCAAAGGTAGTAATATTTGTTCTAAAGGGGTATACATGCTTTGATGTTCTCACATTCTCAGGAACAATCCTCCATGTCCCCAGTACACAATAGTGAGCATTCATCTAATGAACCAGTAGAGCATTTGTGATCATTCTCCCTTAGGGAGCTCCCAATGTTGTCCTAGAATATTGTGATCAGTCATCTGCTCCTTTAGGAGACATAACAATTTCCAGTCAGTCTTCAAATCCTTTTATTCCACTGTCAAAAACATTCAGCAACAGACGGTTGAAGATGTAGCTTGATATCTAATTACTGACTCTGAAAAAGCTAAGAACTAGTCCTGTTCTCAAATTCCACTAGTGTAAGATAGTATAAAACTAGAAGATGGCATGATATGCAAGAGAACTATGCAGGAACGCTAACACTTTGAGTGTATGAGTAATTATTCATTTTAATGTGATATATTAGGTATTCAATATAGAATTCCCTAGACCTATCATAATAAACTAAAAGACTTATTGAGACAATGTTAGCTCAACGAGTCCGACTTTCAATGCATGACACAACTCACAATTACGTGTTAACCAAAGAGATGAAGATGACAGAGAAAAATAACCAGAGTCTCAGATAGATGTTGCTGAGGTCATGGTTCTCCATCCAGAAAGCTTCCTCTCGGTTCCCTGCCAAGGTGAGAATTATTGTGGCACTGTTTCAAAATACAATCTGAGGAGCAACGTGGGACTGCTCCTCATTAGTTTTCTCTTAGTATCATCTACTTGCTCTCAGGCTCTTCATTTCTAATCATGATTCTTCAGATTAATGTAGCGCCATTTACCTGCTACAATAATTTATATTAGATTTTTTAACCTTTCTTTATTTTTACTTCTTCCGTGTTATCATTAGATACTACTTCACAGACTGAGCTCTAGGGATTATCTTATCAACCAGTGAGACCTCATTATCTTCTATGTGCTTTCAGAGTGAGTTTTGCTCTTTCGACTGTGAAATCACTGAATCAATTAACTCCAGATCCTTCTTTCCGATCTTCCTCTGTGGTACAGTGCTAAAACATGTTGCCCAGTATAATATTAAAATCGTTTTTTCCCCTCTCTCCCTTTCCTCAGCTGTAACCGGTGGTGTTTGCACCATGTTTTAATTAGGTCCGATTTAGTGACATTTATACTTCAGTTAGGAGAGCAGTCATCCATTACAGAACAACGCTTGATAGCAGACCGTACACAAATTGAGACAGATATGTGTAAAGCTGATGAAAGAAGGGGAAGGGAGAGAACACAACTTGAAAATAGCAAATTAGCTCTCAGAAGACTGCAATTTATTTGATTAATCTTAAAAATATTTTAAGAATTTCAATAAAATAATCCCATTTTTGTAAAATACAATAAGGTAATAAAATCATTTTATCTACACAAATTCTTAATATTAAATACACAATCATATAGTCAATATGTATAAATACAAATATCTTTATTGGTCACATGAACAAGTATGGATAGGCAAGGTTAAAAGATGGGCAGACATACAGTCATGCAGTACGGAGGGCAGGTGAGACTAAATACATGCTGTAATAAAACAGTCAAATATATACAGTAGCTAAGTTAGCCTTCATAACAGAGATCCACTGTCTGGTATCCAAGAGGTATACAATCTGCAAAAAAATATCAAGGCAACGGTATGGAGAATACTAGATAAAGACAAATATCATGTAATATGCCTTTAGATCTGAAGTTTGAAACTATATTGCATATGCCCCAGTCGTTAATCACCTGGCAGAGTATGACAACAGAATCTCCTGTGGTCAGCCTATCCGTAATTGACTGGGGCATACGCAATATACTATGAAACTTCAGATTTAAAGGACTATTACATGATTATTAAGCGTCTTTATCTAGTATGGACTTGCAGAGCTCTAACCGAAATAGTTACTCAGAGGAGTGCCAAGATTGCAATCTTTAATTTGGTATATGTTGGTGAAAAATCACCTCTCTGGCAGTAGAATTACCTGTGGTCAGCCAGCCCGTAATTAGCGACTGGAGCATATGCAACATACTTTAAAATTCAGATTTAAAGGCATATTAAATGATTATTAAGTGTCTTTATCTAGTATGGACTTGCTGAGCTCTAACAGACATAGCTACTCCCAGAAGTGCCAAGATTTCAGTCTTTAATTTGGAGTATTCTTTGGCATCCTGGTGTGCTAAGTCATAATAAGCCGTTTGGGGTTCACCCGACAAATATGGCTCCAGCACCTCTGCCCACTGCTCTGCCAGAAGATTCTCTGTTCAGCCACTGTTAGGGCCTGCGGAACGCATCAAATAATATAAGAGGAGATATGAGGTGCGTTTGCAGCCCGGGGTCCATCGTGCAGAGATGGAACCTGCTTCTGAGTAATGGCGGAACAAGACAGTGGATGAACGCTTGCTCACACGTGGGTTAACCTCACCCAGTGTGAATGGAAGCGAACTCTTTTGCTTCACAGAATTGCTAAATGAATGCTGTGCCTTGTTAGCATCACAGGGTGCAGCTGGTAGATGCTGGTGGGATCCCTATGATTCACTCCCACTATACTGGTGATTGGACTCGCTCTGAGTCAGATGCTGAGTCCAAGCGGAAATTCCCACCCTACACTGACCGATTGTTAGGACACACCAAGCTAAGCATTTACCACACTAAGTGCGTACGGTGCCGCACTGACGGTCGCTGCTGGTTTGACGAAGTATATTCATGCTAGTGCTGGATGGCACTGTCTGGAGCTAGTTAGCTCAAACAGCCAAAACATGCAACAACACTAGGAAGGAGTTCTTTAGGAGCTTTCACTGGATATCAAACATACAGCCACACATACACGATTAAAGATTTATACTAGCGCATGGTCGGGCGGCCATGCAAACCTTTTATAGTTGCTGGCTTTCGGGACCTTCCTAGTGGTCCAATCGGAACCTCTACAGGACCTGAGCATGTGATGCCTGACCTCCAATGAGAGGTCATCCTGTGGGCATGCTCAGTAGAAGGAAAGCAGGACTTAGTCCCTGGAACATGTGCTCGCTGCTGATCAATGCTGGTTACAAAGGCTGAGCCTGGAATGGCAGCTGTAACCAAACGCACAGTATTTTCTTGAGCCAGACACTGGGACCGACGTCTCTGCTGAGCAAGCTCCACTGTGGCTGGAAGAGAATGGGAGGCCGCAGCGGACATGGTTCGAGATTCCCCCTGTGCAGCAGCGGGAACTCGACACCTAACAGCCACCCTCTCGAAAACAGAAAAGTTTCCTGTCACGGATTACCAGAGGGGATATATTTGTATATCCCTCTGCTGCCACCAATTGTCATGAATTACCAGGGAGGATATATTTGTATATCCTACCGCTTTCACCAATTTGTCACTTACCCGCTTCTCTGCACGTGACTTGTGGTTGAGCCTGCAAGGGTTAATCTATCTTCTTTCACTCAGTCCAGCATTCAACCTCTATTCTTTGTTGCAGTGGGAGCATAAATCGGACCACACACGCTGCCATCACTCACTGAACACACTGGCGATGAGTCCTGGAAGTACTACTACTACTACATGCCAATGGCCAGGAGCACACACTCTAAGGCTATGAATTCTTTAGAGAAAAAAGATTTAGACTTATTAAAGTTTAAGCTTTAATGTAATAGATACAGTGCTTACAATAAAATGGATATAAAAATGGAAATAAAAAGTGACATACAAATACGCAAAAACGGTGATAAAATAAAAGGGAGAAAACTTAACAAAAATATCAAACTTTGCAGTCTGGTACTCTGTACCCGAGGGAGGGGGAATATGAAATGGAGAACAACAGCTAGGCTGCCCCTCACTGTGAACAGGTTTCTAAGTGTACAGGCCTAATTTATAGATTAGCTTGGAGATCGGATTTCTAGACCAGCCTCTTTTGTTAATTTTACCAATGAATACATTATTTTTCTTTGAATACTATTTGTGTGACCTTTCTCATAGTTAGATAGTGTCATTCTTCAATTGGCATTGCTCTTCCAAAAGAGCTGGAAGGTGTGAAATGTTTCCACTTTGTGGTTCTCAGTAAAAGCCCCCTGGTGAGATTGGAGACAGGAGACTGCCCTCTCAGGATAACTTAGGTCATGACCTGTGTGGAGAGCTGCAATCTAAGGACAGATGTTAATTTACTGCTGGTCATACATCCATACATATACATATTTCACTACACCTCCCTCCTTATGAACGTGCATGGGGTTAACTTACAGGTCAGCTCCCATGCACGTATCTGGTACCTTGAGGTTTAGCATCTCCTCTACCTGCTTCCTTCATGTGTGCCTTCACCTCTACTGACACCCGGTATGCAGACTGTCTTACTGGGGAATTGGTACCAGTGTCTACATGGTGAGTTGCTAAATGAGTCCTCCCAGGCTTCCCTGTGAAGACTTCTGTGAACTTGCTGAGCACCCCCATCAGCTCAGACCTCTGACTGTGGGATAGCGCAGGGTTAAACACTGCTGACTCCAGGGACTCCATTTACTGAGTCGTAGCCTCCACATCCAGCAACAGATCAGCCTCCCCCTCTTCAGGCAGGCTACAGACAGGTAATACACAGTCCTCCCTTTCATGATGAGCCTTCAACATATTTACATGAAATACTTTCTGACGCTATGCATGTTCATCTAGGGTCACCACTAGTGTTGAGCGATACCGTTCGATACCCAAAAATATCGTATCGGATGGTATCGCCCGATACGAAAAAAATATTGGGTATCGCCGATTCCGATACCGGAAGTCCCATTCAAGTCAATGGGACTTCCGGTATCGGAATTTAAAAAAGCCCTTTATTTCCTTGTTGGCTAATTCTATGTAATTGAAAACAAATAAGAATCATGTAGAATGTATTGTGGGAGGTGGAGGAGACATTAAAGGCATAGTGGTTTATTCAAATCACATGGCATAGCATTAATTCCAATTTTTTTTTCAAGACGTTCGGAGTTAAAAAGATATTGACTATGTTAACTTTTTTATATTTTGTCAGATATGTATGTTTCACAACTTTCATGCTCTTCGCCTTCTTTTATACTTCTCCCACACTTTCTCCTTCATGATCCGCAGCAGTAGCATTTTTTTCATCAACTTTTTCTTCACCTTATTCATCTTCTTCTTCTTCACCTTCTTCCCATTTTTTTTTTCCATTCTTCATATTCTTCTTATTCAGCTATTATTAATTTTCATATGCTATTTCTTCATCTTCTTCCTATTCTTCTTTTTCTTCATTTTCTTATGGTGACAGGCATTCCTGTAGTACTTATCTATAAAAGTTATAAGATTACACCTTACGTTCTGCCTGTCACAAAAGATTTACAACAGGATTTGTCTGCGTTCAGTTTGGCCTGCAGCAGCAGGCATTTTCCAGGGGCACCACGAGGAGGAACGGACTCACCCCCATTTGCTGCTTAGTCTTCTTCTGCTTATAATTTTGATTTCTTCTATGCTGATTGTTAGTCTTATGCTTAATGTTCTTCTGCTTTCTGTTCTTCTGCTTTTGCTTCTTCTGAGTCTTGTTCTTCTGTCTTTTGTTCTGTATCTTGGTGGTTGTCTTCCTGTTCTTTGTCCTCTTGGTCTTATTATTTAGGGTCATATTTCTGGTCTTCTTTGGTGTGGTCTTCAGGGTCGTCATCATCAGGGTCGTCATCATGGAGATCAATAAGGATTACCAAAGACAATTTCAAAAAGCTTGATCTTGGAAATGTAGCAGAAGGTACAAGAAGGCTGAGAAACTGGTGAGAACCAGCAGACAGTACTGGAACCCGTAGTGGCAGCAGAAGGAACAATAGCCAATGGCACTACTGAGGAACAGCTGACGGTGCTGGACCCCGGTTACAAGGCAGGAGGTACCTGTGCTGGAAACCACTATCAAGGACCAGCTGACGGTGCTGGACTTCGGATACCGAGATGGAGGCACCTAGGACAATGGCACTACCGAGGACCAACTGACTGTGCTGGAACCCAGATGGGTAGCAAAAGCTACAAGAGCCAATGGCACTACTGAGGAACAGCTGACGGTGCTGGTCCACGGTTACTAGGCAGGAGGTACCTGTGCTAGAAACCACTACCAAGGACCAGCTGACGGTGCTGGACTTCGGATACCGAGATGGAGGCACCTAGGCCAAAGGCTCTGGCGAGAACCAGCTGACAGTGCTGGCACCCGGATGGGTAGCAGAAGGAACAAGAGCCAATGGCACTACCGAGGACCAACTGGCGGTGCTGGACCACGGTTACTAAGCAGAAGGTACCTGTGCTAAAAAGCACTACCAAGGACCAGCTGACGGTGCTGGACCTCCGGATACCGAGATGGAGGCACCTAGGCCAAAGGCTCTGGCAAGAACCAGCTGACAATGGTGGAACCCAGGTAGGGTAGCAGAAGGTACCCATCCAAAGCAAAGTAGCCAGGCCGCAAGCCGGCCGCAGTTACCGAAACCCACAGTACTACAGGGGGTCCATGTCCCATTGGCACTACGGATCCAGCCTTCAATGCCAGTTCCCACAGCCCACATAGGAGTCACCTAAACTGCAGGCACCGTAGAGTCGGCTAACCCGGCCGCAAGACGACAGGACAATGGATTGGTGGCATAGTGACCTTGACACTACCCGGAAACAGCAGGCGTGCTAAAAACAGGCTGGGCAACAGGGAGTACCCATGCCAAAGACACTGCCGAGAACCAGCTGACGGTGCTGGAACCCAGATGGGTAGCAAAAGCTACAAGAGCCAATGACACTACCGAGGAACAGCTGACGGTGCTGGACCACGGTTACAGGGCAGGAGGTACCTGTGCTAGAAAGCACTACCAAGGACGAGCTGATGGTGCTGGACCTTCGGATACCGAGATGGAGGCACCTAGGCCAAAGGCTCTGGCGAGAACCAGCTGACAGTGCTAGAACCCGGGTGGGTAGCAGAAGGTACCCATCCAAAGCAAAGTAGCCAGGCCGCAAGCCGGCCGCAGTTGCCGAAACCCACAGTCCTACAGGGGGTCCATGTCCCATTGGCACTACGGATCCAGCCTTCAGTGCCAGTTCCTGCAGCCCACATAGGAGTCACCTAAACTGCAGGCACCGTAGAGTCAGCTAACCCGGCCGCAAGATGACAGGACAACGGATTGGTGGCATAGTGACCTTTACACTACCCGGAAACAGCTGGCGTGCTGGAACCAGGCTGGGCAACAGGGAGTGCCCGTGCCAAAGACACTGCCGAGCACCAACTGGCATTGTTGGAGCCCAGGGAAAATCAGGTAGTAGGCCGTGGCCTACTGGGAGGGGATCAGCTGACGTTACCGAAGCCCACTTACACATGAGCGAGTGTTTTGTCTGTGCGGACAGCACTTCTGAGAACCAACTGGCGTTGTTGGAACCCAGGGACAATCATGGTGAAGGCCGAGGCCTACTTGGTACTAGTTTTAGATTGTTTGTAGGCTACAACAGACTGTCAACGTGCTCCAATTAGGCATCTGTCTCCACTCTGTTTCCAGGATTTCACGTGACCACCAACACCGCCAGTTTATGCGTACAGTAGCCGTCTGCCCAATCCACACGTGTTCCTGTGTTACTGGGGTTCTGTAATGTCAGCAGATCCCCTGATGTGTGTCTGACACTGTCTACTGCTCTGTCCACATTCCCAACGCTTGCAGTGGGAAGGTGGACAGCGCAGGAGACAGTGCCGGACACACATTGGGGGATCTGCTCACCTAACAGAACACCAGGAACACAGGAACAAGTGTGGAATGCGCGGACGGCAACTGTGAGCAGGAACTGGCGGTGCTGGAGGTCAGGGGAAATACTAGAGACAGAGTGGAGACAGAGGCCAAATCAGAGAATGTTTAAATCTGAAATAGTTGCAATTTGGAGGCAGCAGCAGTTTGCCCTCCACACAGCAGGGGATCAGCTGACGTTACCGAACCCCACTTTCACATGAACGAGTGTTTTTTTCTGTGTGGACAGCACTTCCGAGCAACAACTGACGATGTTGGAGCCCAGGGATAGTCATTTTGTAGGCTGAGGCCTACTTGGAGGCAGTTTAAGATAAGACGTTGTTTGAATTTGGAGGCAACAGGAGAGTTTGCCGTACACACAGCAGGGGATCAGCAGACGTTACCGAACCCCACTTTCACATGAACAAGTGTTTTTTTCTGTGTGGACAGCACTTCTGTGCACCAACTGGAGTTGTTGGAACCCAGGGACAATCATGGTGAAGGCCGAGGCCTACTTGGTGGTAGTTTTAGATTGTTTCTAGGCTACAACAGACTGTCAACGTGCTCCAATTAGGCATCTGTCTCCACTCTGTTTCCAGGATTTCACGTGACCACCAACACCGCCAGTTTATGCGTACAGTAGCCGTCTGCCCAATCCACACGTGTTCCTGTGTTACTGGGGTTCTGTAATGTCAGCAGATCCCCTGATGTGTGTCTGACACTGTCTCCTGCTCTGTCCACATTCCCAATGCTTGCAGTGGGAAGGTGGACAGCGCAGGAGACAGTGCCGGACACACATTGGGGGATCTGCTCACCTAACAAAACACCAGGAACACAGGAACAAGTGTTGAATGCGCGGATGGCAACTGTGAGCAGGAACTGGCGGTGCTGGAGGTCAGGGAAAATACTAGAGACAGAGTGGAGAAAGAGGCCAAATAAGAGAATGTTTAAATCTGAAGTAGTTACTAGAGTTGAGCGACTTTTGGTTTTTTAGGGTCGCGTTTCGTTTCGTGAAACCCGACTTTTCCAAAAGTCGGGTCGAGCAAGATCGTCCGATTATAGGGAAAAGTCGGGGTCGTCCCGAAACACGAAACCCAATGTAAGTCAATGGGGAATAAAAGTCGGCAGTGAGAGGAGGACAGGAAACACACCTACAGTGCCCATTTGAATGCCAAAAGCATCAATTCTTCTTTCTTAAGCCTGTCAACCTTAATTAACTTCATAATACAAGTTACGCACTGAAAAATGGGGGTTATTTGGCTACAAACTGTGGGGGGGGAGGGCTGGCTCCAGGTTTTCATGTGCCCTGGGCGAAAGAGCGCCCCTTTAACACATACCACAACTCATCATGCTCCGATACGGCAGAGAAATAGCGGTATAGTCCAATGAAAAATACCTCACTTTTTACATCTCATAACGAGGCCCATCTATTTCTGAATACAGAATCATTGGTCCCATATAATGTTTGAAACAGTATATGATGAGCTCCACATAATGCTACAGTATATGTTGGTCCCCATGGATGAAGCTCCACTGTCTTATGGGCCCAAATAATGCTCCAAACATAATGGGCCCCATTTCTAATGCTATAGTGTATAATGGGCCCTGTAAATGCTGCTCCAGTGTCTGATGTCCCCCTTTGGAATGTTCCAGTGTATGGTGGGCCCCATCTATCATTCTAGTGCTCCCCAAAAATTGCTGTCCCAACATTGAAAACAATCAAATAAGTCTCCTCGCTAGGGAATCCCTGTACTTGTCTGGACAGGTGCTGTAGCTTGCTTAACAGCTCGCCAGCCGTTCTCACGCCCAGTATGGATTACACGTGATTGCACAAAGGTGAGAAAGGGTACCGTATCCCCAGATAACATGTATGGATAGCGTACACATTCAAAATATATGTCTCAGGAGGCAGGCTCAGACGGTGTTAGGCCCAGTATGGATTGCACGAGATTGCACAAAGGTTAGAAAGGGTACTGTATCCCTGGATAACATGTATGGATAGCGTACACATTCAAAATATATGTCTATACAGCATGAGGCAGGCTCAGACGGTGTTAGGCCCAGTATGGATTGCACGTGATTGCACAAAGGTTAGAAAGGGTACTGTATCCTTGGATAACATGTATGGATAGCGTACACATTCAAAATATATGTCTATACAGCATGAGGCAGGCTCAGACGGTGTTAGGCCCAGTATGGATTGCACGTGATTGCACAAAGGTTAGAAAGGGTACCGTATCCCCGGATAACATGTATGGATAGTGTACACATTCAAAATATATGTCTATACAGCATGAGGCAGGCTCAGATGGTGTTAGGCCCAGTATGGATTGCACGTGATTGCACAAAGGTTAGAAAGGGTACCGTATCCCTGGTTAACATGTATGGATAGCGTACACATTCAAAATATATGTCTCAGGAGGCAGGCTCAGATGGTGTTAGGCCCAGTATGGATTGCACGTGATTGCACAAAGGTTAGAAAGGGTACCGTATCCCTGGATAACATGTATGGATAGCGTACACATTCAAAATATATGTCTCAGGAGGCAGGCTCAGACGGTGTCAGGCACAGTATGGATTTGACGGCCCAGATTACACAGCGGAGGAGCAGGGAGAGTTAAAGATTGCAAATGCTGGGGCCCTGCCCAAGCAAGGGGGGCCCACTCGTGGGCGTCGGTACTGGCACTGGGCCCCTCATAGTACAGCGGTGTGTCTGACGGCGGGTGTGCACCACCACCGTCAGAGACACTTGATTGCACTATGAGGGACCCTGTGCCAGTGCCCGGGCCCAAGAGTCGGCCTACCCACCTGTCCAGGGCAACGGCACTCGCACGGTGTCGTGCGCTAGGTGGTGACCCCGGCCATGGGGGGGGAGGCAGCACAGTTAGGGAGTTTTAGAAAGTGGCATATGCTGATGTTGGACATTCAGCTGATGCAAAAGGCGAAATAGGTGAAGTACCAGGAAGAGGTGGACTAAAGCAAGCCATTTTTCTGTCACCCTATGTGTCATCAGGGGAAGGTGGGACAAAATCCTTGGAAACCCATGCGTGGTTCATTTTAATGAAGGTTAGATCATCCACATTTTGGGTTGACAGATGGGTCCTTTTTTCTGTCAGGATTGATCCAGCTGCACTGAAGACTCTTTCCGATAGCACACTTGCAGCTGGGCAAGCGAGCTCCTGTAAGGCATATGGGGCCAATTCAGGCCAGGTGTCCAGTTTAGCGGCCCAATAGTCAAAGGGGAATGACCTGTGTGGGAGAACATCGATATGGGAGGAAAAGTAGTTTGTAACCATAGTTGACAACTGCTGTCTCCTGTCACTTTCCATCGATGCAGTATTACCCGTTGTGTGAGCGGTATTTGAAAAATCAGTCCACAACATTGTCATGAAACCCCTGTCTCCAACGCCACTTCTGCTGTGTGCACCACGAACACCTCTGCCAAGCTGCCCCCGGCCCGTACGGCTCGTGTGAGAACCATCACCGCTGCTGTGTGCTGGGAATGCCTCAAGCAACCGATTTACCAGAGTTGCTTGTTTATTAGCCAATATTAGGTCAAGGTTCTCCTGTGGCATGATGTTTTGTAATTTGCCTTTATAGCGTGGATCCAGGATGCTGGCCAACCAGTAGTCATCATCGTTCATCATTTTGGCAATGCAGGGGTCCCTTTTTAGTATCCGCAAGGCATAATCTGACATGTGGGCCAATGTTCCCGGTGTCAATGATGCACTGCGAGTGCTGGGTGGAGGAGCACTTTCTGGCAAATCCACATCCCTCCAGTCACGCACAAACCCTGTACCAGACCTTGCCACGCCAACATTTTCACTTGCCCCACGAGATGCATCCTCCTCCCCTACGTAATCATCCCCATCATCCTCCTCCTCCTCTTCTTCCTCCACCTCGTCCAGGAGAGGTCCCTGAGCAGACAATGGCTGAATGTCATCAAGGATTCCCTCCTCCTCTTCCTCCTCATCAACATTGGCTGCAGACGCCTGCTCCTTAAGGTGCGTCAAAGTTTGCATGAGCAGACGCATAAGTGGGATGCTCATGCTTAGGATGGCGTCGTCTGCGCTTACCAGCCGTGTGCATTCCTCAAAACACTGAAGGACTTTACAAAGGTCTTTCAGCTTCGACCACTGCACACCTGTCAACTCCATGTCTGCTCTCAAAGTGCCTGGCCGTGTATCCTCCCACAAATGCATTATGGCCTGCCTCTGCTCGCACAGCCGCTCCACCATGTGCAGGGTGGAGTTCCACCTTGTTGCAATGTCGATAATGAGGCGGTGGTTGGGAAGGTGGAGCAATCGCTGCAGCTTCTGCATACGAACGGAGTGTACAGGCGACCGGCGGATGTGCGCGCACAGTCTTCGCACCTTCTGGAGCAGGGCTGTTAACTCCGGATAATTTTTGAGGAAGCACTGCACCACCAGGTTCAAGGTGTGAGCCAAGCAAGGTATGTGGCTGAGTTTTGAAAGGGCTATGGCTGCCACAAAATTATGGCCGTTATCACTAACTACCTTGCCTGCCTCAAGATGTACACTGCCCAGCCATGACTCAGTTTGCTGCTTCAAGTACTCGGCCAGCACCTCGGCGGTGTGTCTGTCGCCCAAACACATCATCTGCAACACAGCCTGCTGACGCTTTCCACTAGCTGCTCGATAGGGGGACACATCGTGTGCAACAGTGGCAGCTGCAGATGGAGTGCTCGTACGACTGCGCTCTGTGGACGAGCTTTCGCTTCTGGAGGAGGAGGAGGAGGGTCGAACGCCTACAGCCAACTGTTTCCTATACCGTGGGCTAGGCAGCACTGTCCCACAACCGCTGTCCCATGTGGACCCTGCATCCACCACATTAACCCAGTGCGCAGTGATGGACACGTAACGGCCCTGGCCATGCCGACTGGACCATGCATAAGTTGTGAGGTGCACCTTTCCGCTCACTGACTGCTTGAGTGCATGGACAATGCGGTCTTTCACATGATGGTGGAGGGCTGGGATGGCTTTGCGAGAGAAGAAGTGGCGACTGGGTAGGTCATAGCGTGGTACTGCATAGGCCATGAGTTCGCGGAAAGCTGTGCTTTCCACCAACCGAAAGGGCATCATCTCAAATGAGATTAGTTTGGCAATGTGGGCGTTCAAACCCAGTGTACGCGGATGAGAGACTGAGTACTTTCTTGACCTACTCATAGTGTCTGGGAGAGTGAGCTGGACTTGAGAGCTGCATATGGTGGAAGTAGCGGTGGACAGGGCGGACTGAGAGAGGGTTGATGATGGTGATGGAGTTGGTGTTCTTTCTGATGGCCTAGAATCAGTCTTTCGTTGATATAACAGTGGGATTCCCTGACTGCTGTGGCCTTGCAACGACACCTCAACATTTGCTGCTGTGCTAACCGGTGGGCTTACAGTGGGGGAAACAATGTAGCGTTGCTGACTACCTTCGTTGTGATCAGTTGCACATGTGGCACTTGAGGTTTGGTGTTGTGTCCACGCTTGCAAGTGCATGCTGGTTAAATGTCTAAGCATGCAACTGGTATTCAAATTTTTCAGATTTTTCCCTCGGCTAAAGGTCTTTGCGCACTTCTTACAGATAACCTTGGCCTGATCATGAGGATTTTGTTCAAAAAAGTGCCACACTGCACTCTTCCTACTTTGGCAGACATTTTGCGGCCTAGCACGCTGTGATCTTTTGACCCTCTGGACAAGCTGTCCAGCAACTCTTTTGATGTTTGGAACCTGTCTTTGGAGTGCTCCGGGCCTGCCAGATAACAGCTGTTGCGATGTCGATGTCTGCTGTGGATGCTCCTCATCTGAGCTATTGGAAGCAGCACCCTCTTCCCCCAATGGATGCCAATCTGGGTCAACAACTGGGTCATCCATCACCTCCTCTTCTATGTCATGTGCACCTTCCTCTGTGTCACCGTGTATGGTGGTATAGTGTGCGGGAAGGGGCACCTGAGTCTCATCAGGGTCAGAATCTGGCTCTGTACACTGCGAGGACAATGTAGTGCTCTGAGTGAATGTACCAGCAGAATCATCCATCAGCGGCTGTGCATCAGTGCACTCCATGTCAGATTCATCTTGGCCTGGGTAATTCACCATTTGACTTGATAATCCAGGCATGGTATGTGAAAACAGCTCCATGGAGTAATCAGTAGTATGGCCTGCGTCATCCTTCAATCTTGGTTGGGGTGAAGGACACAAGGAAAGGTGTGGTTCATGAACATGAGCCTCCAATGACGACTCAGTGCTTTTACTTTTTACAACTGAAGAAGAGGAGGTGATAGAGCTGGAGGCTGAGTCAGCAATGTAAGACAAAACTTTTTCCTGATGCTCTGGCTTTAAAAGCGGTTTGCCAACTCCTAGAAAACTAAGCGTTCGAGGCCTTATGTAGCCAGACGATGACGCAGGGTCAGCACCTCCTGCATTCGGTCCTATTTTGCTCTTGCCACTACCATCAGATCCACCACCAACACCATCATTACCAGCTGCCAACCCCCGCCCAATTCCACGGCCTCTTCCACCAGCCTTCCTCATTTTTGGTAGAAATGTAGACAAAATCCAACAAACTATATAGTAATGTAAAACAAGGTACAAGGTGTCTATAGGATAGGGGAGATTTTGAATTTCTGCACACACTTTTGGACACTGGACACTTTTGGATTGTGTGAGGCCCACTGATATCTGAGCGCTATGTGACAGGCTCGATGGCACAGCTGTGACAAAAGTGACTAGAGGATAAGGGAGATTTTGAATCTCTGCACACACTTTTGGACACTGGACACTTTTGGATTGTGTGAGGCCCACTGATATCTGAGCGCTATGTGACAGGCTCGATGGCACAGCTGTGACAAAAGTGACTAGAGGATAAGGGAGATTTTGAATCTCTGCACACACTTTTGGACACTGGACACTTTTGGATTGTGTGAGGCCCACTGATATCTGAGCGCTATGTGACAGGCTCGAGGGCACAGCTGTGACAAAAGTGACTAGAGGATAAGGGAGATTTTGAATCTCTGCACACACTTTTGGACACTGGACACTTTTGGATTGTGTGAGGCCCAATGAATATCTGAGCGCTATGTGACAGGCTCGATGGCACAGCTGTGACAAAAGTGACTAGAGGACAAGGGAGATTTTGAATCTCTGCACACACTTTTGGACACTGGACACTTTTGGATTGTGTGAGGCCCACTGATATCTGAGCGCTATGTGACAGGCTCGATGGCACTGCTGTGACAAAAGTGACTAGAGGATAAGGGAGATTTTGAATTTCTGCACACACTTGTGGACAGTGGACACTTTTGGATTGTGTGAGGCCCACTGATATCTGAGCGCTATGTGACAGGCTCGATGGCACTGCTGTGACAAAAGTGACTAGAGGATAAGGGAGATTTTGAATTTCTGCACACACTTGTGGACAGTGGACACTTTTGGATTGTGTGAGGCCCACTGATATCTGAGCGCTATGTGACAGGCTCGATGGCACTGCTGTGACAAAAGTGACTACAGGATAAGGGAGATTTTGAATTTCTGCACACACTTGTGGACAGTGGACACTTTTGGATTGTGTGAGGCCCACTGATATCTGAGCGCTATGTGACAGGCTCGATGGCACAGCTGTGACAAAAGTGACTAGAGGATAAGGGAGATTTTGAATCTCTGCACACACTTTTGGACACTGGACACTTTTGGATTGTGTGAGGCCCACTGATATCTGAGCGCTATGTGACAGGCTCGATGGCACTGCTGTGACAAAAGTGACTAGAGGATAAGGGAGATTTTGAATTTCTGCACACACTTGTGGACAGTGGACACTTTTGGATTGTGTGAGGCCCACTGATATCTGAGCGCTATGTGACAGGCTCGATGGCACAGCTATGACAAAAGTGACTAGAGGATAAGGGAGATTTTGAATCTCTGCACACACTTTTGGACACTGGACACTTTTGGATTGTGTGAGGCCCACTGATATCTGAGCGCTATGTGACAGGCTCGATGGCACTGCTGTGACAAATGTGACTAGAGGATAAGGGAGATTTTGAATTTCTGCACACACTTGTGGACAGTGGACACTTTTGGATTGTGTGAGGCCCACTGATATCTGAGCGCTATGTGACAGGCTCGATGGCACAGCTGTGACAAAAGTGACTAGAGGATAAGGGAGATTTTGAATTTCTGCACACACTTGTGGACAGTGGACACTTTTGGATTGTGTGAGGCCCACTGATATCTGAGCGCTATGTGACAGGCTCGATGGCACTGCTGTGACAAAAGTGACTAGAGGATAAGGGAGATTTTGAATTTCTGCACACACTTGTGGACAGTGGACACTTTTGGATTGTGTGAGGCCCACTGATATCTGAGCGCTATGTGACAGGCTCGATGGCACTGCTGTGACAAAAGTGACTAGAGGATAAGGGAGATTTTGAATTTCTGCACACATTTGTGGACAGTGGACACTTTTGGATTGTGTGAGGCCCACTGATATCTGAGCGCTATGTGACAGGCTCGATGGCACAGCTGTGACAAAAGTGACTAGAGGATAAGGGAGATTTTGAATTTCTGCACACACTTGTGGACAGTGGACACTTTTGGATTGTGTGAGGCCCACTGATATCTGAGCGCTATGTGACAGGCTCGATGGCACAGCTGTGACAAAAGTGACTAGAGGATAAGGGAGATTTTGAATCTCTGCACACACTTTTGGACACTGGACACTTTTGGATTGTGTGAGGCCCAATGAATATCTGAGCGCTATGTGACAGGCTCGATGGCACAGCTGTGACAAAAGTGACTAGAGGATAAGGGAGATTGGATTGCTTTTAAAAAAGCAGTTTGCGGAGCAGTGGGTAAACAGCAATGCCAGCCTGTCAGGAAGCCTTAAAAGGCAGCCCAACAGCCAACACCACTGATACACCACTATATAGCCTCCCCTTGCACTGCACACACAGTGACTGGTGTGTTGTGCAGGCCAAATTGCTAGCAGCAGAAGCAGTTTTTTTTTCTTCTCAGCAGGACAAAAAAAAAAATTGGGATTGCTTTTAAAAAAGCAGTTTGCGGAGCAGTGGGTAAACAGCAATGCCAGCCTGTCAGGAAGCCTTAAAAGGCAGCCCAACAACCAACACCACTGATACACCACTATATAGCCTCCCCTTGCACTGCACACACAGTGACTGGTGTGTTGTGCAGGCCAAATCGCTAGCAGCAGAAGCAGTTTTTTTGTCTTCTTCCCTGCCTAACGCTCTCCCTACAGAATCAGCAGCAACCTCTCCCTATACTAAGATCGGCAGAAGTAAGATGGCGGTCGGCGTGCACGCCCTTTTATACCCCCTGTGACGCCCACCAAAGCAAGCCAATCACTTGCATGCCCTTCTGAAAGATGGTGGTGACCCGTGCCTATGTCATCACGTTGCCCACAGTGTCCGTGGATCCTGATTGGCTGAAAATAGCGCAAAACAATCTTTTGAAACGCGACTTTGGCGCGTAAGTCGCCGACCTCATCCTAGGGTCGGGTTTCGTTTCATGAAACCCGACTTTGCCAAAAGTCGGCGACTTTTGAATTTTTTCGACCCGTTTCGCTCAACTCTAGTAGTTACAATTTGGAGGCAGCAGCACTTTGCCCTCCACACAGCAGGGGATCAGCTGTCGTTACCGAACCCCACTTTCACATGAACGAGTGTTTTTTTTCTGTGTGGACAGCACTTCTGAGCAACAACTGGCGGTGTCGGAGCCCAGGGAAAATCAGGTAGTAGGCCGAGGCCTGCTTGGAGCTAGGTGTAAATCTGAGGTTGTTTGACTGTGGAGGGAGCAGGACACTTTGCCATACACACAGCAGGGGATCAGCTGACGTTACCGAACCCCACTTACACATGAGCGAGTGTTTTGTCTGTGCGGACAGCACTTCTGAGCACCAACTGGCGGTGTCAGAGCCCAGGGAAAATCAGGTAGTAGGCCGAGGCCTACTTGGTGGCAGTTTTCGATTGTTTCTAGACTACTACTAACTTTCAACGTACTCCAATTAGGCCTCTGTCTTCACTCTGTTTCGAGTATTTCCTCTGGCTTCCAACCACGCCAGTTACTGCTCTGCAATGCCGTCTGCACAACCCACACTTGTTCCTGTGTTACTGGGGTTCTGTAACAGCAGCTTCTCCCTAGAGGTGAGTCAGGCAATGTCTCCTGCTCTGTCCACATTTCCACTACAAGTAGTGGGAATGTAGACAAAGCAGGAGACATTGCCGTGCTCAACTCTGGAGATGAGCAGATGTTACAGGACCCAGGTAACACAGGAACAAGTGTGGATTGTGCAGACGGCACTTGAGAGCAGAAACAGGCGGTGTTGTAGGCTGGAGGAAATACTCAAAACAGAGTGGAGACAGAGGGCAAATCAGAGAACATATTAAATCAGAGGTAGTCAGAAGTTGTAGGCAGCAGGAGAGTTTGCCGTACACACAGCAGGGGATCAGCTGACGTTACCGAACCCCACATACACATGAGCGAGTGTTTTGTCTGTGCGGACAGCACTTCTGAGCACCAACTGGAGGTGTCGGAGCCCAGGGAAAATCAGGTAGTAGGCCGAGGCCTACTTGGAGCCAGGTGTAAATCTGAGGTTGTTTGACTGTGGAGGGAGCAGGAGAGTTTTCCATACACACAGCAGGGGATCAGCTGACGTTAACGAACCTCACTTACACATGAGCGAGTGTTTTGTCTGTGTGGACAGCACTTCTGAGCAACAACGGGCGTTGCTGTAGCCCAGGAAATAAAGTTCAGGTCATAGAAACATGAACACAACAGGAGACCTGGATCCTGTTGCCAGCCAATTATTTATTCTGGAAGAGGACTGGCAAATTCAGGTGAGATCCAGGCCTTGTTCATTTTCAGAAAAGTAAGCAGGTCAACATTATCGGCGGATAGTCGCGTGCGACGGTCTGTTACCACACCACCTGCAGCACTAAAGACACGTTCCGATAATACACTGGCAGCAGGGCAAGCCGGCACCTCCAATGCATACTGGCTAAGCTCTGGCCATGTATCCAGCTTAGAGACCCAATACTTGAACGGGGAAGAGCCGTCTGGGAGTACACTAACAGGGCAAGACAAGTAGTCTGTCACCATCTGACGGAAACGTTGCCTCCTGCTGACTGGAGCCGTCTGTGATGGTGTAGCCGTTTGTGGCGGTCCCACAAAACTTTTCCACATTTGGGCCATACTGGCCTTGCCTTGTCCTGCGGCACTGCCTCTGCTACCTCTTTGTGCAGAGCTTCCTCCACTGCCTCTACCCACATGGCTGCTTTGAAAAGCACTACCAGCAACACTTGCGGGGGGAATGGAGAACATGATGGCCTGCACAAGTGTTTCCTGGTACTCCCGCATTTTTCGCTCCCGGTTCAACTGTGGTATGAGGCTTTGTAAGTTGTCCCGGTAGCGAGGATCTAGGAGGGTGTACACCCAATAATCAGCCATGTGGAGAATGTTGGCGATGCGGCGGTCATTTAACAAGCACTGCAGCATGAAATCAACCATGTGCTGCAGACTGCCAACCGGACCGGAAACGCTGTCCCCAGCTTGAGGCAGCATCTCAGCCTGCTCAGCATCACCCCACCCTCTCTGTACACACTGACTACTAGAGCCTTGTGTACCTCCCTCCTCTGGAGAGATGTGTTCCTCCTCCTCCATTGACTCCTCATCATCCTCCTCACTAAGTGTCCCCTGCCTGGGCCTTTGTGTGGAGGCACGTTGCGCAGACTTGCCAGAAGCAGATGGCATTTCTAACTCCTCATCCTCGACCTCTTCAAAAACCTCCTCACTTAGTGCTTGTAAGGTTTTTTGAAGCAGACAGATAAGGGGGACAGTCATGTTGACTAGTGCATCATCTGCACTGGCCATCCGCGTGGAGTCATCGAAGGCACGCAAAACTAGGCCGATGTCCCTCACAGTGGCCCACTCAGTGGTGGTGAAGTGTGTCCAACGCACAGTGCGACTTGTTTGCGCCTGATGCAGCTGGTACTCCATTACTGCTGCCTGCTGCTCATACAACCGCTCCAACATATGTAACGTTGAATTCCACCTGGTGGGGAGGTCACATATGATGCGATGTTCTGGCAGGTGGAATCGGCGTTGCAGAGGTGCAATGCGCGATCTTGCCATGCTGGAACGCCACAAGTGAGCACACTAGGCGAACCTTGTGCAGCAGTGCATCAAGATCCGGATAGTCCCTCAGAAAGCTCTGCATGACCAAATTGAGCTCGTGTGCCAGACATGGTATGTGAGTGAGGTTGCCTAGGCCCAGAGCTGCCAGTAGATTTCGGCCATTGTCACTCACTACCAAACCTGGCTGGAGATTCGCTGGCACAAGCCACACATCGCTCTCCTGCTTGTTGGCATTCCAGAGCTCCTGTGCTGTGTGGCTCCGATTCCCCAAAGAAATTAATTTAAGGATGGCCTGTTGACGTTTGGCCACACCTGTGCTCATATCTGGCCTAACAGGCTCATGCAGTGCTGATTCCGAGGAACTAGAGTAGGAGGAGGACTCAATATGTACAGACTGCATTACTGCAATCCTTGGAGTTGGCAGAATACGTACAGAGCCACTCTCCAGATCTGTACCCGGCTCCACAACATTGAGCCAAAGGGCAGTGAGGGAAAGGTATCGTCCCTGTCCATGGCTACTGGTCCACGCATCGGTGGTCAGGTGGACCTTGCTACTGACGGCGTTTAGTAGCGCATTTTTAATTTTTCCCTCCACATGCTTTTGCAGGGCAGGGACGGCTTGCCTGCTGAAATAAAAGCGGCTGGGCACATTGTATTGTGGAACTGCCAATGACATCAAGTTCCTGAAGGTGTCAGTCTCCAATAGTCTGAATGACAGCATCTCAAGGGCCAGTAGTTTGGCAATGCCGGCATTCGGAGCCAGTGCTCGGGGATGGTTTGCCGAGTATGGCCGCCTTTTCTCCCATGCCTGTGCTACCGATTGCTGGTGAGTGGCCTGGGAGTGTGCTGATGACTGAGAACGTGGTTCAGTGGGTGGAATTTCACTGGGTCTCTGGACAACAGTGGCAGAGGTTCTTCCATGGCATTCCAGTGAGGAAGTCGAACCAGCTGTGTGTGAGCTGGAGGAAGAGGCCCCAACACGAGCTGAAGAGGTGGTAGGTGCTGCTGAAGGTTGGCCTACATCTTCAGTGTGTCTGTGTAACTCCACCTCGTGCTTGGTACGCACATGTTTCCACATATTTGTGGTATTGAGGTTGCTCACATTTTTCCCTCGTTTAACTTTCTGATGACACAGCTTGCATTTGACAAAGCAAATGTCATCTGCAACTGTGTCAAAAAAAGACCACGCACTGCAAGTCCTGGGAGCGCCCGTTTTGTGTTTTGGAAGAGGATTGCTCCTCAAGGGTGCCAAAGTGGAGGCTACAGGCAACCAAGTCTGCCCCCTCCCTCTCCCTCCTCTTTTGGCCGTTCGGGGAATCTCTTCCTCAGAGCTGCTCCCACCACCTTCCAGTGGCTGACGCCTTGATGGGTCAAGGACCTCATCATCTCCACTCCCCTCTTCAAGCACCGGCTGGTCCTGGGTTGTCTCGCCAGCACCGTACGCACCAGAAATTGGCAACTGAGTCTCATCATCATCAGATGAGCACTGAGGTGTGCTGACAATAGGCACTGGCACACCCGCCTCTTCAGATTCAGAGTGACAAAGCAGTTGCGCATCACTGCATACTCCCTCTTCTTCACGCTCTAGAATGCTGCTTGGCTGGCCACCTCTTTCCAAGCCAACAGATTCTGGGAACAGAAGTAAAGATTGAGATGGCTCCTGTCCAGGGCTCTCAGACTGCCTGGGCAATTTGGCAGGTGGTGAAGAGACAGATGGTTGCTCTTCAGTGCTCTGGCCTTGGGAGGATGCGGAAGTCATTGAAGTGGATGCGTTAGCTGCCATCCATCCGACAACGGCTTCAATTTGTTCGTCACGCAGCAGTGGGGTATGGCGAGGTCCTACAAAGCTGCGCAAGAAGGACTGTTGCCTGGTAAAAGTGGAGGATGCCGGGTCACTGGTGGCCGCAGCAGACACCGAATCCCCATGTCCTCTCCCTGCTGAATCCCCCCGGCCACGACCACGTGCCTTACTCCCTGCCTTCTTCATCTTGGTAGACTGATAAAGATAGGCACAAAAGTAAAAAAGGGGTGGCTTAGTGTTCTTATTCCTGAACACCTGCTAACCAGTATAAGAAACACTAATTTGGCTAAGAGTGTGTGTACTACACTTTAATATGATCTAATGTGGCCTACACAACTGTAAAGTGGAGTGTTTGGTGAACTTTATTTCCTTTTTTTTTTGGGGGGGGGAAGAAAAGGATGTGACCAAAGTTTGAAAGCTATAGTATCACAAACTTTTTGGAGCGATTACAATGCAGGAAGCTAACCTACAATGCAATTGATGAGGCTCCAAAAAATAGGGTGATACTAGTCTGGCTGGCCCTGAAGGGCACAAGCCAGCAAAAAGGCTCCTCTATCTAATCCTATATAGTGTTTGCAACCAACCAATGACAATGGATGCGGATGGAAGCACACTAATATCGGAACAAAAATCTGGATAAATTAGCTGCAAAAAAAGGACTATGTATGAGGCAGTGACGCACGCTGAGCGGACTACAGCTAGCGGTGGCTGTAGAACACACTGCAACGTGAGCTGCACTCACACACAGAGAGACCTATCAGACAGCCAAAAACAGTGCAGAGAAATGGGCTATAGCACTGAAAGGCTGCTGAAAGGCTCCGCTGTCCACTCCTTTAGTGTTTGCAACCAACGTATATGGATACGTATGGAAGCACACTATACAGGAGAAAAAAAAAGCAGCAATAAAAGAAAAATGTGTATGAGGCAGAGACACACGCTGGGCGGCCTACAAGCAGACGTGCCTGCAGGACACACTACACAGCGTGGGTCTGCACTCACACAGCCCTTGCAGACAGCTATTAAAACAGCGCTGCTGGGCTACAAAAATGCTACAGTGGTGGATTATGTAGCCTGTGTAGAGCAATAGATATGTTTGATGATCGCTATTTCTAACTGTCCCTCACAGTCTTCAACAGCAGCCTGTCCCTAACTGAATTCACAGCAGAGTGACCAGAAATGGTGGCTGCAGCGGTTTTTATAGTGCATCATGACATCATTTCAGCAGCCAATCACAGCCATGCCAGTAGTTAACATGCCTACATACCTAACAGGATGTGCCCACACTTCTGAGGATCCCCATTGGCTGAATCAAATTGAGTGGGCTCCTAGCATTATGGGAACTTCCGATTCCGGTATTCGATATGAAAAAAGTATCGGAACTAAGTATCGGAATTCCGATACAGCGAATATCGGCCGATACCCGATACTTGCAGTATCGGAATGCTCAACACTAGTCACCACATGTGAGGGATCTCACAGGGGAAGGGGGGTCAACTTAACTCACCTCAGGGGGAGGGGAGAGATGGACCTAGCAGGGGTCGGCTCTCTGGCACCACCACTTGCTCCAGTTCAGTCAGTGAACTGCACCGAGGGCAAATAGTCACCAGAAGGGCTTCCTTTATAGGTACGAGTTAGTGAGGCGCTCCCAGCGAGGGGGGATATACATAATCAGTCCAGGCTGGAGATATATATAAACTTCCCGGCCGTCACTGCCAGAGTTCCTCACTAAAACAAAATGGTATTCTTCCATCAGTTCCTCAATGGAAATAAGCCCCGTCCGACAACAGGCCTATATTGGGTCAGGAACCAACCCGGTAGCGTATCATATAACCAGCTGAGCGTGCGGATGTGGGGATTCGTGGATCAAGATAAAAGAGCAGCCCAAGATTAATTTTATATTTAATCACCTAAAAGGCGCACTAGAAATATACAAGCATATACTTACAGAACAATATACAAATATGCAGTCAGGGGTGTAGTATAAGGATAGGGTATAGATAGGTTGCAATTAGAGTTGAGCGAAACGGGTCGAAAAAATTCAAAAGTCGCCGACTTTTGGCAAAGTCGGGTTTCATGAAACGAAACCCGACCCTAGGATGAGGTCGGCCACGAGGTCGGCAACTTACGCGCCAAAGTCGCGTTTCAAAAGTTTGTTTTGCGCTATTTTCAGCCAATCAGGATCCACGGACACTGTGGGCAACGTGATGACATAGGCACGGGTCACCACCATCTTTCAGAAGGGCATGCAAGTGATTGGCTTGCTTTGGTGGGCGTCACAGGGGGTATAAAAGGGCGTGCACGCCGACCGCCATCTTACTTCTGCCGATCTTAGTATAGGGAGAGGTTGCTGCTGATTCTGTAGGGAGAGCGTTAGGCAGGGAAGAAGACAAAAAAACTGCTTCTGCTGCTAGCGATTTGACCTGCACAACACACCAGTCACTGTGTGTGCAGTGCAAGGGGAGGCTATATAGTGGTGTATCAGTGGTGTTGGTTGTTGGGCTGCCTTTTAAGGCTTCCTGACAGGCTGGCATTGCTGTTTACCCACTGCTCCGCAAACTGCTTTTTTAAAAGCAATCCCAATTTTTTTTTTTGTCCTGCTGAGAAGAAAAAAAAACTGCTTCTGCTGCTAGCAATTTGGCCTGCACAACACACCAGTCACTGTGTGTGCAGTGCAAGGGGAGGCTATATAGTGGTGTATCAGTGGTGTTGGTTGTTGGGCTGCCTTCTAAGGCTTCCTGAGAGGCTGGCATTGCTGTTTACCCACTGCTCCACAAACTGCTTTTTTAAAAGCAATCCAATCTCCCTTATCCTCTAGTCACTTGTGTCACAGCAGTGCCATCGAGCCTGTCACATAGCGCTCAGATATTCATTGGGCCTCACACAATCCAAAAGTGTCCAGTGTCCAAAAGTGTGTGCAGAGATTCAAAATCTCCCTTATCCTCTAGTCACTTTTGTCACAGCAGTGCCATCGAGCCTGTCACATAGCGCTCAGATATCAGTGGGCCTCACACAATCCAAAAGTGTCCAGTGTCCAAAAGTGTGTGCAGATATTCAAAATCTCCCTGATCCTCTAGTCACTTTTGTCACAGCAGTGCCATCGAGCCTGTCACATAGCGCTCAGATATCAGTGGGCCTCACACAATCCAAAAGTGTCCAGTGTCCAAAAGTGTGTGCAGATATTCAAAATCTCCCTTATCCTCTAGTCACTTTTGTCACAGCAGTGCCATCGAGCCTGTCACATAGCGCTCAGATATCAGTGTGCCTCACACAATCCAAAAGTGTCCAGTGTCCAAAAGTGTGTGCAGATATTCAAAATCTCCCTTATCCTCTAGTCACTTTTGTCACAGCAGTGCCATCGAGCCTGTCACATAGCGCTCAGATATCAGTGGGCCTCACACAATCCAAAAGTGTCCAGTGTCCAAAAGTGTGTGCAGATATTCAAAATCTCCCTTATCCTCTAGTCACTTTTGTCACAGCAGTGCCATCGAGCCTGTCACATAGTGCTCAGATATCAGTGGGCTTCACACAATCCAAAAGTGTCCAGTGTCCAAAAGTGTGTGCAGATATTCAAAATCTCTCTTATCCTCTAGTCACTTTTGTCACAGCAGTGCCATCGAGCCTGTCACATAGCGCTCAGATATCAGTGGGCCTCACACAATCCAAAAGTGTCCAGTGTCCAAAAGTGTGTGCAGATATTCAAAATCTCCCTTATCCTCTAGTCACTTTTGTCACAGCAGTGCCATCGAGCCTGTCACATAGCGCTCAGATATCAGTGGGCCTCACACAATCCAAAAGTGTCCAGTGTCCAAAAGTGTGTGCAAAAATTCAAAATCTCCCCTGTCCTATAGACACCTTGTACCTTGTTTTACATTACTATATAGTTTGTTGGATTTTGTCTACATTTCTACCAAAAGTGAGGAAGGCTGGTGGAAGAGGCCATGGAATTGGGTGGGGGTTGGCAGCTGGTAATGATTGTGTTGGTGGTGGATCTGATGGTAGTGGCAAGAGCAAAATAGGACCGAATGCAGGAGGTGCTGACCCTGCGTCATCGTCTGGCTACATAAGGCCTCGAACGCTTAGTTTTCTAGGAGTTGGCAAACCGCTTTTAAAGCCAGAGCATCAGGAAAAAGTTTTGTCTTACATTGCTGACTCAACCTCCAGCTCTATCGCCTCCTCTTCTTCAATTGTAAAAAGTAAAAGCACTGAGTCGTCATTGGAGGCTCAAGTTCATGAACCACACCTTTCCTTGTCTCCTTCACCCCAACCAAGATTGAAGGATGACGCAGGCCATACTACTGATTACTCCATGGAGCTGTTTTCACATACCATGCCTGGATTATCAAGTCAAATGGTGAATTACCCAGGCCAAGATGAATCTGACATGGAGTGCACTGATGCACAGCCGCTGATGGATGATTCTGCTGGTACATTCACTCAGAGCACTACATTGTCCTCGCAGTGTACAGAGCCAGATTCTGACCCTGATGAGACTCAGGTGCCCATTCCCGCACACTATACAACCATACACGGTGACACAGAGGAAGGTGCACATGACATAGAAGAGGAGGTGATGGATGACCCAGTTGTTGAACCAGATTGGCATCCATTGGGGGAAGAGGGTGCTGCTTCCAATAGCTCAGATGAGGAGCATCCACAGCAGACATCGACATCGCAACAGCTGTTATCTGGCAGGCCCGGAGCACTCCAAAGACAGGTTCCAAACATCAAAAGAGTTGCTGGACAGCTTGTCCAGAGGGTCAAAAGATCACAGCGTGCTAGGCCGCAAAATGTCTGCTAAAGTAGGAAGAGTGCAGTGTGGCACTTTTTTGAACAAAATCCTCATGATCAGGCCAAGGTTATCTGTAAGAAGTGCGCAAAGACCTTTAGCCGAGGGAAAAATCTGAAAAATTTGAATACCAGTTGCATGCTTAGACATTTAACCAGCATGCACTTGCAAGCGTGGACACAACACCAAACCTCAAGTGCCACATGTGCAACTGATCACAACGAAGGTAGTCAGCAACGCTACATTGTTTCCCCCACTGTAAGCCCACCAGTTAGCACAGCAGCAAATGTTGAGGTGTCGTTGCAAGACCACAGCAGTCAGGGAATCATAGAATCATAGAATCATAGAATCATAGAATCGTAGAGTTGGAAGGGACCTCCTGGGCCATCTGGTCCAACCCCCTGCTCAAAGCAGGATTCTCTAAATCATCCCAGTCAGATGTCTGTCCAGCCTCTGTTTGAAGACTTCCATTGAAGGAGAACTCACCACTTCTCGTGGCAGCCTGTTCCACTCATTGATCACTCTAACTGTCAAAAAGTTTTTTCTAATATCTAATCTGTGTCTCTTCCCATTCAGTTTCATCCCATTGCTTCTAGTCTTTCCTTGTGCAAATGAGAATAAAGTTGATCCTTCTACAATGTGACAGCCCTTTAGATATTTGTAGACAGCTATTAAGTCTCCTCTCAGTCTTCTCTTTTGCAAACTAAACATTCCCAAATCCTGCAACCTTTCCTCATAAGACAGGGTTTGCAGACCGGTCACCATTCTGGTCGCTCTTTTCTGAACTTGCTCCAGTTTGTTGATGTCTTTTTTAAAATGTGGTGCCCAAAACTGGACACAATATTCCAGATGAGGTCTGACCAAAGAGGAGTAGAGGGAAATAATGACTTCACGTGATCTAGACTGTATGCTTCTGTTAATACATCCTAGAATTGCATTTGCCTTTTTTGCTGCTGCATCACACTGTTGACTCATATTCAGTCTGTGATCTATTAGTATACCCAAGTCTGAATCCCACTGTTATATCAACGAAAGACTGATTCTAGGCCATCAGAAAGAACACCAACTCCATCACCATCATTAACTCTCTCTCAGTCCACCCTGTCCACCGCTACTTCCACCATATGCAGCTCTCAAGTCCAGCTCACCCTCCCAGAAACTATGAGTAGGTCAAGAAAGTACTCAGTCTCTCATCCGCGAACACTGGGTTTGAACGCCCACACTGCCAAACTAATCTCGTTTGAGATGATGCCCTTTCGGTTGGTTGAAAGCACAGCTTTCCGCGAACTCATGGCCTATGCAGTACCACGCTATGACCTACCCAGTCGCCACTTCTTCTCTCGCAAAGCCATCCCAGCCCTCCACCATCATGTGAAAGACCGCATTGTCCATGCACTCAAGCAGTCAGTGAGCGGAAAGGTGCACCTCACAACTGATGCATGGTCCAGTCGGCATGGCCAGGGCCGTTACGTGTCCATCACTGCGCACTGGGTTAATGTGGTGGATGCAGGGTCCACAGGGGACAGCGGTGGTGGGACAGTGCTGCCTAGCCCATGGTATAGGAAACAGTTGGCTGTAGGCGTTCGAACCTCCTCCTTCTCCTCCAGAAGCGAAAGCTCGTCCACAGAGCGCAGTCGTACGAGCACTCCATCTGCAGCTGCCACTGTTGCACACGATGTGTCCCCCTATCGAGCAGCTAGTGGAAAGCGTCAGCAGGCTGTGTTGCAGATGATGTGTTTGGGCGACAGACACACCGCCGAGGTGCTGGCCGAGTACTTGAAGCGACAAACTGAGTCATGGCTGGGCAGTGTACATCTTGAGGCAGGCAAGGTAGTTAGTGATAACGGCCGTAATTTTGTGGCAGCCATAGCCCTTTCAAAACTCAGCCACATACCTTGCTTGGCTCACACTTTGAACCTGGTGGTGCAGTGCTTCCTCAAAAATTATCCGGAGTTAACAGCCCTGCTCCAGAAGGTGCGAAGACTGTGCGCGCACATCCGCCGGTCGCCTGTATACTCCGTTCGTATGCAGAAGCTGCAGCGATTGCTCCACCTTCCCAACCACCGCCTCATTATCGACATTGCAACAAGGTGGAACTCCACCCTGCACATGGTGGAGCGGCTGTGCGAGCAGAGGCAGGCCATAATGCATTTGTGGGAGGATACACGGCCAGGCACTTTGAGAGCAGACATGGAGTTGACAGGTGTGCAGTGGTCGAAGCTGAAAAACCTTTGTAAAGTCCTTCAGTGTTTTGAGGAATGCACACGGCTGGTAAGCGCAGACGACGCCATCCTAAGCATGAGCATCCCACTTATGCGTCTGCTCATGTAAACTTTGACGCACCTTAAGGAGCAGGCGTCTGCAGCCAATGTTGATGAGGAGGAAGAGGAGGAGGGAATCCTTGATGACATTCAGCCATTGTCTGCTCAGGGACCTCTCCTGGACGAGGTGGAGGAAGAAGAGGAGGAGGAGGATGATGATGGGGATGATTACTTAGGGGAGGAGGATGCATCTCGTGGGGCAAGTGAAAATGTTGGTGTGGCAAGGTCTGGTACAGGGTTTGTGCGTGACTGGAGGGATGTGGATTTGCCAGAAAGTGCTCCTCCACCCAGCACTCGCAGTGCATCATTGACACCGGGAACATTGGCCCACATGTCAGATTATGCCTTGCGGATCCTAAAAAGGGACCCCCACATTGCCAAAATGATGAACGATGACGACTACTGGTTGGCCAGCATCCTGGATCCACGCTATAAAGGCAAATTACAAAACATCATGCCACAGGAGAACCTTGACCTAATATTGGCTAATAAACAAGCAACTCTGGTAAATCGGTTGCTTGAGGCATTCCCAGCACACAGCAGCGGTGATGGTTCTCACACGAGCCGTACGGGCCGGGGGCAGCTTGGCAGAGGTGTTCGTGGTGCACACAGCAGAAGTGGCGTTGAAGACAGGGGTTTCATGACAATGTTGTGGACTGATTTTTCAAATACCGCTCACACAACTGGTAATACTGCATCGATGGAAAGTGACAGGAGACAGCAGTTGTCAACTATGGTTACAAACTACTTTTCCTCCCATATCGATGTTCTCCCACACAGGTCATTCCCCTTTGACTATTGGGCCGCTAAACTGGACACCTGGCCTGAATTGGCCCAAAATACCTTACAGGAGCTCGCTTGCCCAGCTGCAAGTGTGCTATCGGAAAGAGTCTTCAGTGCAGCTGGATCAATCCTGACAGAAAAAAGGACCCGTCTGTCAACCCAAAATGTGGATGATCTAACCTTCATTAAAATGAACCACGCATGGGTTTCCAAGGATTTTGTCCCACCTTCCCCTGATGACACATAGGGTGACAGAAAAATGGCTTGCTTTGGTCCACCTCTTCCTGGTACTTCACCTATTTTGCCTTTTGCATCAGCTGAATGTCCAACATCAACATATGCCACTTTCTAAAACTCCCTAACTGTGCTGCCTCCCCCCCATGGCCGGGGTCACCACCTAGCGCACGACACCGTGCGAGTGCCGTTGCCCTGGACAGGTGGGTAGGCTGACTCTTGGGCGCGGGCACTGGCACAGGGTCCCTCAAAGTGCAATCAAGTGTCTCTGACGGTGGTGGTGCACACCCGCCGTCAGACACACCGCTGTACTATGAGGGGCCCAGTGCCAGTACCGACGCCCACGAGTGGGCCCCCCTTGCTTGGGCAGGGCCCCAGCATTTGTAATCTTTACCTCTCCCTGCTCCTCCGCTGTGTAATCTGGGCCGTCAAATCCATACTGTGCCTGACACCGTCTGAGCCTGCCTCCTGAGACATATATTTTGAATGTGTACGCTATCCATACATGTTATCCAGGGATACGGTACCCTTTCTAACCTTTGTGCAATCACGTGCAATCCATACTGGGCCTAACACCGTCTGAGCCTGCCTCCTGAGACATATATTTTGAATCTGTACGCTATCCATACATGTTATCCGGGGATACGGTACCCTTTCTAACCTTTGTGCAATCACGTGCAATCCATACTGGGCCTAACACCGTCTGAGCCTGCCTCCTGAGACATATATTTTGAATGTGTACGCTATCCATACATGTTATCCAGGGATACGGTACCCTTTCTAACCTTTGTGCAATCACGTGCAATCCATACTGGGCCTAATACCGTCTGAGCCTGCCTCATGCTGTATAGACATATATTTTGAATGTGTACACTATCCATACATGTTATCCGGGGATACGGTACCCTTTCTAACCTTTGTGCAATCACGTGCAATCCATACTGGGCCTAACACCGTCTGAGCCTGCCTCATGCTGTATAGACATATATTTTGAATGTGTACGCTATCCATACATGTTATCCAGGGATACGGTACCCTTTCTAACCTTTGTGCAATCACGTGCAATCCATACTGGGCCTAACACCGTCTGAGCCTGCCTCATGCTGTATAGACATATATTATGAATGTGTACGCTATCCATACATGTTATCCAGGGATACGGTACCCTTTCTAACCTTTGTGCAATCACGTGCAATCCATACTGGGACTAACACCGTCTGAGCCTGCCTCCTGAGACATATATTTTGAATGTGTACGCTATCCATACATGTTATCCGGGGATACGGTACCCTTTCTAACCTTTGTGCAATCACGTGCAATCCATACTGGGCCTAACACCGTCTGAGCCTGCCTCCTGAGACATATATTTTGAATGTGTACGCTATCCATACATGTTATCCGGGGATACGGTACCCTTTCTAACCTTTGTGCAATCACGTGCAATCCATACTGGGCCTAACACCGTCTGAGCCTGCCTCCTGAGACATATATTTTGAATGTGTACGCTATCCATACATGTTATCCAGGGATACGGTACCCTTTCTAACCTTTGTGCAATCACGTGCAATCCATACTGGGCCTAACACCGTCTGAGCCTGCTTCATGCTGTATAGACATATATTTTGAATGTGTACACTATCCATACATGTTATCCGGGGATACGGTACCCTTTCTAACCTTTGTGCAATCACGTGCAATCCATACTGGGCCTAACACCGTCTGAGCCTGCCTCATGCTGTATAGACATATATTTTGAATGTGTACGCTATCCATACATGTTATCCAGGGATACGGTACCCTTTCTAACCTTTGTGCAATCACGTGCAATCCATACTGGGCCTAACACCGTCTGAGCCTGCCTCATGCTGTATAGACATATATTATGAATGTGTACGCTATCCATACATGTTATCCAGGGATACGGTACCCTTTCTAACCTTTGTGCAATCACGTGCAATCCATACTGGGACTAACACCGTCTGAGCCTGCCTCCTGAGACATATATTTTGAATGTGTACGCTATCCATACATGTTATCCGGGGATACGGTACCCTTTCTAACCTTTGTGCAATCACGTGCAATCCATACTGGGCCTAACACCGTCTGAGCCTGCCTCCTGAGAGATATATTTTGAATGTGTACGCTATCCATACATGTTATCCGGGGATACGGTACCCTTTCTAACCTTTGTGCAATCACGTGCAATCCATACTGGGCCTAACACCGTCTGAGCCTGCCTCCTGAGACATATATTTTGAATGTGTACGCTATCCATACATGTTATCCAGGGATACGGTACCCTTTCTAACCTTTGTGCAATCACGTGCAATCCATACTGGGCCTAACACCGTCTGAGCCTGCCTCATGCTGTATAGACATATATTTTGAATGTGTACACTATCCATACATGTTATCCGGGGATACGGTACCCTTTCTAACCTTTGTGCAATCACGTGCAATCCATACTGGGCCTAACACCTTCTGAGCCTGCCTCATGCTGTATAGACATATAATTTGAATGTGTACGCTATCCATACATGTTATCCAGGGATACGGTACCCTTTCTAACCTTTGTGCAATCACGTGCAATCCATACTGGGCCTAACACCGTCTGAGCCTGCCTCATGCTGTATAGACATATATTATGAATGTGTACGCTATCCATACATGTTATCCAGGGATACGGTACCCTTTCTAACCTTTGTGCAATCACATGCAATCCATACTGGGACTAACACCGTCTGAGCCTGCCTCCTGAGACATATATTTTGAATGTGTACGCTATCCATACATGTTATCCGGGGATACGGTACCCTTTCTAACCTTTGTGCAATCACGTGCAATCCATACTGGGCCTAACACCGTCTGAGCCTGCCTCCTGAGACATATATTTTGAATGTGTACGCTATCCATACATGTTATCTGGGGATACGGTACCCTTTCTAACCTTTGTGCAATCACGTGCAATCCATACTGGGCCTAACACCGTCTGAGCCTGCCTCCTGAGACATATATTTTGAATGTGTACGCTATCCATACATGTTATCCGGGGATACGGTACCCTTTCTAACCTTTGTGCAATCACGTGCAATCCATACTGGGCCTAACACCGTCTGAGCCTGCCTCATGCTGTATAGACATATATTTTGAATGTGTACACTATCCATACATGTTATCCGGGGATACGGTACCCTTTCTAACCTTTGTGCAATCACGTGCAATCCATACTGGGCCTAACACCGTCTGAGCCTGCCTCATGCTGTATAGACATATATTTTGAATGTGTACGCTATCCATACATGTTATCCAGGGATACGGTACCCTTTCTAACCTTTGTGCAATCACGTGCAATCCATACTGGGCCTAACACCGTCTGAGCCTGCCTCATGCTGTATAGACATATATTATGAATGTGTACGCTATCCATACATGTTATCCAGGGATACGGTACCCTTTCTAACCTTTGTGCAATCACGTGCAATCCATACTGGGACTAACACCGTCTGAGCCTGCCTCCTGAGACATATATTTTGAATGTGTACGCTATCCATACATGTTATCCGGGGATACGGTACCCTTTCTAACCTTTGTGCAATCACGTGCAATCCATACTGGGCCTAACACCGTCTGAGCCTGCCTCCTGAGACATATATTTTGAATGTGTACGCTATCCATACATGTTATCCGGGGATACGGTACCCTTTCTAACCTTTGTGCAATCACGTGCAATCCATACTGGGCCTAACACCGTCTGAGCCTGCCTCCTGAGACATATATTTTGAATGTGTACGCTATCCATACATGTTATTCAGGGATACGGTACCCTTTCTAACCTTTGTGCAATCACGTGCAATCCATACTGGGCCTAACACCGTCTGAGCCTGCCTCATGCTGTATAGACATATATTTTGAATGTGTACGCTATCCATACATGTTATCCGGGGATACGGTACCCTTTCTAACCTTTGTGCAATCACGTGCAATCCATACTGGGCCTAACACCGTCTGAGCCTGCCTCATGCTGTATAGACATATATTTTGAATGTGTACGCTATCCATACATGTTATCCGGGGATACGGTACCCTTTCTAACCTTTGTGCAATCACGTGCAATCCATACTGAGCCTAACACCGTCTGAGTCTGCCTCATGCTGTATAGACGTATATTTTGAATGTGTACGCTATCCATACATGTTATCCAGGGATACGGTACCCTTTCTAACCTTTGTGCAATCACGTGCAATCCATACTGGGCCTAACACCGTCTGAGCCTGCGTCATGCTGTATAGACATATATTTTGAATGTGTACGCTATCCATACATGTTATCCAGGGATACGGTACCCTTTCTAACCTTTGTTCATTCACGTGCAATCCATACTGGGCCTAACACCGTCTGAGCCTGCCTCCTGAGACATATATTTTGAATGTGTACGCTATCCATACATGTTATCCGGGGATACGGTACCCTTTCTAACCTTTGTGCAATCACGTGCAATCCATACTGGGCCTAACACCGTCTGAGCCTGCCTCCTGAGACATATATTTTGAATGTGTACGCTATCCATACATGTTATCCAGGGATACGGTACCCTTTCTAACCTTTGTGCAATCACGTGCAATCCATACTGGGCCTAACACCGTCTGAGCCTGCCTCATGCTGTATAGACATATATTTTGAATGTGTACACTATCCATACATGTTATCCGGGGATACGGTACCCTTTCTAACCTTTGTGCAATCACGTGCAATCCATACTGGGCCTAACACCGTCTGAGCCTGCATCATGCTGTATAGACATATAATTTGAATGTGTACGCTATCCATACATGTTATCCAGGGATACGGTACCCTTTCTAACCTTTGTGCAATCACGTGCAATCCATACTGGGACTAACACCGTCTGAGCCTGCCTCCTGAGACATATATTTTGAATGTGTACGCTATCCATACATGTTATCCAGGGATACGGTACCCTTTCTAACCTTTGTGCAATCACGTGCAATCCATACTGGGACTAACACCGTCTGAGACTGCCTCCTGAGACATATATTTTGAATGTGTACGCTATCCATACATGTTATCCGGGGATACGGTACCCTTTCTAACCTTTGTGCAATCACGTGCAATCCATACTGGGCCTAACACCGTCTGAGCCTGCCTCCTGAGTCATATATTTTGAATGTGTACGCTATCCATACATGTTATCCGGGGATACGGTACCCTTTCTAACCTTTGTGCAATCACGTGCAATCCATACTGGGCCTAACACCGTCTGAGCCTGCCTCCTGAGACATATATTTTGAATGTGTACGCTATCCATACATTTTATCCAGGGATACGGTACCCTTTCTAACCTTTGTGCAATCACGTGCAATCCATACTGGGCCTAACACCGTCTGAGCCTGCCTCATGCTGTATAGACATATATTTTGAATGTGTACACTATCCATACATGTTATCCGGGGATACGGTACCCTTTCTAACCTTTGTGCAATCACGTGCAATCCATACTGGGCCTAACACCGTCTGAGCCTGCCTCATGCTGTATAGACATATATTTTGAATGTGTACGCTATCCAAACATGTTATCCAGGGATACGGTACCCTTTCTAACCTTTGTGCAATCACGTGCAATCCATACTGGGCCTAACACCGTCTGAGCCTGCCTCATGCTGTATAGACATATATTATGAATGTGTACGCTATCCATACATGTTATCCAGGGATACGGTACCCTTTCTAACCTTTGTGCAATCACGTGCAATCCATACTGGGACTAACACCGTCTGAGCCTGCCTCATGCTGTATAGACATATATTTTGAATGTGTACGCTATCCATACATGTTATCCGGGGATACGGTACCCTTTCTAACCTTTGTGCAATCACGTGCAATCCATACTGGGCCTAACACCGTCTGAGCCTGCCTCATGCTGTATAGACATATATTTTGAATGTGTACGCTATCCATACATGTTATCCGGGGATACGGTACCCTTTCTAACCTTTGTGCAATCACGTGCAATCCATACTGGGCCTAACACCGTCTGAGCCTGCCTCATGCTGTATAGACATATATTTTGAATGTGTACGCTATCCATACATGTTATCCGGGGATACGGTACCCTTTCTAACCTTTGTGCAATCACGTGCAATCCATACTGGGCCTAACACCGTCTGAGTCTGCCTCATGCTGTATAGACATATATTTTGAATGTGTACGCTATCCATACATGTTATCCAGGGATACGGTACCCTTTCTAACCTTTGTGCAATCACGTGCAATCCATACTGGGCCTAACACCGTCTGAGCCTGCGTCATGCTGTATAGACATATATTTTGAATGTGTACGCTATCCATACATGTTATCCAGGGATACGGTACCCTTTCTAACCTTTGTTCATTCACGTGCAATCCATACTGGGCCTAACACCGTCTGAGCCTGCCTCCTGAGACATATATTTTGAATGTGTACGCTATCCATACATGTTATCCGGGGATACGGTACCCTTTCTAACCTTTGTGCAATCACGTGCAATCCATACTGGGCCTAACACCGTCTGAGCCTGCCTCCTGAGACATATATTTTGAATGTGTACGCTATCCATACATGTTATCCAGGGATACGGTACCCTTTCTAACCTTTGTGCAATCACGTGCAATCCATACTGGGCCTAACACCGTCTGAGCCTGCCTCATGCTGTATAGACATATATTTTGAATGTGTACACTATCCATACATGTTATCCGGGGATACGGTACCCTTTCTAACCTTTGTGCAATCACGTGCAATCCATACTGGGCCTAACACCTTCTGAGCCTGCATCATGCTGTATAGACATATAATTTGAATGTGTACGCTATCCATACATGTTATCCAGGGATACGGTACCCTTTCTAACCTTTGTGCAATCATGTCCAATCCATACTGGGACTAACACCGTCTGAGCCTGCCTCCTGAGACATATATTTTGAATGTGTACGCTATCCATACATGTTATCCAGGGATACGGTACCCTTTCTAACCTTTGTGCAATCACGTGCAATCCATACTGGGCCTAACACCGTCTGAGCCTGCCTCATGCTGTATAGACATATATTTTGAATGTGTACGCTATCCATACATGTTATCCAGGGATACGGTACCCTTTCTAACCTTTGTGCATTCACGTGCAATCCATACTGGGCCTAACACCGTCTGAGCCTGCCTCCTGAGACATATATTTTGAATGTGTACGCTATCCATACATGTTATCCAGGGATACGGTACCCTTTCTAACCTTTGTGCAATCACGTGCAATCCATACTGGGCCTAACACCGTCTGAGCCTGCCTCCTGAGACATATATTTTGAATGTGTACGCTATCCATACATGTTATCCGGGGATACGGTACCCTTTCTAACCTTTGTGCAATCACGTGCAATCCATACTGGGCCTAACACCGTCTGAGCCTGCCTCCTGAGACATATATTTTGAATGTGTACGCTATCCATACATGTTATCCAGGGATACGGTACCCTTTCTAACCTTTGTGCAATCACGTGCAATCCATACTGGGCCTAACACCGTCTGAGCCTGCCTCATGCTGTATAGACATATATTTTGAATGTGTACGCTATCCATACATGTTATCCGGGGATACGGTACCCTTTCTAACCTTTGTGCAATCACGTGCAATCCATACTGGGCCTAACACCATCTGAGCCTGCCTCATGCTGTATAGACATATATTTTGAATGTGTACGCTATCCATACATGTTATCCAGGGATACGGTACCCTTTCTAACCTTTGTGCAATCACGTGCAATCCATACTGGGACTAACACCGTCTGAGCCTGCCTCCTGAGACATATATTTTGAATGTGTACGCTATCCATACATGTTATCCGGGGATACGGTACCCTTTCTAACCTTTGTGCAATCACGTGCAATCCATACTGGGCCTAACACCGTCTGAGCCTGCCTCATGCTGTATAGACATATATTTTGAATGTGTACGCTATCCATACATGTTATCCAGGGATACGGTACCCTTTCTAACCTTTGTGCAATCACGTGCAATCCATACTGGGCCTAACACCGTCTGAGCCTGCCTCCTGAGACATATATTTTGAATGTGTACGCTATCCATACATGTTATCCGGGGATACGGTACCCTTTCTAACCTTTGTGCAATCACGTGTAATCCATACTGGGCGTGAGAACGGCTGGCGAGCTGTTAAGCAAGCTACAGCACCTGTCCAGACAAGTACAGGGATTCCCTAGCGAGGAGACTTATTTGATTGTTTTCAATGTTGGGACAGCAATTTTTCGGGAGCACTATACTCTGGAGAATGATAGATGGGGCCCACCATACACTGGAACATTCCAAAGGTGGACATCAGACACTGGAGCAGCATTTACAGGGCCCATTATACACTAGAGCATTAGAAATGGGGCTCATTATGTTTGGAGCATTATTTGGGCCCATAAGACAGTGGAGCTTCATCCATGGGGACCAACATATACTGTAGCATTATGTGGAGCTCATCATATACTGTTTCAAACATTATATGGGACCAATGATTCTGTATGGAGAAATAGATGGGCCTCATCATGAGATGTAAAAAGTGAGGTATTTTTCATTGGACTATACCGCTATTTCTCTGCCGTATCGGAGCATGATGAGTTGTGGTATTTGTTAAAGGGGCGCTCTTTCGCCCAGGGCACATGAAAACCTGGAGCCAGCCCTCCCCCCCACAGTTTGTAGCCAAATAACCCCCATTTTTCAGTGCGTAACTTGTATTATGAAGTTAATTAAGGTTGACAAGCTTAAGAAAGAAGAATTGATGCTTTTGGCATTCAAATGGGCACTGTAGGTGTGTTTCCTGTCCTCCTCTCACTGCCGACTTTTATTCCCCATTGACTTACATTGGGTTTCGTGTTTCGGGACGACCCCGACTTTTCCCTATAATCGGACGATCTTGCTCGACCCGACTTTTGGAAAAGTCGGGTTTCACGAAACGAAACGCGACCCTAAAAAAACAAAAGTCGCTCAACTCTAGTTGCAATTACTGTGTTACGTAGCATATGACCACAGGGGGGCGCTGATGGATCACAAGTCCAAATCTTAGTTGCAGGTTTTCCTGGCTCTGTCTGATAATGGGTCCTCCAGCCAGAAGTAAACTGAGCTCCAAGTGAGAAGCTGACCCTTATCTCCTTGGCTGCTCCTCCCACACTCTGCGCCTACCACTGGGCTTGTGCAGCCTCTCTCCTCCCATCTCTGAGAGTATGATTTCCAGTCCAGAACCGTGAATGGCCCACAACTTTCTGCCCAAAGCTCTGAATGGAATGGCAGCAGTGCCACTGGCTTTGGCTGGATTTTATCTGCGCATAAAGTCCAAATATGCCTTTCCTATATAATTCCAGGTTGCTAAGTTTTATAACTCAGTTGTCTAGAGTGCTACAGGTGGCTAAATAATATGGGCACATGGGTAAAGGAATACTGATTCGGATAATGTGCTCGGCTACTCCCAAAGATATTGCATTCTGTTATTATAGGTCATTTTCCAGATTCCATACCTCATAGCCTTGCTGTGATTTGCTGTATGACGACGCATATCCATGTGTTTCAAGTCGGACAAAAGACTTCAATTTGCCTGTAGCTGGCAGGGGATTTTGCACCTTTGTGTTATGAGCTTCAAAGGATTTGTTCCTAGTTTTTCAATTAAAGATAAACACTGCATGGATTTGTATAGCCTTGGGGGATGGCAGGGTGAGGGCACACTTCAGGAATGGAGTGAACTGTACTTCGTCCTTCACATCACATAATTAACATAATTTAGCCTCTTGTATATAGTGTATGGTCCCTCCCAAGTGGCCAGTAATTTATTCTGTAACATAGGGACCAACACCCTAACTTTCTGCCCATCCTCATAGGCCCTCAGTCTGGCATCACGGTCATTCCAGACCTTCTGGTTGATTTTGGACTGGGTCACGTTCTCATGGGCCAGGTTGTTCAGTTTTTGCATTCTTTCTCTGAGCTGCAGAACATATTCAACCACCAAGACACCCTTCCAACAGTTCTTAATCAAATCAAGTGGTTCCCTGACCCTCCCCCATAAACCAGTTCAAAGGGGGAGAATCCTGTAGATGCCTAAGGTTCCTCTCTGTATGTAAACAACAGATGAGGGAGGTACCTCTCCCAGTCTCTTCCTTCAGTCTCCACCATTTTGAGCATTTGTTTTAATGTTCCATTAAAACGCTCGCAGAGCTCGTTGGCTTGGGGATGATAGGCACTGGTCGCAAAATGCTGTACTTGTATTTTTTCGCAGAGGCTTTCCATCAGATTGGACATGAATTGGGTACCCTGATCAGTTAACACTTCCCTGGGAAAACCCACACGAGAGAAAACAGTCAGTAAAGCATCCGTGACTTTGTCTGCTCGGATGGAGGACAGTGTCACAGCTTCCGGATACCATGTAGCAAAGTCCACCACCATGAGGATGTATTTCTTGCCAGAGCTGCTAGGTATTGCAAGTGGCTCTATGATATCCACAGCCACTCGCTGGAAAGGCTCATCAATCACTGGCAGTGGTATCTATGGGGATTTCTGTATATCCCCAGACTTTCCAACTCTCTGACAAACTACGCAGGATCGACAGTAATTGGCAATATCGGTCCCCATCTTGGGCAAGTAAAAATTGTGTTAGGAGAGCTTGTCTTTTTTATTCCAAGGTGCCCAGCCAGAGGAATTTCAAGAGCAATTCTCAATAATCGTTCCCTAAATGGATAAGGAATGACTAGTCGCTTTTCACAATCCCAAGGTTCTGTAGTATCAGTGGGGAGAGTCTCTTTATACAGTCTGCCTTGCTCCCAGTATATTCTCTTAGTCAGAAGCAGTGCGGGGTTGATCTGCAAGACCTCTGAGCTTCTCCAGACTGACATCTGTCAGCAGAATCTCCTGAAAGCTCTGACTGTCAATCTGCAGCCCCTGGACTAATGTAACTGCCAGGCCCTGGTCTGAAGCCGAGTCTTCAGTGTCGGTTATCAAGGACCTTGTTGGGTCTGCCATGTGAGGAGGCTATGAGGCCACAGTATGGTTCTCCTGTTCTGGCAGTTCTGTTTGAGCTTCATCCTCTAATCTCTGGGCCACAGCATGACTCTGGGTCATAGCTGCCACATATGTACATTCCTGTGTATTGGTACATTTTCCCTCCTTGCACGGGATCTCAGGTGGGTTGCTTTCTTCCACCTTCTCTGTAGTATTTACTTGTAAGGGAGGGATTTAGTGGGACACCATCCTCCCCAGGTCTGTGCCTAGCAACACATTGGTGGGAATAGCCTCTGATACTCCCACTTCTCTCAGTCCTTTCCCTGCTCCCCAGTCCAGGTACACATCGGCCATGGGCACGGCAGGGATGACCTCTCCAATTCTGGCTATAGACATAGTCTTTCCTGGTATGATATCTGCAGGGGTTATCATTGCTTGACACACCAGAGGTCACCTCCGCCCCAGTGTCTCTGAGACCAATGGTGACTTTGTTGCCAACATTGACAGATTGACAGTTCTCATTGGTCCTCACATCAGAACTGGCCACAAAGAGGACAGATGGTGGGGGCCCAGACAGCTTTGTGTTTGTAATTGGGCGTTTGTTCCTATCAGGGCAGACAGCGCTAACATGTCCCACTTAGTTTCAGGAGAAGCATCGGCGTGTATCACCTAGAGAATGTCTATTCCCCAAGACCCCATAGGAGATGGGCTTGGGCAGCACTGGTGATCGGCTTGCAGAAGGAGAAGGGTCCTAGTTTGGCTTACCACCCTTCCAGCTGAATCCGATGGCTTCCGCACCTCAGATAGCTGTCCGTTGATCCTCATTGTAGATTCTGGAACTTTTGCTGAAAAACTTCTGGGGTTAGGTTGTATTTCCTGATCAGGGCCTCTTTTATTGCCTCATAGTTCTCATCTAGTTCTGGTGAGAAGCCAGCAAAAGCTTCCAGAGCTTTCCCTCTCAACCCTGGGGTTAGATACTGCCCCCACTGCCCACTGGGTAGATGGTATTGCCTGCAGGTTTTTTCAAACCTCCGAAGGAATGTATCTTTCTGTATCCTTCTCCATCACCGGGAAGTTTTCCAGACATGGTTTTCTTGGATTTATGTCCTGGAGGGTGGTCAGCTGCGGACATTCTATTTGAGTCATCTGAAGCTTGAAAGCTCTTTCCTCCCGGTGTTCTGCAGTCTCTCTATCAGTCTGGCGTGCTGCAGCAGCAGCCTGTTGGTATGGTACAATAAGCTGAATGTGCAAAATGGGATAACTAGCAGTTGTAAGTCCATTTGTAATCTAGAGTCCATAGGCTCCTCATCACTGGCATTACTGGCACTTCCAGAAGGTATCTCCAGTGCAAGAGCTGGCATTGCTGGGTCTCTCTGAGGTGCACTCTCTCCTTGGCCAAATGCTTCAGTACTTTGCTCTATGTCCTGCTCGACCAAGGCACGTATCAGCAGTTCCTTGGATTTGTCCGCTGTCTATATTCCTCTCTGCTCACAGAAGGCGTCTTGTACTGGGCTGCCATATCGATTAACAGTCTTTGCCATATAAAAGAGAGAAAAGAAAACGGGGAAGGGAAACGGTTTGTCCAAAAAGCACTGAGTTGAACGGGTGCACTGCTCACAAGGATACCAATTCTTTAGTACAGGGAATAATTGCCTACACCATGCACTAATGCTTTAATAGAAATAATTTCTATCCCACCGCTCTGCCACCATTTGTCACAGATTACCAGGGGGGATATATTCGAATATCCCCCCATTGCCACCAATTGTCATGAATTACCAGATATTTTTCATGTACCCGCTTCTCTGCACGTGACTTGTGGTTGCGCCTGCAAGGGTTAAACTATCTTCTCTCACTCAGTCAGTCATTCAACCTCTGTTCTATGCTGCAGTGGGAGCATAAATCACACCACGACACGGACCACACGCTCCACTCATACACACTGCCACCACTGACTGAAACTACGGGCAATGAGTCCCAGAAGTACTACTACTACGTGCCAATGACCAGTAGCACACACTCTAAGGCTATGGATTCTTTAGATAAAAAAGATTCAGACTTATTAAAGTTTTAAGCTTTAATATAAAAGATGCAGTGCTTACAATAAAAAAGATATAAAAATGGAAATAAAAAGTGACATACAAATATGCAAAAAGAGTGATAAAATAAAAGGGAGAAAACTTACAGAAATACCAAACTTTGCAGTCTGGTGCTCTGTACTTGAGGAATGGGGAAATATGAAATGGAGCACAACAGATGCCCCTCACTCAACAATGGATGCCCCTCACTGTGAACAGGTTTCTATGTGTACAGGCCTAATTTATAGATTAGCTTGGAGATCGGATTTCTAGACCAGCCTCTCATTCTAATCCTTGGTTTGTGACTGGACCATGGTTATTTTACCAATGAATACATTATTTTTCTTTGAATACTATTTGTGTGACCTTTCTCATAGATAGATAGTGTCATTCTTCAATTTGCATCACTCTTCCAAAAGAGCTGGAAGGTGTGAAATATTTCCACTTTGTGGTTCTCAGTAAAGTACCCTGATGAGATTGGAGACAGGAGACTGCCTTCTCAGGATAGCATAGGTCATGACCTGTGTGGAGAGCAGCAGTCTAAGGACAGATGTTAATTTACTTCTGGTCATACATATACATATTTTACTACACTTCCACATCATCCCCCGGGATAATCTTTTGCATGGCTAGTCTTACCGCTTTCTGGACGTATGAGCCATCACCTGGAGTGGGGAAAGGGATTGCTGGCCTCAGACGAACAGCTTCTGCAGGGAGTTCCAACTTCTGCTGTTAGCGCCTTTTGTTGCTGTCAGTGCTGTTGGTGCTGCTGTTGGAGTTGCTGTGCCGACAGTTTGTTAGTTTTCAGTTCCACCAGCTGCTGTTGTTGACTTGCCAATTGTTGCTGCTACTTTACCTGGACCAGTTTCTTCACAAGCTCATCCATACTGTTGGACATCTCCTGCTGGATAATGGATTTTTCCCAGGACATACAATTCGTCCACAGCCGCAATGCGTGTTCCAGGATTGATGTCCACATTTGCCACCAACTGTGAGGTGTTGACTCACTTCACTGCTGGCAGAGGTAAACACAGGAATATTTATTGGGTAAATAACCTCCTGGCTTATTGCAAGACAGCATAAAACATGGCAAGATTTTACAAAATAAACATGGCCTATCTGGCATTGTGGCAAAACCAAAGATAAGTCACAGCAAAGTCGTTATTTCTGAGGGGTTCACCAGCTCAGACCACCATATATCCTCAGTACCTCCTGGAGCCACATCTGGAGACTTTCCTCTCCAAACATACAACACAGAGAAAAAAAAGCAGTGGCTGAACATAACACCCCAGCCACACCCTTGAGGTGGAGATATGGCGCTTAGGTGTCCAACCAATCTCTCACCTACTCACCAAAAAACCGCACTCGCTTATAATGGCTGGTTAACCCCCTCAGCACATAGCATGCTTGAGAGAAACTTGCTAATTATGCAAATTGTCTCTTCAGAGAGGAAGAGGCCTAGAACTCTAGTGCCACATATTGGAAGTAGAGAGACTTATGACACATATCTCCCCTCACATACAGCGCAGGTGACCCTGACAATAATATATATTATATATATATATATAACAAAATTGACAAAACAGCACAAAATAGAAAAAAGATTATATACACACATACATTATATCACACACACATATATTATACTAGCTGAAGAGCCCGGCACTGCCCGGGCATAGTAACTAACTGTGGTTAGTTATAACAAGCTATAATTATCCTCCATCCCATAGTCCCGTGCCCATATACCCATCATACATATCCATCATCCCATAGGCCCGTGCCCATATACCAATCATACATATCCTCCATCCCATAGTCGAGTGCCTATATACCCATCACACCTCCTCCATCCCATAGTCCCATGCCCATATACCCGTCATACATATCCTCCATCCAATAGTCCAGTGCCCATATACCCATCATACATATTTGCCATCCCATAGTCGAGTGCCCATATACCCATCATACATATCCGCCATCCCATAGTCCCGTGCCCATATACCCATCATACATATCCTCCGTGCCATAGTCCCATGCCCATATACCTATCACACATATCCGCCATCCCATAGTCCAGTGCCCATATACCCATCACAGATCCTCCATCCCATAGTGCCGTGCCCATATACCCGTCATACATATCATCATCCCATAGTCCTGTGCCCATATACCCATCATACATATCCTCCATCCCATAGTCCAGAGCCCATATACCCATCACACATCCTCCATCCCATAGTCCTGTGCCCATATACCCATCATACATATCCACCATCCCATAGGCCCGTGCCCATATACCCATCACACATCCTCCATTCCATAGTCAACCATTGTGACATCATAATAAGCGGCGGGGCTTGCAACCTATGATGACATCAGCGTTGCCATGGCAACCATTGTGACATCATAATGAGGGGTGGGGCTTGATACACACACACTGTTTCCCCAGTATGCAGATAGGGGAATTATGACATCATAATGAGGGGTGGGGCTTGACACGCACACACTTTTTCCCCAGTATGTAGATAGGGGCAAAATTGTTTGGTGAATTGGAACGCGTGGGGTTAAAATTTCACCTCACAACACAGCTTAGGATGCTCTCGGGGTCCAGACGTGAGACTGTGCCAAATTTTGTGGCTGTAGCTGCGACGGTGCGGATGCCTATCCCGGACATACACACATGCATACACACATACATACATACATACACACTTTGAGCTTTATATATTAGACTAGCTGAAGAGCCCGGCGCTGACCGGGAATAGTAACTAAATGTGGTTAGTTATAGCAAATTATAATTATCCTCCATCCCATAGTCCCGTGCCCATATACCCATCATACATATCCACGATCCCATAGGCCCGTGCCCACATACCCATCATACATATCCTCCATCCCATAGTCCCATGCCCATATACCCATCATACATATTCTCCATCCCATAGTCCCATGCCCATATACCTATCATACATATTCTCCATCCCATAGTCCCATGCCCATATACCCATAATACATATTCGCCATCCCATAGTCGAGTGCCCATATACCCATCACACAGCCTTTATCTCATAGTCCCATTCTCATATACCCATCATACATATCCTCCATACCATAGTCCCGTGCCCATATACCCATCATACATATCCGCCATCCCATAGTCCCGTGCCCATATACCCATCATACATATCCTCCATCCCATAGTCCAATGCCCATATACCCATCATACATATCCACGATCCCATAGGCCCGTGCCTATATACCCATACATATCCTCCATCCCATAATCCCATGCCCATATACCCATCATACATATTCTCCATCCCATAGTCCCATGCCCATATACCCATCATACATATTCTCCATCCCATAGTCCCATGCCCATATACCCATCATACATATTCGCCATCCCAAAGTCGACTGCCCATATACCCATCACACATCCTTCATCTCTTAGTCCCATGCTCATATACCCATCATACATATCCTCCATCCCATAGTCCCGTGCCCATATACCCATCATACATATCCTCCATCCCATAGTCCAGTGCCCATATACCCATCACACATCCTCCATCCCATAGTCCCGTGCCCACATACATATCCGCCATCCCATAGTCCCGTGCCCATATACTCATCATACATACTCCATCCCATAGGCCCGTGCCTATATACCCATCATACATACCCTCCATCCCATAGTCCCATGCCCATATACCCATCATACATATCCTCCATCCCATAGTCCCATGCCCATATACCCATCATACATATCCGCCATCCCATAGTCGAGTGCCCATATACCCATCACACGTCCTTCATCTCATAGTCCCATGCCCATATACCCATCATACATATCCTCCATCCTATAGTCCCGTGCCCATATACCCGTCATACATATCCGACATCCCATAGTCCAGTGCCCATATACCCATCACACATCCTCCATCCCATAGTCATGTGCCCATATACATATCCGCCATCCCATAGTCCCATGCCCATATACCCATCACACATCCTCCATCCCATAGGCCCGTGCCCATATACCCATCATACATATCCTCCATCCCATAGTCCCATGCCCATATACCCATCATACATATTCGCCATCCCATAGTCGAGTGCCCATATACCCATCACACATCCTTCATCTCATAGTCCCATGCCCATATACCCATCATACATATCCTCCATCCCATAGTCCCGTGCCCATATACCCATCATACATATCCGCCATCCCATAGTCCAGTGCCCATATACCCATCACACATCCTCGATCTCATAGTCAACTATTATGACATCATAATGAGCGGCAGCGGGGCTTGCAACCTATGATGACATCGGCGTCGCCATGGCAACCATTATGACATCACAATGAGTGGCGGGGCTTGATACGCACACACTGCTTCCCCATTATGCAAATAGGGGCATTATGACATCATAATGAGGGGCGGGGCTTGACACGCACACACTTTTTCCCAAGTATGTAGATAGGGGCAAAATTGTTTGGTAAATTGGAACACGCTGGGTTAAAATTTCACCTCACAACATAGCTTAGGACGCTCTTGGGGTCCAGACGTGTGACTGTGCCAAATTTTATGGCTGTAGCTGCGACGGTGCGGATGCCTTTCCCGGACATACACACATAGACACATACATACACACATACATACTGTACATACACACACATACATACTGTACATGCATACATATATACACACTTTGAGCTTTATATATTAGATATACACATACAATATATTAAAAAATTGATTTCAAGCAGAAATGTCTGCAATCATCCTATTCATAAAACTACAGCTTGCCGAGGTGTATGTAACTGATGTTAAATCTATCCCTTTTATATCAAAAGATGTTGATGTACAGTTTCAGAAATTGATGTTACATATAATATAGTGCTATAATTTGAATAAAGGTTGTCAATATTTTTGGAGGTGAAACGTTTGTGACAATTGTAACTATAAGGCTGTGTTCACACACAGCGTTTTTTAGCTGTATTTTTAGCGTTTTTTCCAATAAAACCACTAAAAATAAGCTTCCCATTCATTTCTATGCATTTTGCACTTTTTGTGCATACTGATGCGTTTTTTACCGCGAAAAAACTGCATCACAGTAAAAAGCGCAGCATGCCCATTAATTTCGCTGATTTTTCCGCATTTCTGGCTATTTCTATGTGTCTTGAAAACGCGCAAAAAAACGCATGAAAACCGTGCATTTTTTGCGCAAAAAACACGCAGAAAACGCATGGAAAACGCGCAGAAAAAAACGCGCGTTTTCTGGGAAGGGAGTCAGGTTTTTCAGCAGAAATTTTCTGCTACATGTGCACTTAGCCTAACAGTTGTTACTCTCAAAGAAGTATTAGAGAATAGAAAAATCTCAAAGAACATTTAAGACCTTCTGTATCAAAGTTGTCTTGCACAAAAAGTAGTCTAATTTCTTACAAAAGCCAATCAGAGTTCAGCTTTACTTTCCCGACTTTTACCTAGAAAATGAAACTTAGAGTTTGAATGGTTGCCATGGAAACTAAAACTATGTTTTCTCTGTTTCACTTCACTAAGTATGTCACTATAAAGGTCATAGTCATACAGATTAAAGGGCAGGTTTAAATACCAGTTCCTACTTATCTGTCATTACCAGCAGGATGCAGTTAAATCACATACTACAATGTATGGGGAAGCAAGCTCACAAGTGCAATCTGTATATATAAAAATCAATGTGTGTGTGTATCACCAACCAATCACGAAGCATCTTTCATTTCACCAGAGCTGTTCAAAAGAAGCTAAAGTGTGATTGGTTGCTATGACCAATAGTTTTCCTTGCAACCAATCAATAAGTATCTCTCGTTTCACCAGAGCTCGTTAAAAGTAGCTGAGCTGTGATTGGTTGCTATGCGCAAGTTTTCCCACTTGACAACACCTCAGCAGACACTGACATGGTGGGAGAAATCTAGCATCCCCAGGAACATAAGCTCCCAGCCATCGTCTGTCCCCCAGAAAGGAGCAGTGAGTACATGACACAAATGAATCCCCCCCTCCTGTGTGGTATCATTAAGTGACACACATGAATGTAGGAAAATGCACATATTGAATATCATGTGGATTTAATATTTTCTCACAGACACTTTTATGCATTATTGATGTGTTACTGTGCTCTGATGCTGTGAGTTTTTTTAAAGTGCTACTTTCCTCATAATTCACCTGAATATACCCATATAACATGTAATGCTTTTCCCATAACAACCAATTAAATATGATGCTATACTGCATACAGATGCTGTACATCCACGAGCAACTCAGCCGGACAAATTACAAGTTGACGGTGCATGAAAATGTGTGTGAAGGTTTCTCTACTGTACTAATGTATAAGGTTCGTGCCTGTCCATTGGTGAAAAGCATGACTGTGATATTTATAGTGGCAGATAAGTGAGAATATCAGCCTGATCAGTAGAAAACCTGGGATCTTAGTGAACCATGTTTCTGTGCAATTTCACTATTCTACTTTTACTGGCTTTAACAGGATAATGTGGGATATTAGGGGTAGTAGTCCAGTAGCTCTGGCTGACGGATGATGTGGGATATTATACTGTAGTGAATGTGGCTATGCAGAGTGGGCGGGGCTATACACTCAGCTTTATATATAGATATAATCATTATAATTTGTTATAACTAACCATAGTTAGTTACTATGCCCGAGCAGCGCCGGGCTCTTCAGCTAGTATATTAATATAATTGAAAATCAACAATTTACGTATCTATGGTTCCACTTATAGCATGTCTACTTAAGCTTAGAATTGCTTGATGCTAACCAGATTTTTTTTTTGCGGGCTTGCAATTTACTAGTAATGCAATGATAATAAATTAAGGAGTCTGCCAGCTCTTAAATTTAATTTAATCGCAACTTGTTTGATTTAATCAGAACTTGCAAATACTCAGGATACTCCACTCAAAGTCGATTTGCAGCTTACTGATCTCACCTCTAATCTAGAATGTAACAATTAAATAAAAAATGTGGTCGTTAGGAGACCAACAAATGTAACCATCGTAAAAAGCCATTCTTTCCCTCCCGCACCTTTTCAGGCATGAGTTCCGACAGCGGCATTAACCATGCATGCACCAGAAGCACATCACAAACCACACCCATTGATGCCCCTGTCACATGACCGTTGGGTGCCGACGAATTGGCATAACAACCCGGGGTATGCTCGAGACCCCTGTGGTTGTAATTGCTGATCTGTCACATGACAGCGTGAGCTCGCAGCTTCGACCAGAGGTAAAAAGTTTACCACTGGTTACAGGTAGTGGCTGATGGGACTACTGCTCCCATCAGCATACGCTTGCAGCTGCTAACAGCTAGAGCAGGTGCCACTGCTGAAAGTATTTATCAGCTAGCACCTGCACTATAAAACATATCAAAAAAATTACATGGGTTCCCCTGTATTTTTGATAACCATCTGGGCAAAAATGGCAGCTGTGGGCTGCAACCTTCAGCTGTCAGCTTTAGCAAGGATGGTTATCAAGAATAGAGGGGTCCCATGCAGTTTTAATTATTTAAATAATTTTAAAAATGGCATGTGGTCTCCCCCATTTTTGACAACCAGCCAAGCTCAAGCAGACAGCTGCGGGCTGGTATTCTCAGGCTGGGGAGGGGCCATGGATATTGTCTCCCCCAGCCTAAAAAATTGCAGATTTCAATCAATTAGATGCACCTTGCCCAACTCTTTCCACTTGCCCTGGTGCAGTGGCAAGTGGGGTAATAGTTAGGGGGTTGATGTCTCCTTTATATTGTCAGGTGACATCAAGCCAAGAGGGTAATAATGGAGAGGCATCTATAAGATGCCTCCATTACTAATGCCATGGCCATCTAATATATAAAGCTCAAAGTGTGTATGTATGTATGTATGTATGTGTGTATGTATGTGTGTATGTGTGTATGTCTGGGATAGGCATCCGCACCGTCGCAGCTACAGCCACAAAATTTGGCACAGTCACACGTCTGGACTTCGAGAGCGTCCTAAGCTATGTTGTGAGGTGAAATTTTAACCCCGCACATTCCAATTTACCAAACAATTTTGCCCCTCTCTACATACTGGGGAAAAAGTGTGTGCGTGTCAAGCCCTGCCCCTCATTATGATGTCATAATGCCCCTATTTGCATAATGGGGAAGCAGTGTGTGTGTATCAAGCCCCGCCCCTCATTATGATGTCATAATGGTTGCCATGGCGACGCTGATGTCATCATAGATTGCAAGCCCCGCCGCTCATTATGATGTCATAATGGTTGACTATGGGATGGAGGATGTGTCATGGGTATATGGACACTGGACTATGCGATGGCGGATATGTATGATGGGTATATGGGCACGGGACTATGGGATGGAGGATATGTATGATGGGTATAGGGGCATGGGACTATGAGATGAACGATGTGTGAACGGGTATATGGGCACGGGACTATGGGATGGCGGATATGTATGATGGGTATATGGGCATGGGACTATGGGATGGAGGATATGTATGATGGGTATATGGGCATGGGACTATGGGATGGAGGATATGTATGATGGGTATATGGGCATGGGACTATGGGATGGAGGATATGTATGATGGGCATATGGGCATGGGCCTATGGGATGGAGAATGTGTGATGGGTATATGGGCACGGGGCTATGGGATGACGGATATGTATATGGTCATGGGACATTGGGATGGAGGATGTGTGATGGGTATATGGGCACGGGACTATGGGATGGAGGATATGTATGATGGGTATATGGGCACCGGACTATGGGATGGCAGATATGTATGATGGGTATATGGGCACGGGACTATGGGATGGAGGATTTGTATGATGGGTATATGGGCATGGGACTATGAGATGAAGGACGTGTGATTGGTGTATGGGCACTCGACTATGGGATGGCTGATATGTATGATGGGTATATGGGCACAGGACTATGGGATGGAGGATTTGTATGATGGGTATATGGGCATGGGACTATGAGATGAAGGACGTGTGATTGGTATATGGGCACTCGACTATGGGATGGCTGATATGTATAATGGGGATATGGGCACGGGCCTATAGGATGGAGGATGTGTGATGGGTAGTATTGAGCGATACCATCCGATATTCAGAAATATCGGATCGGATTGGATCGGCCCGATACCCTAAAAAGTAGCGGTATCGCCGATTCCGATACCGGAAGTCCCATTCAAGTCAATGGGACAGAAATATCGGAATTAAAAAAAACCCTTTCCTGCCTTGTACATCCTGTTCGGGAGGGGTGAAGAGTGTGGGCGGTGCGTGGGAGGACACTGTGCGTGTCTGTGTGTGCAGGTGGGGTCTGTGCGGAACTCTCGTGGGTCTGTGCTGACTGTCGGGGGCCTGTGCCGGCTGCCGGTGGTCTGTACAAGCCTCTCAGGGGCCTGTGCCGGCTGCCGGTGGTCTGTACGGGCCTCTCGGCAGTCTGTACAGGCCTGTCGGGGCCTGTTCCGGCTGCCGGTGGTCTGTACGGGCCTCTTGGGGGCCTGTGCTGGCTGCCGGTGGTCTGTACGGGCCTCTAGTGGGCCTGTGTCGGCTGTCGGTGGTCTGTGCCGGCTGCCGGTGGTCTGTGCGGGCCTGCCGGGGGTCTTGTGTGTGTGCAGGCATCGTCCGATGGGACTACAAGTCCCATCGGGCAATGCCTGCTACAATGACAGTGATTGACACATTAGCCAATGATGGGACAGTAGTAGTCCCATCATCTGGCTAATGTGTTGAATGTAAAAAAAAAAAAAAACATACTACATACATACTACATACATAATACATATATACTACATTCATACAACATACATACATACTACATACAGTGGGGAAAAAAAGTATTTAGTCAGTCAGCAATAGTGCAAGTTCCACCACTTAAAAAGATGAGAGGCGTCTGTAATTTACATCATAGGTAGTCCTCATCTATGGGAGACAAACTGAGAAAAAAAAATCCAGAAAATCACATTGTCTGGTTTTTTTTTCATTTTATTTGCATATTATGGTGGAAAATAAGTATTTGGTCAGAAACAAAATTTCATCTCAATACTTTGTGATATATCCTTTGTTGGCAATGACAGAGGTCAAACGTTTTCTGTAAGTCTTCACAAGGTTGCCACACAATGTTGTTATGTTGGCCCATTCCTCCATGCAGATCTCCTCTAGAGCAGTGATGTTTTTGGCTTTTCGCTTGGCAACACGGACTTTCAACTCCCTCCAAAGGTTTTCTATAGGGTTGAGATCTGGAGACTGGCTAGGCCACTCCAGGACCTTGAAATGCTTCTTACGAAGCCACTCCTTCGTTGCCCTGGCGGTGTGCTTTGGATCATTGTCATGTTGAAAGACCCAGCCACGTTTCATCTTCAATGCCCTTGCTGATGGAAGGAGGTTTGCACTCAAAATCTCACGATACATGGCCCCATTCATTCTTTCATGTACCCGGATCAGTCATCCTGGCCCCTTTGCAGAGAAACAGCCCCAAAGCATGATGTTTCCACCACCATGCTTTGCAGTAGGTATGGTGTTTGATGGATGCAACTCAGTATTCTTTTTCCTCCAAACACGACAAGTTGTGTTTCTACCAAACAGTTCCAGTTTGGTTTCATCAGACCATAGGACATTCTCCCAAAACTCCTCTGGATCATCCAAATGCTCTCTAGCAAACAAACTTCAGACGGGCCCGGACATGTACAGGCTTAAGCAGTGGGACACGTCTGGCACTGCAGGATCTGAGTCCATGGTGGCGTAGTGTGTTACTTATAGTAGGCCTTGTTGCATTGATCCCAGCTCTCTGCAGTTCATTCACTAGGTCCCCCCGCGTGGTTCTGGGATTTTTGCTCACCGTTCTTGTGATCATTCTGACCCCACGGTGTGGGATTTTTCGTGGAGCACCAGATCGAGGGAGATTATCAGTGGTCTTGTATGTCTTCCATTTTCTAATTATTGCTCCCACAGTTGATTTCTTCACTCCAAGCTGGTTGGCTATTGCAGATTCAGTCTTCCCAGCCTGGTGCAGGGCTACAATTTTGTTTCTGGTGTCCTTTGACAGCTCTTTGGTCTTCACCATAGTGGAGTTTGGAGTCAGACTGTTTGAGGGTGTGCACAGGTGTCTTTTTATACTGATAACAAGTTTAAACAGGTGCCATTACTACAGGTAATGAGTGGAGGAAAGAGGAGACTCTTAAAGAAGAAGTTACAGGTCTGTGAGAGCCAGAAATCTTGATTGCTTGTTTCTGACCAAATACTTATTTTCCACCATAATATGCAAATAAAATGAAAAAAAAACAGACAATGTGATTTTCTGGATTTTTTTTTCTCAGTTTGTCTCCCATAGTTGAGGTCTACCTATGATGTAAATTACAGACGCCTCTCATCTTTTTAAGTGGTGGAACTTGCACTATTGCTGACTGACTAAATACTTTTTTCCCCACTATATATACTACATTCATACAACATACATACATACTACATACATGATACAAATATACTACATTCATACAAAATACATACATACATACTACATACATGCTACATATATACTACATTCATACAACATGCATACTTCATACTACATACATGCTACATATATACTACATTCATACAACATACATACATACTACATACATGCTACATATATACTACATTCATACAACACACATATATACTACATACATACTACATATATACTACATTCATACAACATACATACATACTACACACATGCTACATATATACTACATTCATACAACATACATATTGTGGCAGGGCTAAGGGTCGTGTAATCGATGGGAGATATGTGTCTCATAAATGGCTTGTCTCTATAATGTAAGGCAGAAGTAAAGCATAACAGATATTGTTATTGTTTTTGTTTGAAGGACCTGTGGTGAGGTCACAGTCAGGTGACCAGTCAGCTGCTGGGAACGTGGGTGTGGCTACAGCCTTATAATGTGGCCTGCTCCTGAACCAAGGAGTTGTGTGTGGGGAGGACTAAGCCTCCCATGTGTGCTGAGACTCCTGCTCTGAGTCTACAACTACGGACATTGTGTTATTTTGCCTGAGCTAAAAGGCTATTTGTTTGCTGTTACGTTGCCTTGTGCGTTTATGCCGTGAATAAACCGCAAGCACTGTGGAAGAACCTGTCTCATGTTTGTCTCCCGCTGCACCTAAGCGAGCCACATCCCCACAATTGGTGGAGAATGCGGGCAGCGGTCCCAGCAGAGACTTGAGACAGTTGCTGCATGTCCTGGGTGAAGTTTGCAGCGGGGCAATAAGCATTGCCTGGAATCATGGAGGACATCATGAAACACCTGGTCCAGTCCCAGGCACTGCAGCAGGAAACCAACAAGCTGTTGTTACAGCAGATCCAGCAAAGCCAGCAGGAGCAGCGGCAGCAGTTCCAGCAAAGCCAGCAGGAACAACGGCAGCAGATGCAGCTTCTGGCAACCGCCATCCAGGAGGGCAGGACGAGCGCCCCAACCCCAGGTCGGGCTGATGCCACCGACGTCGAGAAGGCGGTAAGACGCGCATTACAAAAAATGACCCCTGAGGATGATGTGGAGGCCTTCCTGACGGTGTTTGAGAGGGTGGCTGAGAGGGAAAAACTTCAGCCAGAGCGGTGGGCGGAGGTACTGGCCCCTTACCTAACGGGGGAGCCCCAGAAGGCGTACTTTGACCTGACGGTACAAGATGCCAGAGAGTATCCCAAATTAAAAGCGGAAATTCTCGCCCGCTTGGGGGTAACAATGACTACCAGGGCACAGAGAGTGCATCGTTGGGCCTATCACCGGGACAAACCCCCGCGCTCCCAAATGTTTGACCTGTTGCACCTGGTCCAGAAATGGCTGCAGCCAGAGTCGGCTTCCCCTGCACAGATGGTAGAGCGAGTTGTGATGGATCGGTTTGTGCATTCTCTGCCGAGACCTCTACAGACTTGGGTTGCCCAGGGTGATCCCCAAAATGCTGATGAACTGGTTGGGCTGGTCGAGAGATACCAGGGGATGGAAGGTTCCTTGGGGAAGCAGCCCATTCCATATTGGGGGTCCCAGCAGGGGGCGGAGTCACAAAAAGGGGTGGTGCGTCCAAGGTCAAAAGGGGCGGGGGAGGCGGTGCCCAAGGTCCCCTCGGGTGTTATTTGCTGGAAGTGTCATGGGCCAGGACATATAGCGGCCCGTTGTCCCCAGACCACCGAGCAGATGGACTGCAGCATGGGACGCCGTAGTTCATACTACGCATATCCAGCTTGCAGTGTGAACTCGCTACCTAACAAGGGCCCACAAGCGTGTCCCGTGAAGGTGAACGGTCGAGCAGTAATGGCGCTTCTGGACTCCGGGAGCTTGGTGACCCTTGTGAGGGCCAGTTTTCCTCTAAACATACTCCCGGGTAAAAAGATTGGTGTTCGGTGCATACATGGCGATGCAAAGGACTACCCTATGGCTAGGGTGAAGATTGAAACGGCGCATGGCACCGAGTCGCATGAAGTTGGCGTTGTTCGAGACTTGTTGCATCCCATAATTATTGGCCGGGATTTCTGTCTGTTTTGGGATCTGTGGGGGATGGGTTCTGAGTGTGCTAGCAAGAGCAGGGAACCAATCCACCCCACTGAGGTATCGCCACCACCAGAGGCAGACGAGTTCCCTTTATGTGTCCTTGTTGGGGATGAAGAGGAAGGGTCCCCTGTACCTGACATCCCGGAGTTAGGGGTGGCCGGGGAGAATTTTGGGACTGCCCAACATAGGGACCCCACACTAAGGGAAGCCTTTAACAATGTCACCGTCATTAATGGGGTTGCACAAGAGCCGGGAGCAGACACAAGGTTTCCCCATTTTATGTTGAGTGGGGAATTGTTGTACCGGGTCACGAAAATAAGGGAGGAGGTGGCAGAGCAGTTAATAGTACCAGGCCCCTATAGACGAAAAGTGTTGGACATGGCCCATTCACACATCTTGGGGGGACACCTGGGGGTGGAAAAAACCCAGGAACGGATTGTACAGAGGTTCTATTGGCCTGGGTGTCACCGGGAAATAGTAAACTATTGCAGGTCCTGCCCGACATGTCAGTTAACTGCCCCCACATCTCATTTTCGGAACCCTCTTGTGCCACTGCCCATTATTGAGGTGCCATTTGAGAGAATTGCCATGGACTTGGTCGGTCCCTTAGTTAAATCAGCTCGGGGCCATCAGTATATATTAGTCATCCTGGACTATGCCACACGCTATCCTGAGGCCATTCCCCTGAGAAACTCCTCTGCGAAGAGTATAGCCCGTGAGCTGGTCCATGTGTTTTCCCGGACGGGTTTGCCGAAGGAGATCCTGACCGACCAGGGGACACCTTTTATGAGCAAGGTGATGAGAGAATTGTGCAGAGTCTTGCAAATTTCCCAGCTGAGGACTTCAGTGTACCATCCACAGTCAGATGGCCTTGTTGAGAGGTTTAACAAGACCCTGAAGAGCATGCTGAGAAAAGTCATAGAGGAAGATGGTAGAGACTGGGATTGTCTCTTACCGTATTTACTGTTTTCTATCCGTGAAGTTCCCCAGGCCTCCACGGGGTTCTCCCCCTTCGAGCTTCTGTACGGCCGGCATCCGCGAGGTCTCCTAGATATAGCCAAGGAAACCTGGGAAGCCGAAGTCACGCCCCACAGAAGCGTCATTGAGCATGTGGCACTGATGCAGCAGAGGGTTGCAAAGGTGATGCCCATTGTTAAAGAACATCTCCGCCAGGCACAAGAGGCTCAGGCCAGGGTCTACAACCGGTCAGCCAGAGTGAGGCAGTTCAATCCGGGAGACCGAATTCTCGTGCTAATCCCGACGGTGGAAAGTAAGTTCTTGGCCAAGTGGCAAGGGCCATATGAGGTGGTGGAGAAACTGGGAGACGTAAACTACAAGATCCACCAACCCGGAAGACGGAAGCCATACCAGGTTTACCATGTTAACCTTATCAAGCCGTGGCAAGATAGAGAGCCAGCGGTAACTCCGTGCTTGCTGGGCAACCTAGAAGGGGAGGTTGGAGCCGTTACCATAGCGGAGACTCTATCGAAGGCCCAGAAGCAGCAGTGCCGGGAGTTACTCCAGAAAAACCGGGACCTGTTCTCAGAGTTGCCGGGGTGCACGAAGGTGGTGGAGCACGAAATTCTGACCGAGCCACATGTGCGGGTGAACGTGAAACCATATCGTATTCCTGAGGCCCGGCGAGAGGTAATCTCCAAGGAGGTGCAGCGTATGTTGAAGCTCAGGGTCATTGAGGAATCCAAGAGCGGCTGGTCGAGCCCGATTGTCCTGGTCCCAAAACCTGATGGTGAATGGAGGTTCTGCAACGATTACCGGAAGCTGAATGAGGTCTCCAAGTTCGACGCTTATCCCATGCCACGCGTTGATGAGCTCATCGAGAGACTTGGACCTGCCAGGTACATAACCACTTTGGATCTGACCAAGGGATATTGGCAGATCCCCATGGCACAGGAAGCCAAGGAGAAGACGGCATTCTCCACACCAGACGGGTGCTTCCAGTATGTCCGGATGCCGTTTGGCCTACAGGGAGCTCCAGCAACCTTCCAGAGGGCGATGGATAGAATCCTTGCACCTCATAAGCTATACGCTGCTGCATACCTGGATGATATCGTCATCTTTACCCCGGACTGGGAGACTCACCTGGAAAAGGTCCAAGCAGTGTTTGACGCTCTAAGAGAGGCAGGGTTTACAATAAACCCGAAGAAGTGTGCCTTGGGGAGAGAAGAAGCCAAGTACCTCGGATATGTAGTGGGGCGTGGCGAGATCAAACCCCAAATCAATAAAGTGGAGGCAATTCAAACATGGCCGAGACCTCTGTCAAAGAAGCAAGTTAAAGCCTTCCTGGGGATTGTGGGATATTACAGGAGGTTTATCCCAAACTTCGCCACAATGGCTGCACCTCTAACTGATCTGCTTAAAGGGACAAAGTCAGTGATGGTCAGCTGGTCCGAAGAAGCAGAGTCAGCCTTCCAAGAAATGAAGGGAGCGCTTTGTAAGCAACCCATTTTGGTGGCCCCAGACTTTAAACGTGAATTTGTCCTCCAGACAGATGCCTCAGATGTCGGGGTAGGAGCTGTCCTTTCCCAAGAGATACGTGGGGAGGAGCATCCTGTTCTCTACTTGAGTAGGAAGTTGACTTCTTGTGAGAGAAATTACTCAGTTGTAGAGAAGGAGTGTTTGGCCATAAAATGGGCAGTGGACACATTACGGTACTACCTGGTGGGACGGAAGTTTAGGTTAATATCCGACCATGCCCCACTCAGGTGGATGAGGGAAACCAAGGGCAAGAATGCTAGGGTCACCCGCTGGTTCTTAGCCCTACAAGACTTCAGCTTCCATGTAGAGCATAGGGCCGGGAAGCTACATGGGAATGCCGATGCCCTCTCCAGAATCCCTTGCCTGGTAGGTGAAAGTGCCAAGCCCCACGGCTTTAGGCAGAGGGGGGAGGTATGTGGCAGGGCTAAGGGTCGTGTAATCGATGGGAGATATGTGTCTCATAAATGGCTTGTCTCTATAATGTAAGGCAGAAGTAAAGCATAACAGATATTGTTATTGTTTTTGTTTGAAGGACCTGTGGTGAGGTCACAGTCAGGTGACCAGTCAGCTGCTGGGAACGTGGGTGTGGCTACAGCCTTATAATGTGGCCTGCTCCTGAACCAAGGAGTTGTGTGTGGGGAGGACTAAGCCTCCCATGTGTGCTGAGACTCCTGCTCTGAGTCTACAACTACGGACATTGTGTTATTTTGCCTGAGCTAAAAGGCTATTTGTTTGCTGTTACGTTGCCTTGTGCGTTTATGCCGTGAATAAACCGCAAGCACTGTGGAAGAACCTGTCTCATGTTTGTCTCCCGCTGCACCTAAGCGAGCCACATCCCAACAATATATACTACATACATACTACATATATACTACATTCATACAACATACATACTTCATACTACATACATGCTACTTATATACTACATTCATACAACATACATACATACTACATACATGCTACATATATACTACATTCATACAGCATACATATATACTACATACATACTGCATATATACTACATTCATACAACATACATATATACTACATACATACTACATATATACTACATTCATACAACATACATACTTCATACTACATACATGCTACTTATATACTACATTCATACAACATACATACATACTACATACATGCTACCTATATACTACATTCATACAACATACATATATACTACATACATACTACATATATACTACATTCATACAACATACATACTTCATACTACATACATGCTACTTATATACTACATTCATACAACATACATATATACTACATACATACTGCATATATACTACATTCATACAACATACATACATACTACATACATGCTACATATATACTACATTCATACAACAAATATACATACTACACACTACATACATGCTTCATATATACTACATTCATACAGCATACATACATAGTACATACTACATACATTCATAAATACAACATGCTACATACATACATACTACATACTGCATACATACTACATACATACTGCATACAATACATTCATACAATACATACATAGACATACGGTACATATAACATAGAGTACATACTCACCATCACTTGTCACTTTGATCCCTGAAGCCAGTGTCATCTATAAAAAATTAGAAAATAACAAATAGCCGATATACTTCCTGATCCGCAGAAAACCACGAGGGTCCCACGCTGATCTCCCATGGAGAACAGCAGCATCAGCTGATGCGACCATTCTCTAGGGGCTGCAGGAATCCAATGATGGGAGGTAGGCATCCTTCCGCACTGTTTTCCTCCGCCACTGTAAAAAAATAGTCCCTAGTCTCACTTTTGGCATTGCTGTGTGAGAAAGTATGAATGTAGTATATATGTAGCATGTATGTAGTATACATGTATGTTGTATGAATGTAGTATATATGTAGCATGTATGTAGTATGAAGTACGTAGTATGTATGTATGTTGTATGAATGTAGCACATATGTAGCATGTATGTAGTATGAATGTATGTTGTATGAACGTAGTATATATGTAGTATGTATGTTGTATGAATGTAGTATACATGTAGTATGTATGTAGAATATAGTATATACGTATGTTGTATGAATGTAGTATATATGTAGTTTGTATGTAATATGTATGTATGTTGTATGTATGTAGTATATATGTAGCATGTATGTAGTATGTATGTATGTTGTATGAATGTAGCATATATGTAGTAAGTATGTAGTATGTACAGTATGTATGTTGCACGAATGTAGCATATATTTAGCATGTATGTAGCATATATGTATGTTGTATGAATGTAGTATATATGTAGCATGTATGTAGTATGTATGTATCTTGTATGAATGTAGTATATATGTAGTATGTATGTATGTATGTATGTATGTTGTATGAATGTAGTATTTATGTAGTATGTAGTGTGTATGCATGTTTTATGAATGTAGTATATATGTAGCATGTATGTAGTATGTATGTATGTATGTTGCATGAATGTAGTATATATGTAGCATGTATGTAGTATGTAGTATGTATGTTGTATGTATGTAGTATATATGTATATTGTATGAATGTAGTATATATGTAGCATGTATGTAATATGTATGTTGTATGAATGTAGTATATATGTAGCATGTAGGTAGTATGTATGTATGTATGTATGTTGTATGAATGTAGTATATATGTAGCATGTATGTAGTATGTATGTATGTTGTATGAATGTAGTATATATGTAGTATGTATGTAGTATGGTTTTTTTTTTACATTCAACACATTAACCGGATGATGGGACTATTACTGTCCCATCATTGGCTAATGTGTCAATCACTGTCATTGTAGCAGGCATCGCCCGATGGGAGTTGTAGTCCCATTGGACGATGCCTGCACGCACACAAGACCCCCGGCACGCCCGCACAGACCACCGACAGCCGGCACTGGCCCCCGGCAGCCGGTACAGACCACCGACAACCGGCACAGGCCTCAGAGAGGCCCGAACAGACCACCGGCAGCCGGCACAGGCCCCGAGAGGCCCGTACAGACCACCAGCAGCCGGCACAGGCCCCCGACAGGCCTGTACAGACCCCCAACAGGCCTGTACAGACCACCGGCAGCCGGCACAGGCCCCCGAGAGGCCCGTACAGACCACCAGCAACCGACAGAGGCCCCCGACAGGCCTGTACAGACCCCCAAAAGACCTGTACAGACCACCGGCAGCCAGCACAGACCCCAGACCGCGCATCATGATGACATCTTTTCAGCAGCAAATCACAGCCACAACAGTGGCTCATTGCATTATGGGGACTTCCAATACTGGTATCCGATATTGAAAAAATATCGGTACTCGGTATCGGAATTCCAATACAGCGAATATCGGCATTCCAATACAGCGAATATCGGCCGATACCCGATATTTGCAGTATCGGAATGCTAGTGATGGGTATATGGGCACAGGACTATGGGATGACGGATATGTATATGGGCATGGGACTATGGGATGGAGGATGTGTGATGGGTATATGGGCACTGGACTATGGGATGGTGGATATGTATGATGGGTATATGGGCACGGGACTATGGGATGGAGAATATGTATGATGGGTATATGAGCATGGGGCTATGGGATGGAGGATATGTATGATGGGTATATGGGCATGGGCCTATGAGATCGTGGATATGTATGATGGGTATATGGGCACGGGACTATGGGATGGAGAATATGTATGATGGGTATATGAGCATGGGGCTATGGGATGGAGGATATGTATGATGGGTATATGGGCATGGGCCTATGAGATCGTGGATATGTATGATGGGTATATGGGCACGGGACTATGGGGTGGAGGATAGTTATAATTTGCTATAACTAACCACAGTTAGTTACTATGCCCGGGCAGCGCCGGGCTCTTCAGCTAGTCTATTGTATAAAGCTCAAAGTGTGTATGTATGTATGTATTTGTGTATGTATGTGTGTATGTCCGGGATAGGCATCCGCACCGTCGTAGCTACAGCCACAACATTTGGCACAGTCACACGTCTGGACCCCGAGAGCGTCCTAAGCTATGTTGTGAGGCAAAATTTTAACCCCGCGCGTTCCAATTCACAAAACAATTTTGCCCCTATCTACATACTGGGGAAAAAGTGTGTGCGCGTCAAGCCCCGCCCCTGATTAAGATGTCATAATGCCCCTATTTGCATAATGGGGAAACAGTGTGTGCGTATCAAGCCCCGCCCCTCATTATGATGTAATAATGGTTGCCATGGCGACACTGATGTCATCATAGGTTGCAAGCCCCACCACTCATTATGATGTCACAATGGTTGACTATGGGATGGAGGATGTGTGATGGGTATATGGGCACTGGACTATGGGATGGAGGATATGAATGATGGGTATATGGGCACGGGACTATGGGATGGCAGATATGTATATTGGCACGGGACTATGAGATGGAGGATGTGTGATGGGTATATATGGGCACTTGACTATGGTATGGAGGATATGTTTGACGGGTACATGGGCACGGGACTATGGGATGGCAGATATGTATGATGGGTATATGGGCACGGGACTATGGGTTGGAGGATATGTATGATGGGTATATGGGCATGGGACTATGAGATGAAGGATGTATGATGGGTATATGGGCACGGGACTATGGGATGGTGGATATGTATGATGGGTATATGGGCACGGGACTATGGGATGGAGGATATGTATGATGGGTATATGGGCATGGGACTATGGGATGGAGGATATGTATGATGGCTATATGGGCATGGGACTATGGGATGGAGGATATGTATGATGGGTATATGGGCACGGGACTATGGGATGGAGGATGTGTGATGGGTATATGGGCATGGGATTATGGGATGGAGGATATGTATGATGGGTATATGGGCATGGAATTATGAGATGAAGAACGTGTGATGGGTATATGGGCACTCGACTATGGGATGGCAAATATGTATGATGGGTATATGGGCACGGACTATGGGATGGAAGATATGTATGATGGGTATATGGGCACGGGACTGTGGGATGGAGGATGTGTGATGGGTATATGGGCACTGGACTATGGGATGGAGGATATGTATGACCGGTATATGGGCACGGGACTATGGGATGGCAGATATGTATGATGGGTATATGGGCACGAGACTATGGGATGGAGGATATGTATGATTGGTATATGGGCATGGGACTATGAGATGAAGGATGTGTGATGGGTATATGGGCACTCGACCATGGGATGGCGAATATGTATGATGGATATATGGGCATGGGACTATGGGATGGAGGATATGTATGATGGGTATATGGGCACGGGCCTATGGGATCGTGGATATGTATGATGGGTATATGGGCACAGGACTATGGGATGGAGGATAATTATAATTTGCTATAACTAACCACAGTTAGTTACTATGCCAGGGCAGCACCGGGCTCTTCAGCTATTATTGTATAAAAAACAAATACCACCAGAATAAAGTCCTTTAATTGAAAGAATGACTCAGACTCCTTTAATGAATCTAAATTAAACAATTCTCATGTCATGGCACATTCCACTGAAATCATGGTCTCCTTGTAGTAAAGCAAAAAAGCAAAAAAAAAAAACAATCATATCCCTCATCTGTCCGATGTTCCATCCCATGCCGTAATCCATGTCTGGTGATAAACAGTTTTCAATTTGATTGGTGCCAAGATGCGATCATCAAGGCTAATAAACACTGAGGAATGAGCTGCTGCGAGTGCAGTCTCAGTGACTAGCGATGATGTCATTGTTGTTTCTGCAGGTCACTAAGGCTGCATTCACAGCCAGGCCCCAGAACTGCAGGCACCTCAGTGAGACCAGCACTGCACTGTGTGACTTTTTCAGCCTACTGTGATGTGAGCTGTCTTCAATTCAGCACCCGGCACCAGGGAAGAGCGTGAACAGTACCGCTGATTCCCAGTTGCCAATAAGTGTCACACTGATGACACAGGCATGTTGAACAAGTTAAATCAAGCATAGTTTTTAGAAGCAAAATAGGTCATCTGCATAAAGAAGGTAACTTACAAATAAAGCTATCAATGATAATATTAATATAATAATAATAATAATAATAATAATAAATTTTATTTTTATAGCGCCGACATATTCCGCAGCACTTTACATTTCAGAGGGGATTTGTACAGACAATAGACATTACAGCATAACAATAATCACATACAGTAGATTATAACACATACCAAGAGGAAAGAGGGCCCTGCTCGCAAGCTTACAGTCTATGAGGAAAGAGGGAGACACGAAAGGTAGGTGGTAACAGTTACCCTGAATTGTATGGACCAGTCATAATGTTAAGTGTGTAACAGTACAGACACAGAGGGCTAATGGAGGCATAAAGCATGTGGGAACATGATGCGGGGAACCTGGTTATGGTAAAACTTTTGGCTCTGCCACACAGGGATAGATTAGGTTAATGTGTTGGGGTGGTAGGCCAGTCTGAATAAATGCGTTTTCAGGACACGCTTAAAATTGTGGGGATTGGGGACTAATCGTATTGACCTGGGAAGTGCATTCCAAAGAATTGGTGCGGCACGTGTAAAGTCTTGGAGACGGGAGTGGGAGGTTCTGACTATTGAGGATGCTAATCTCAGGTCATCAGCAGAACGGAGGGCGCGGGTAGGGTGGTATACTGAAACAAGGGAGGAGATGTAGGGTGGTGGTGAGCCATGGAGGGCTTTGTGAGTGAGGGTAATAAGTTTATACTGAATTCTGGAGTGGATGGGTAGCCAGTGTAATGACTGGCACAAGGTAGAGGCATCAGTGTAACGATTGGTGAGGAATATGATCCTGGCTGCAGCATTCAAGACAGATTGGAGTGGGGAGAGTTTGGTAAGAGGGAGACCGATTAGAAGAGAGTTACAATAGTCGAGACGAGAATGAATAAGAGAAACAGTAAGAGTTTTTGCAGAGTCAAAGGTAAGAAAAGGTCGAATTCTAGAAATGTTTTTGAGGTGCAGATGACAAGAGCGAGCCAGTGATCGAATGTGGGGGGCAAAGGAAAGCTCAGAATCAAGTATGACCCAAGACAGCGGGCCTGTTGCTGGGGAGTAATAGTGGAACCACACACAGAAATGGCAATGTCGGGTATAGGTACATTAATAGAGGGAGGAAACACCAGGAGTTCAGTCTTTGACAGGTTCAGTTTCAGATATAGTGAGGACATGATATTAGACACAGCGTTTAGACAATCGCCGGTGTTTTCTAGAAAGGCTGGCGTGATGTCAGGAGAAGAAGCGTATAATTGGGTGTCATCAGCATAGAGATGGTACTGGAAACCAAATCTACTGATTGTTTGACCAATAGGGGCAGTGTACAAGGAGAAGAGGAGGGGACCTAGAACCGATCCTTGGGGGACCCCAACAGTAAGGGGAAAATGAGAGGAGGAGGAACCGGCAAAAGATACAGTAAAGGAGCGGTCGGAGAGATAGGAGGAGAACCAGGAGAGAACGGTATCCTTGAGGCCAATGGAACGGAGCATAGTGAGGAGGAGCTGATGATCCACAGTGTCGAATGCTGCAGAGAGATCCAAGAGAATTAGCATGGAGTAATGACCATTTGATTTAGCTGTTAGCAGATCATTAGAGACTTTAGTGAGGGCAGTTTCAGTGGAGTGTAAAGAGCGGAAACCGGATTGGAGAGGGTCGAGAAGAGAGTTTTCTGAGAGATAGCGGATAAGACGGGAGTGGACCAGGCGTTCCAGGAGTTTAGAGATGAAGGGAAGATTAGAGACAGGTCTATAGTTAGCGGCACAGTTTTGGTCGAGGGATGGTTTTTTAAGTAGTGGATGTATGATGGCATGCTTAAATGAGAAGGGAAAAATACCAGAAGAGAGAGAGAGGTTAAATATTTTAGTTAGGTGAGGGGTGACAGCAGGGGAAAGGGACTGAAGGAGCTGTGACGGAAATGGGTCACTGGTGCAAGTAGTTGGGTGAGAAGATGCAAGGAGCCTGCTTACTTCTTCTTCTGTGACTGGTTCAAAATCAGAGAGTGAGTTAGATGCAGTGGGGGAGGGAGGACGGTGCATGGTATGAGGTGATTGGGAGATAATTTCCTGTCGGATCTGGTCAATTTTTTCTTTGAAGTAATTGGCCAGATCGTCAGCTCGGAGCTCCGTGGTTGGGGCCTGTACTCTTGGATTGAGTAGAGAATGAAAAGTGTCAAAGAGACATTTCGGGTTATTGGACAGTGAGGTGATGAGGGTGTTGAAATAGGTTTGTTTGGAAAGGTGAAGGGCAGTGTTGTATGTTCTAAGCATAAACTTAAAATGGATGAAATCTTCGGGTAAATTGGATTTTCTCCACAGACGTTCGGCGCACCTGGAGCATCGCTGCAGGAAACGTGTTTGCACCGTGTGCCAGGGTTGTCGCCGTCTGCGTTGTGGTGTTCTATTTATAGGGGGTGCAAATTCATCCAGGGCACTTTGAAGTGTTTCATTGTAATGCTTCAATGCAGAATCAGGACATGAGAGGGAGGAGATAGGGGCCAATGAAGACTGCAAGTTCTTCATAAGTTTCTGGGTGTTAATGGCCTGTATGTTTCTATAAGTATGGACAGTGGGGGTGACCTGAGCAGCCTGGCAGTTCTTGATAGAGAATGAAAGAAGATTGTGGTCAGAGAGCGGGAGAGGGGAGTTTGCAAAATCATCCACTGCACAAAGCCGAGAGAAGACCAAATCGAGGGAGTTTCCGTCTTCATGCATTGGAGAATTAGTAAGCTGCGAAAGGCCAAATGAGGAGGTTAGAGATAAAAGGTGAGTAGCAGATGGGGAGAGGGGAAGAGCAATGGGGATGTTGAAATCACCCATGATGAGGGTAGGGATGTCACAGGAGAGAAAATGTGGAAGCCAAGTGGCAAAATGATCCAGGAACTGATGGGAGGGGCCGGGAGGACGATACACCACCGCCACTCGCATGGAGAAGGGGGTGTAGAGTCTGACGGCATGGACCTCAAAAGAAGGGAAGACAAGTGAGGGTACTTGAGGGATAACCTGAAAGGTACATTTTGGTGATAGGAGCAGACCAACGCCTCCACCAGCTCTATTGTCTGATCTTGGGGTATGAGAGAAGTGAAGCCCCCCATATGAAAGAGCAGCAGCAGCGGTAGTGTCTGACTGCTGGATCCAGGTTTCAGTAAGAGCCAGGAGGTTAAGAGAATTAGAAAGGAAAAAGTCATGAATGAAGGAGAGTTTGTTACACACTGAGCGAGAATTCCAAAGTGCACAATTAAGAGAGACAGATGGCATGCAGGGAATATTAATAAGATTAGAGAGGTTTCTGAGTGTAGCAGTCGGGAGGTTTGACTTTCTATAACATGGGGGACCAGGGTTGGGAGCAATGTCTCCTGCGACTAGGAGAAGGAGGATAGAAAGAGTGAGCAGATGGTTAAGTGATTTGTGAGAGCGTCTCTGATGTTGAATGGTGGGACTGACTGGATCGGTGCAGTTTAACAACGTGAAAAGAGCATGAGTGCTATACATAGGAGAGGAAAGAAGCGAGGGGCCAATGTGGATGGAGTGTAGAGAGTTAATGCCAGGGCGGTTGATGTTTGTGAATGCAGCGGCCAGGATTAAAATTACACAAATGCATATGGTATATATTTGTTGTCCTCCAAATGTACAGGGAGTAGATGTATATAAATGTCTTACCTGTCTCCAGCCCTGTCTAACTGCCATGTTATAACTGCCAGTACTTTGATAAATTGTACTTGGATAAAGTGTGCATAAATGCCCCCTGCATAAATGCTATCCCCAAGCTATGTCTGAATATATAGGAGGATAAGACTTAGAACTTTTTTTTTTTTTTTTGGGGCTCTCTCTCTTCTCGTTAATCAATCACACTAAATTGAGACACCAGGACCAAATAAAATGTTGTGGTCAAATAAACACATGTCCAGCACTACATGGATCATAAAGCACTTTGAAAAGTTTCTTGACCTCACAACATAAGGGGACAAGCAGAGTAAGTTGAAAAAAAACTATATACCATATAGAAGCTTGCAGAGTTGAAAACACAGAGATAGCATTCAGGATTAACTGCTTGCTGACATTGAATGGAGACACAGGAGTGGATTCAGAGCAGAGCATAATATTCACAGTACCCATGCACAACCTTATTATAAAACCACCCAGAAAGCGGTATGTGGGTCATAATCACAACATTTTGTTATTACTTCTAATAACGCATAAGTTAAAACACAACAGAGATCACAGAGAACTGCTACTATGCAGGTGCAGGCGACGTCATCTTGGAGGAGGAATTTTTATTTTGATTCTCCAGGAAGATGGCACCGCCGACGCCTGCGCAATAGCAGCTATTGGATCTCTACATACACCAACAGCTGCTACTGTGCAGGCGCGGTGGGCGCCATTTTCAAATTGATTTTTTTTGTACTTGTTCAATAACATCAAGAACAGTTATTACTAGGGCACTAAACATGTGATTATTCTGCAGCGCAGGTGCCACGGCTAGAACTTGTCCGCAGTTTTTTTTTTTCTTCAGTATGTACAGGTATTCATTATGCAAACTAGGGGGTAGGTCACTTGGGTGACCTGTCAGCAGTCTGCATTATGACTACCTATTCAGCAGAGCACCACACAAAGAACCCACCTCCAGGCCCGCCCCGGGTACGGACATATCATTAGCTTAAAACTGAAAATAAACATTAAACAACAACCACAAGATGGGTTTCCTCAACCAAGGTATCATTTTAGTATAACGGCACCAACCTGACACTGTGTGTAGGTTACTGTGCACAATCCTGCTGACAGGTTTCCTTTAACTGGAAGATGCAAACTGTAAAAGCAGCAATCAGAATTAAGCTCTGATCACTGCTATTAACCCATTAAAGTGAATCTGTGAGCAGCTATTTTGTATTTAATCTTATAATAGCATAATATAGAGCACAAGACACTAATTCCAGGGATGTGCCACTTATTTTTCTGTGTGCTGTAGTTTCAATGCAAACAGTCTTTTATCAGCAGTAGATTAACAATTCAGGACTGCACTTCTGCACAGCAGTCAGGCTGTGTAACCTCGTCCCCACCACTGAGAAGCAGTTTGCTCAAAATGCACAGAGTATCCTGGAAGCTGCCAGTATGGGATGTTGGCGGGGTTATTCATAGAACAGAAATCTTGGCTCTGCTACAACTACATTGGAAAAACAGGTATTCTATGAAAAATACACCAAGCAGCCCGGTAAGTGATACATCACTGCAATCAGGCTCTCTTGCCCTACATTATGTTGCTCTCAGATTATATAGCAAAAATCTGTTGAAATATTCCCATTAAATGTTTCTGTCAATCTCTAACAGTGACATTTTAGGGTGTGCAATCCTGTGGGTGCACAATTCCGGGTGCTAAACACCCTCACCAAATCATGGTATGTCAATTGGTTGTTATGAAACCTGGAAACTTGCTGACAGCCCCCATGGCTGCAATTTTAGAACTCCTGAGAAGCCCATTCATAAACTGTGCTTCATAGGAGTCCATCATTTTAGCTATATACTGTAATATGGCCGCCGGACGAGTCCTTGAGAGGAGATATGTGTCATCGTGGCTATTAGCTGCAGTGATGTGAGCTTGGAAGCATGCTCCAGCACATATGGTGCTGAGAGAGTTATTTGGCCATTCCAGGGCTGGGTTTTACGAGCAGTCTTGAGAGAGTGGGTAGGAATAACTGCTCACATATCCCAACCCTAGGGGTGTGGTTTGGCAGATAAAATGGAGGCTGAGTGTGTCATTCAGGCTCTGGAGCCGGAGATGTGTGGATCTCCTTTCTGTTGGTCTGTGGTAAGCCCTAAAGAACCAGACACTATCCTGAGCATCTGGACCTGCTGTATGTTGTATGGACTTCTTACTTTATGTTTCCACTTTGTGTCAGAAAGGCTGTGTTTTTGTTTTGCCATCCTGAGCAGTTTATGAACTTTGAATAAACTTGCCTGGACTTTGCAGCAATATCGCTTTTTGTGCCTACCTCAACCGCAGCTGAGTGAGTACAAACCTCTACATTTGGTGGAGAATGCAGGCACAAATCCCAAAGGGCAGTGTGACTCCCACACAAACATCGCATGTCCTGGGTGAAAGCGGTTGTAGAAGCGAAATCTGACCACATCGAGGAATTAATAAAACAACTTGTGCAGGCTAATCTTCAGCAGCATCAGATATGGCAGCAGCAACACCATCATCAGCAGCAGTGGCAACAGCAGCAGCAGATGCAGCAGCAGCACCTGCAACAGATGGAAGTCTTAGCCGAGGTGATCTGTAGCAGGGCAACAACCCCAATCCCAAATTCAGGGGGACTCTCACATGAGGTAGACGGTAAGAAGAGCATTGCAAAAGATGACCCCGGGTGATAATGTCAAGGCGTTCCTGCCAGTGTTTGAAAGGGTGACGGAGAGGGAGAAATTGCTTCCGGAGCAGTGGGCGGAAGTTTTGGTGCCATATTAAACAGGTGAACTGCAGAAGTCTTATTAGGACTTGGCATTGCAGGACTCAAAGGAGTACACCAAGTTAATGGCTGAGATCTTGGACGCTTAAAAGTGACTCTGTCAGGGCGCAACGGGTGCACAAGTGGACCTATCACAGTGACAAACCTCCCTGGTCCCAAATGTTTATCCTCCTACACTTGGTCCAAAAATAGTTGCAACCTGAATCCTCCCCCTCAGCACAGATGGTGGAGAAGGCTGTCTTGGACAGGTTCATACACTCTCTACTAAAGACAGTGCAATCCTGGGTTGCCCAGGGAGATTCACATAATGCCGATGACCTAATGAGCCTGATGGAGAGGTAACAGGAGGTCAATAGTTCCTTGGGGAAACAAGGGGTAGGCACATCCCGATACTGGGGTCCCCAAAGGGGATGGACACCAAAAAGGGGGGTGTCCATGAGCCTAGAAGGTATATAAGTCAAAAACCTGCCCAATAGTATAATTTGTTGGAGGAGTCATACCCCAGGTCACATGGTTGCCTGTTGCCTCATGAAAACCAAGACAATGGACTGTTGCATAGGATTGTGCTGCTCATATTTTGCATATCCCATCTCCAGTGCTGTCCCTCAACCAGGCGAGGTACTGCAGGCATGCCACGTGACAGTAAATGGGGTGCAAAAGACTTGTCTGCTGGACTCCGGTAGTTTGATAAACCTAGTGAGGGCCACAATTTCCCATCGGTTGATTCCTGGAAAGAGGGTGGGTGTCCACTGTATCCATGGCAATGCAAAGGACTACCCTGTGGCCCAAGTGGTCATAAGCACAAACTGTCGCACCGAGTCTCATGAGGTCAGTGCAGTCAAGTACCTATTGCATACTATTATAATAGGGCGCAACTTTGCACTATTTTTGGACTTGTGGGGGAAAGGAAGGACGTTGGATTCTCCAGACAACAGCTAGCTTTCTCCCAAAGAAACCTCATTGCATGCCGCCGATAACAGGTTTCCGTTTTGTGTGCTTGTTGTTGATGAATATGAGGCAGCATCAACTGAGGCCAACATCCCTGAGCTGGAGGTGTCTGGGGAAAACTTTGAAACCACCCAACTCAGGGATTTAACTCTAAAAGGTGTATTTGATAATGTATCGGTTCTTACTGGTGTTGCTCAAGAGACGGGGGCTGTCACCAGATACTGACATTTTGCCATGAATAGGGAGGTGATATATCAGGTCAATAAGCTGAGACTGGAGGTAATTGAGTAGTTACTGTGCCAGGGCAGTACAGATGCAGTGTTAGACATGGCCTATACACATGTGATAGGTGGTCAACTGGACGTAAAGAAAACCCAGGAACGGGTTCTCCAAGAGGTTCTACTGGCCCGTTTGTCACCGTGATATTGTGAATGTCTTTAGGTCCTGTCCCACCTGTCACCTGACTTCCCCAGTGGCCCATTTTCGTTGCCTCTTAGTGCCGTTGCTCATTATTGACATGCCATTTCATCACATAGCCATGGATCAAGTGGGACCCCTGGTCAAGTTCACCAGAGGACATCAGTATATCTTGGTGATACTGGACTATGCAATACGATACCCCGAGGCCATTTCACTGCATAACTCCTCCGCCAAGTGTATCACCCGAGAGTTGGTCCATGTCTTCTCTAGAACAGGGTTGCTTAAAGAGATCTTGATGGACCAAGGGACCCCGTTTATGTCAAAGGTGATAAAAAAGTTGGGCAAAACCCTGCAAATCACACAACTCCAGACCTCAGTCTACCATCCACAGATGGATGGCTTGGTAGAAAGGTTCAATAAAACCTTGAAGGCCAAGTTGAAGGTCATAGAGAAGGATGTCCGGGACTGGGACTGTCTACTACCATACTTCCTATTCTCCAACAGAGAAGTCCCACAGGCCTCTACTGGGTTCTTCCTTTTTGAACTCTTTTATGGCTGACACTCTTGTTTGCTCCTCAACGTAGCAAAAGAGACGTAGGAGGCAAAGTCTACACCCTCCCGGAGTGTGATCGAGCACGTGGCCCAGATGTAAGAATGCCCCCCTTGATAGAACACCTCCTCAAAGCACTAGAAGAGCAGTTGAGGGTATACAATATGTCTGTGAGGGTGAGACACTTCAACCCTGGGGATCAAGTGCTTGAAGAACTTGTGCTGGTGCACACAGTGAAGACCAAGTTCCTAGACAAGTGGCAGGGTCCCTATGAGGTGGTGGATAAAGTTGGTGATGTTAACTACAAAGTCTATCAATCAGGGAAGTGGAAGCCCTACCAGGGGTACCACGTGAACATGATTATACCATGGCAGGACAGAGAACCCGTGGAAGCACATTGTCTGCTGGCCAAATCCAATGTCAATATGGAGGATGTTAAGGTGGCAGACACCTTGTCCTGCTCGCAGAAGCAGCAATGCTGAGAGTTTCAACAACATAGCAGAGACCTGTTCTCAGAACTTCCAGGTTGTGCATAGGTCATAGAGCATGAGGTCCTGATGGAGCCACATGTCCAGGTCAACTTGAAGTCATATCAGATTCCCGAAGCACACCAAGAGGTGATCTCAAACGAGGTGAAGTGGATGCTGAGCCTGGGAGTTATCGAGGAATCCAAGAGTGGCTGGTCCAGTCCAATAGCCTTAGTGGTGAAACCGGATGGGGAATGGTAGTTTTGCAATGACTACAGGAAGCTGAACAAGGTTTCTAAGTTCGAAGCATACCCGATGCCCCAGGTTGTTGAATTAATTGAGATGATAGGGCCGGCTCTGTACATTGCTGCCCTTGACCTCACATAAGGGTACTGGCAAATCTCCATGTCCCAAGACGCCAAAGAGAAGACTGCTTTTACAATGCAAGATGGATATTTCCAATACAAGGGTGCCATTTGGGTTATATGGTGCTCCAGCAAAATTCCATATAGCCATGGAAAGGATCCTAGCTCCCTATAAGAGGTACACGGCATCCTACTTGGATGATATTGTGGCTTTCAGCCAGGATTGGGGAAGCCATCTGAGCAAGCTCCAGGTGTTATTAGATGCTCTACGAAAGGCGAGGTTTTCCATAAAGCAGATAAAATGTGCCTTGGGGATGGATGAAGTGAAATACTTGGGTTATGTTGTAGGCAGGGGCAAAATAAAGCCCCAGATAAACAAAGTTAAGGCGATCCAGGACTGGCCAAAACCCCTCTCAAAGAGGCACGTCAGGGCGTCCCTGGGCATTGTGGGCTACTACCACCAGTTTATCTCAAACTTCACCATGGTAGCTGCCTCTCTGACAGACCTCCTTAAAGGGACAAAGTTGGCTATGGCTAAATGGTCTTCAGAAGCTGAGAGGTCCTTCCAGGAACTAAAACTGGCCCTGTGTAAACAGCCGGTTCTTATAGGATCCAATTTCTCCAAGGAGATTGTGGTCCAGACGGACGCGTCGGATGTTGGGCTGGGCACTGTCTTATCTCAAAAAGGTGAACGGGGAAGAGCACCCCATAATGTATCTTAGCCGGAAGTTGTCATCCCGAGAGAAAAATTATTCCGTAGTGGAGAAGGAATGTTTAGTCTTTAAGAGGTCGTTGTACACTCGAAGGAGGTTCAGTCTAGCATCAGACTATGCCCCACTGAAGTGCATGAGGGAGAAAAAAGGGAACAATACCCATGTGACCAGGTGGTTCCTAGCAATTCAGGATTTTAACTTTAATGTGGAGCATAGGCCAGGGAAACTGCATGGCAAAGGTGATGCTCTGTAACCTTCTGCCACTGTTTGATGACAGAATGTGCCAAGCTCGGCAGCTTTGAGCAGAGGGGAAGGGTATGTAAGATGGCCGCCGGATGAGTACTTAAGGGGAGATATGTCTCATCACAGCTATTATCTGTGGTAATGTGAGCTTGGAAGCATGCTGCAGCACGTATAGTGCTGAGAGAGTTATTAGGCCATTCCAGGGCCAGGTTTTATGAGCAGTCATAAGACATGGGTGGGAATGACTGCTCACATATCCCAACCCCAGGGGTATGATTTGGCAGATAAAATGGAGACCAATTGTGTTTTTCAGGCTCTGGAGCTGGAGATGTGTGGATCTCCTTTGTGTTCATCTGTGCTAAGGCCTAAAGAACCGGACACTCTCCTGAGTGGGCAAAACTTCTGTATGTGCCTACCACAACCGCAGCTGAGTGAGTACAACCTCTACAATATATACAGTTGTATTGTAGTTTGTAGAACAAGAAAATCACAAGTTTAAGTCTTCTAAAAGAAACAAAATTAAATTGAAAAGTATAAAATTATATTTAAAAAATATAAATTAAAAAAATACATAATAAAATAATTAGCATATTCAGTATATCAGTATATCTGAATCCGTAAAAGTTTAAGCTATCAAAATGTGCATTTTTTTTTAACCTGAACAGTAAATGCTGTAAAACACAAAATAATCAAAACTTTAAAAAATCCAATAAAATGAGAACTAAAAACATTGTATGTACCCTAAAATGATATCAGTAAAAACATCATCCTGCCAGCAAAAAACAAGCCCTTACACAACTTAATAAACTAAGAATTAAAAATAAAATTCCAGGTATTAGAAGATGATGACACAATATTTATTTTCAAATTTAAGATTTTTTTTTTCACCACTAAAACAAAAAAAACACTATACAAGTTTGATATTGGCAAAATTGTACTGACTAATTTTTTTAGCATAAAGTACATAATTTAGAAAAGCAAACCACAAATACGGATTTTTTTATTACGCAGATTTCACTGGGCTTGGATTTGTTTTTCCTGTTTTCCACTTCATTGTATGGGATATTAAATGATATAATTTAAAGCTTTCTCATTGCGCAAAAAACATGCCCTCATACATCTGCATCACTGATAAATTGAAAAAGTTATGGCTCTTAGAAGAAGCGGGAAGGTCAAAAGTACAATTATGAAAACTGGCTGTCTGGGAAAGGATTAAAAAGTGAAAAATGGAAAATCTGATTCATGTGTACTATTACTAATGGAAATGTGGATTCCATAAAACATAAACCAAGCATTTAGGTAGTTGCTCTTTTAGGAATTTCAACACATTGAAACTGATGTATTCTATTTTAATTACGCATATGGGGATCGTGTATCATTTGCTGTTCCAGCAGTTAAAATCAGTGTAGAGATGAGCAAATCAATTTGAAACAAAATGATTTTAATACTAATTTTGAGAAATTCACTGAAGTCAGTGAATGTGAAAACTTTGCGAGTTGCGTTGGATGAAATGCTAACACCAAATTAAATAAAAAAGGGACACCTCGCAAACATAATTAGATCACCTCTTACAAAAAACAGTATACCCACAGTGACATAGAGGGAACAACAATGATCTGAAAAAATATCACAAATATTTCTAAAAATGATATAACAATATAATGCAAAAATATATAAATTGATAGATAATAAAGAAAATGATGTACAAAGAGTATAGACAAAAATTGAATCATTCATTTATGGAATAGACATCATATAGGCACAAGAAATAAAAAAAAACTCAATAAAACCCAGATATTTTTAATGCCAAGTAGTTGATCCGAATCTGCACATAAATTGGATGAGAGAGAAATCCACCAAACTGCAATGACAGAAACATGGGCGACACCAATTCAAAAAAGCGGAGGGATTTAATAGCCACACTATATCTCAATGCCACATAAATATAATAGGATCAACTCCTTGATTGGTTTAAATGATGCACATGCCAAAATTATTTATAATATCTTGGAAAGGGCATTAAAAACATGTGTAGTGTTATAATCAAACATTAGTCATAACTATCTTTGGCCATAGTGTGAAAATGGGGCAGGAGAGAACCTCGACGCGTCTTTCTCTGCTACTGGCGGTTTAGTCCTAAGGCATATGTATAGCAAATTAAATGCAGTATGAGACAGAGAAGAAAAAAATCACATGACCTTTAATGTAGACTTCAAGATTTCTCCAAAATGCCATGCTCAGTGATAGTGATAAGCGGATCTTTTGAAATTCAAGTTTTCTGACTTCCTGAAAGAATTTGATTTCTGGCAAATTTGCCATGAATTAGATAAATACAATAGCCTTGTATTGCCTGTAAAATATGTGTACAACATTCTTAATTCCAATTGAATCAAATTTTAAGCAATGTAATGCAATTAAAGCCTTTTTAATGTCTAAGTAACCTCACCTATCTGGCTATTGCAAAAGAAAAGATGGCAGCAGGTGTTAAGTCTATTAACACAAACACACAGCAGTTTCACAATTTTAGGATACTTATATAAAAGGGTGAATAGGGTCCTGGGTTCAAATCCCACCAAGGACAACATCTGCAAGGAGTCTGTTCTCTAAGTGTTTGTGTGGGTTTCCTCCTGGTTCTCTAGTTTCCTTCCACATTCTAAAGACATAGTGATAGGGAATCTAGATTGTGATCCTTATTGGAGACAGGGATGATAATATATGTAAAGTGATGTAGAATATGATAGTGCTATATAAGCAATGCATAATACATAAATAACAGTGGTGTGCAAAATGTACTGATGTGTGGAGAATATCAAGAGAATATGAAAGACCACAGGATCATCATCATCACCCCAGATTTGGCTGTCAGGTGCCTAGTTGTGGTCAATGGCCAGTGCTCCTTGCTCCCAAAGCCTGGTACCTAATCCGTTATTTGCTTTTGTTCAGAGTGCTACTACCAATGTATCTTATGAAAGCAAAGAATGACTTTTCATCTCTTCAAATAAACAACTGTAAGAAGTTTTTCTGTTGTAGAGTGTTTCTGATCTCCCAAGGTGCTGTGGATTAGGGGACATTGCAGAAACAGATGTTATTGACTGATTGGAAATTTCTCTATGTAGAACAATAAGTGTTATGGCGTCAGTGTAGGTGGACTGAGCAGAACGCTGTCAGAGGCTACATCATCTTGCTGTGACTGAGATGAGAGATATACATGATGATACATGATGATGAGATGAAATATACACTCTACCTCTACTACTTTCTCTGCCTTGACTCAACTAGAGGCCAAATGTGACCTGCATTTGCTGCTACAAATACCAGGATTTATGCTCCCAGCAGTGGCATTGCTGTTGATAAAGGGTTTTTTTCTATCACCCTACTACATCTGTTGCCCTTGTCATGTTCTGGTTTAGCATACATTTTGAGAACAATTAAAATGTTTATTTAATTTCTAAATGTTGTCGAAAAACATTGGAAAAATATGTCATTAACCCCTTAAGTAGCAAGCCACTTTGTAGGTTAATGACCAGGCCTTAATTTTGAAATTGAACCACTGTCAATTTATGTGGTTATAACTCTGGAATGCTTCAACAGATCCCGCTGATTCTGAGAATGTTTTTTTGTGACATACTGTACTTCATGTATGTGGTAAAATTTCTCAATATGACTTGCGATTATTTATGAAAATAATGGAAATTTGTCAAAAACTTTGGAAATTTTGCAATTTCCAAACTTTTAATTTTGTACCCTTAAAACAGAGAGTGGTGTCACACAAAATAGTTAACAAATATTATTTCCCACATGTCAACTTTACATCAGCACAATTTTGGAAAAATAATTTTATTTTTTGTTAGGAAGTTATAAGGGTTAAAAGTTGACCAGCAATTTCTCATTTTTCAAACAAAATGTACAAAACCATTTTTTTAGGGACCACCTCACATTTGAAGCGAGTTTGGGGGGTCAATATAACAGAAAATAGCCAAAAGTGACACCATTCTAAAAACTGCACCCCTCAAGGTGTTCAAAACCACATTCAAGAAGTTTATTAACCCTTTAGGTACTTCACAAGAACTGAAGCAATGTCGAAGGAAAAAATGAACATTTAACTTTTTTTCCTTAAAATTTTTATTCGGACAAAATGTTTTTCTATTTTTTCAGGGGTATCAGGAGAAAATGAACAGCAATATTTATTGTGCAATTTCTCTTGAGAACGCCGATATACCATGTTTGGAGGAAGACCAATCTTTAGGCACATAGCAGTGCTCAGAATGGAAGGAGCATCATTTGAGATTTTGAATGTCAAATTGGCTGGAATCGAGAGCTGACGCCATGTCGCATTTGGAGAGCCTCTGATGTACCTAAACAGTGAATACACCCCATAAGTGACCACATTTTGGAAACTATACCCCCAAGGAACTTATCTAAATGTGTGGTAAGCACTGTGAACCCCCAAGGGCTTCATAGAAGGTTATAACGTAGAGCAGTAAAATTAAAAAATTATATTTTCTCCAAAAAAATGATCTTCTCACCCCCAATTTTTATTTTCCCAAGGGTAACAGGACCCCAAAAGTTATTGTTCAAATTGTCCTGAGTACGCTGATACCCCATATGTGGGGGTAAACCACTGTTTGAGTGCATGGCAGAGCTCGGAAGGGAAGGAGCGCCATTTGTCTTTTTTGACTGGAATTGACATTGAACGCCATGTCGCATTTGGAGAGCCCCTGATGTGCCTAAACAGTGGAAACCCCCCACAAGTGACCCCATTTTGGAAACTAGACCCACCAAGGAACTTATCTAGATGTGTGTTGAGAGCTCTGAACCCTCAAGGGCTTCACAGAAGGTTATAAGGTAGAGCCGTAAAATTAAAAAATCATATTTTCTCCACAAAAATGATCTTTTCACCCCCAATTTTTATTTTGCCAAAGGGTATCAGGACACCAAAAGTTATTGTGCAATTTGTCCTGAGTACGCTGATACCCCATATGTGGGGGTAAACCACTGTATGGGTGCATGGCAAGCTCGGAAGGGAAGGAGCGCCGTTTGACTTTTTCAACTCAAAATTGACTGGAATTGAGATCGGATGCCATGTCACGTGGGCAGAGCCCCTGATGTGCCTAAACAGTAGAAACCTCCCACAAGTGACCCCATTTTGAAAACTAGACCCCTCAAGGAGCTTATCTAGATGTGTGGTGAGCACTTTGAACCGCCAAGTGCTTCACAGAAATTTATAACATAGAGCTTGAAAATAAAAAAAAACATTTTTTTCCACAAAAATGATCTTTTTGCTCCAAAATTTTTATTTTCACAAAAGTCACAGGAGAAATTAGACCCCCAAAGTTGTGCAATTTGTACACTGATACGATCTTTGGGAGGCAGCATGAACAAATCCACAAAAGGTGAGAATTGGTTATTTTTTACATCGTTCCTTGTGTGGTATTAGTGATTAGGCGACTTTATTTCTCGGGTCGGTGCGATTACAGCGATGCCAGATGTATATCATTTTTTTCATATTTAGCTACTGTCACACACTAAAAGACGCTTTTTTTGTAAGAATTTTTTGCAAGAAATTTTTGCATCGCCGTATTTTGAGAGTTGTGATTTTTCTATATTTTGGCTGACAGAGTCATGTGCAGGCTTATTTTTTGTGGGACGAGCTGACGTTTTTATTGGTACCATTTTCGGGCACATAAAGTTTTTTCATCGCTTTATATTCCGATTTTTCTGGAGGCAGAATGAACAAAAACCAGCAATTTAGGAATTGTTTTTTTGTTCTCCATTCTGCGTGTGCTAAAATTGGTAAGGCAGCTTTATTCTTCGGGTCACAATGATTACAACTATACATCATTTATATCTTTTTTATGTTTTGGCATTTTTTACACAATAAAAACTTTTATAGAAATAATAATTATTATTGCATCAAGATGGTGCTTTCAGTGATACTATATTTATTACTATTCTTTTTTTATCGCGTTTTAATCCACTTTTTCCAAGCGGTTATGATAATACAGCTTTGAAAAAGTATAATTTGTTACTTTTTTGTGTTTTTTTACGTTAACTGAAGGGGTTAACTAGGGTAACACTTTTATAGATGGGATTTTTACAGATGCGGCAATACCAAACATTTGTACTTTTTTTTGCTTATTTTATTTTTTTACATAAAAATGTGTATTTTTTAGGGGATTTTTTAAAATCTTTTTTTTTTTTTTTTTACATTTTAAAAAAAAAATGTTTTTTTTTTACCTTGTCCCTTTATGGGACTTTCACTTTGTAACTTATATTGCAGGTGTAATACATTGCAATGCTCCAGCATTGCAATGTATTATACCCTATGCTGAAAGCTGCTGAGACCATGCTGTGGGCATGGTCTCAGAGGCTTTCCATAGCTGGATGACCTGGGGGTTGTCATGACAACCCCTGGTCATCATGGCAGAGATCGGGCCTTGCAATTACATTGTGGAGACACCTATCTGAAGGCAGAAGGAGTCCTCGACAGAGGCAGAGGGAGCCCCGACCCTCTGCCTCCCCCCTGAATGCTGCAATCACGCCCAATCGCAGCAGTCAGGGGGTTAACAGCCAGAGGCAATGCAGATGCCGCTCTTGACTTCTAGTGCAGGAAGCTCAGCCACCGGCAGTACTGAGCTCCTGCACTTACCTGCACTCAGCTCATGCTGAGATTGGTCTGTCAGATTAACTGACCAATCACAGCGCACTGGGTGCGGGGACCGAAGGCAAGGGTCTCCGCACCTCTTGCCGTGCCTGTCAGCTGACAGCTGTCAGCACTGAACTGCCACTGCATGCTAGGGCTGGCGGAACGCACCAAATAATAAAAGATGGTAATAAGTGCGTTCGCAGCCCAGGGTCCACCGTGCAGAGATGGTAAACTGCTGCTCGGTAGTGGTGGACACTATATGGTGGTATAATAGAAGAACACACACAGGTTAACATCACCCAGTGTGTACAGAGGCAGACTCTGTTGCTTTACAGAGCCGCACTACCACGGAACATAAATGCCGGAGCCTGTTAAAGCTCACAGAGCTCGACAAGGTAAACGCTCAGTATATGGTCACAGAACTCAGCCCTAAGGACACATGGTCAGAGTCCCTCTAGTCCTACCAAGCGTGCGACGTCGCAACTGCAGATGCCACTAATTGATGCTGGCTACCATGGAGTGCCGACCAAGTGCACCGTGGCATACAAACCAAGCCACCACTTGGCGTTGATGCCAGTCTTTGACTCTGCCACCTACTTGCACCTCAGCCTGGGCGCTAACAGGCTAGGCTACAAAACACACGTGTACCAAGGGTAGGGGTTTCATAATGAGTCATTCACCTGAGACATTCATACATGCATACAAGACTCACTCCACATGGTCTATAATCCTTTTCTATATTAGCGCATGGCCGGGTGGCCATGCAAACCTTTTATAGTTGCAGCCTTCCGGGACCTTCCCGGTGGTCCAATCAGAGCAGCAACAGGACCTGAGCAAGTGACCTCCGACATCCAATGAGAGGTCGTCCCATGGGCATACTCATTAGGAGAAAAGCAGGACTTAGTCCCAGGAGTGTCTGCTCGCCGCTGATTAATGCAAGATGCTATAGCTGAGCCTGGAGCGGTAGCAGCAACCAGACGCATAACATTAGCCTGGGAAAGACGATGGGACCGACGTCTCTGCTGAGCAGGAACCTCTGCGGCTGCAGAAGAATGTAAGACCACAGAGGACATGCCTTGAGATTCCCGCTGTGCAGTGGGGGAAACTCGACTCCAAACATTACCCCCCCCTACTAGGGCCCCCCCTCCTTGGGCCTCGCTTAGCTCAAAAGCTGCAATGAGCTGAGGAGTGCAAATGTGCTCGCAAGGTTCCCAGGTGCTGTCCTCTGGACCATGACCCTTTCAATCCACCAGATAATATTTTTTACCTCATACCACCTTGCACCCAGTAATGGCGTTCACTTCATAGTCATCCAAAGATGAGCCCGATGTCCTAGGAGATGACTCGCAAAACCGTGACATGTGAACGGGTTTCAGGAGGGACACGTGAAAGGTGTTGGTGATACCCAGGCATGGAGGAAGAGCCAAGCAGTATACCACAGGGTTAACCTGCTGCACGACCTTGAAGGGACCTATAAAGCGAGGTGCAAACTAAGCATACTCAATTCGCAGCCTGATATTACGGACGGAGAGTCACACTAAGTCGGCAGGGGCAAAGGACAGAGCGGGGCACCGGTGTGCATCAGTGGAGGCCCTCTTTCTCTCCCTGGAAGCCCAGATGGCATTCTTTGTGTGATCCTAAATGTCACGTGCCTCCACCGCCCAGTCTGCCACCCTAGAATCGGTGGAGGACACGGGCATGAGCACAGGGACACGCGGATGCTGGCCATAGTTAAGGAGGAATGGGGTCTGCCTGGTGGAGTCAGCTACGGTGTTGTTCAAAGCAAACTCCACCAATGGTAGCAAGGATGCCCAATCATCCTGCCTGGATGAAAGAAAATGTCGCAGGTATGTGACAAGAGTCTGGTTGGCCCTCTCTACCAACCCATTCATCTCGGGATGGTATGCTGAGGAGAGATTCAGCTCGATGCTGAGTAGAAGACAAAGCTCTCTCCATAACCAAGATGCAAACTGAGGACCCTGGTCACTGACAATTTTATCAGGCATACGTGTAGGTGGAAAATATGCTTAATAAACAACGCCGCTAAGGCCCGTGCAGAAGTTACCCGTGGAAGAGTCACTAAGTGCACCATTTTGGAAAAATGGTCGGTGACTACCCAGGCTATGGTGCAGCCACAAGACTTGGATAAGCCCACCACAAAGTCAGTCCCGACCATCTCCCAGGGCATGTCTGCCACCGGCAGAAGGTAAAGGAACCCAGCAGGCCGTTGCCGAGGAGACCGATTCTTGGCGCAGGAAACTCGACACCTAACAGTGCGTGTATACATGCAGTGACAGTTTAAATGCACAGCACGTCATGGTGCAGGAACTTACATCCTGCCATGATAGGCTATGCACATCAATGGGCGTTAAGGGGTTGATCAGAAATTCTAGGCAACTGCAAAGTTCATATGATGAAAAAAAGCATAATTCAATAACATGTAAAGAAAAGATATGTAATTTATCTGAAGCTAATAGGATCCTACCTTAGCTTCCAAATGTCCAAAATCCAAAATTGCTTCCAACAAATGCTTGGTGCTCCCTGCAGACTAGGAGATGAGGCAGGCTGAACTTAACCTGGATCCACCCCAGGGTACTGAATCAGCTGCTTGGGAAAATTCTTCACCGATGTTGAAGCGTGTCGGATTTTCCTTTCTACCCGTGAATGAAAGCTTGCATCTGGAGTGATGTCACACAGACACAGGACGGCAAACTTCTGCATATCAATGGGAAGACAGACGTGACCGGCTGGCATCGATGAAAGATTGTCCCACGTTGGGATTTTGGACATTTGGAAGCTATGGTAAGATCCTAATAGCTTCATTTAAATTGCAGCGCAATCATATCTTTTCTTTACATGCAGTATTTTTCACACATGGTGGCAGCAAGTGTGTTTGTATGCAGCTTATCTAATTTTATCAGAGGGGAGTGCTTATGCACACATATTCTTTTATTTTAGCTTACATAATTTAATAACAGTGTTCCCGTAATATCTGTGTGGTGTGTATGTATCTCCAATTTCACAATTTAAACAGGTGTGGTAAAACAGACCTGCACAGTTAAATGTCTTGATTTACTGAAATAATTTATATTAAATTTTGAGTTAAATGACATGAATGCCGACTGGCCAAATAACACTACACAAAAGCTAATGCCAGAAAATAGGAACACTGCCTAAAATTCTGAAACAGATGACATGCGGTGTACTGTTGCCAATATTGAATATTGAAATATGTAAATGTAGAACATTTGTAACATTTGTAACGGTTTTTATTTTATTCTCTTTTTTTGTGTTAAATTCTTCCATCCTTAAAAAAATGGTTAAATCTACATAAGCAAGTTGCTACATAGATACAAACACAGAAATTAATTTTTGACAACAGTCAGTGGTATTGTTGTGTCACCTACAAATGTTAAATGTGACTAATAAAACTTTTACAAAACCTTATCTTTCTATTGTTTCAATATTTTTTCATTTTTTTATAATTCAATTTTTTTATTTAATGATGATCCTTCCCTTTTTAACTAATTTGAAACTTAGTTTAAAGAAATTAAAAATGCTATGTTGCAAAGTTATTACACAAAATCAACGACTAAAGATGCACATGCAGCAAAATTGTGCATGGAGTGCATGGTATCCAAAGTAGACAAATTAGGATGGTACCAGAAAATGTAGACACAATTAGTCGGCCTCATACAAACTGTCAGACAGCTTGATTCAGTATTGATAACAGGAGAAGAAAAAGAGCATGCAGTCAATTTTATATAGAAAAATGCAACAGTTATTTATTAAATACAACAATCTAGGACAAAATGACAAAGAAGTGCTCATGAATAATTGTGGACAATATGTCTCATGAAACAACCCCTCACATACCCCTAGATGGAAAACCCAGTAGCAATACACATATGAAACATATCCTATCTCAATCAAGATGCCATATCAGCATCTAAAGGGTAAATCACTGCAATAGCGGTCACAGAATAGGAAATAAGAAATGCCTGCTAGCAATAGTAGTAAAAAAAGTGTGCCCAATGCTACTTAGATCCTGAAGCTGCAGACAGAAACCCATGGAGCCGCTTACCTGGGAGGGGAAGGAGAGGAGGTTCAGCAGTGAGGCCTCCGACGCGCGTTTCGCGACGTCCCCCGCCGACGTCCCTCCTTGATAAAGCGGCGGGGACGTCGTGAAACGCGCATCGGAGGCCTCACTGCTGAACCTCCTCTCCTTCCCCTCCCAGGTAAGCGGCTCCATGGGTTTCTGTCTGCAGCTTCAGGATCTAACTAGCATTGGGCACACTTTTTTTTACTACTATTGCTAGCAGGCATTTCTTATTTCCTATTCCGTGACCGCTATTGCAGTGATTTACCCTTTAGATGCTGATATGGCATCTTGATTGAGATAGGATATATTTCCCATGTGTATCGCTACTGGGTTTTCCATCTAGGAGTATGTGAGGGGTTGTTTCATGGGACATATTGTCCACAATTATTCATGAGTAGTGTTGAGCATTCCGATACCGCAAGTATCGGGTATCGGCCGATATTAGCTGTATCAGAATTCCGATACTTAGTTCCGATACTTTTTTCATATCGAATACCGGAATCGGAAGTTCCCATAATGCTAGGAGCCCGCTCGATTTGATTCAGCCAATGGGGATCCTCAGAAGTGTGGGCACATCCTGTTAGGCATGTAGGCATGTTACTACTACTGGCATGGCTGTGATTGGCTGCTGAAATGATGTCATGATGCACTATAAAAACCGCTGCAGCCGCCATTTCTGGTCACTCTGCTGTGAATTCAGTTAGGGACAGGCTGCTGTTGAAGACTGTGAGGGACAGTTAGAAATAGCGATTCTCAAAACACATATAGTGCTTAACCCAGGCTACATAAACCACCACTGTAGCTTGCTTTTCCCTAGCAGCGCTGTTTTCACAGCTGTCTGCAAGGGCTGTGTGAGTGCAGACCCACGCTGTGTAGTGTGTCCTGCAGGCACGTCTGCTTGTAGGCCGCCCAGCGTGTGTCTCTGCCTCATACACATTTTTCTTTTATTGCTGCTTTTTTTTTCTCCTGTATAGTGTGCTTCCATACGTATCCATATACGTTGGTTGCAAACACTAAAGGAGTGGACAGCGGAGCCTTTCAGCAGCCTTTCAGTGCTATAGCCCATTTCTCTGCACTGTTTTTGGCTGTCTGATAGGTCTCTCTGTGTGTGAGTGCAGCTCACGTTGCAGTGTGTTCTACAGCCACCGCTAGCTGTAGTCCGCTCAGCGTGCGTCACTGCCTCATACATAGTCCTTTTTTTGCAGCTAATTTAGCCAGATTTTTGCTTCTATATTAGTGTGCTTCCAACCGCATCCATTGTCATTGGTTGGTTGCAAACACTATATAAGATTAGATAGAGGAGCCTTTTTGCTGGCTTGTGCCCTTCAGGGCCAGCCAGACTAGTATCACCCTATTTTTTGGAGCCTCATCAATTGCATTGTAGGTTAGCTTTCTGCATTGTAATCGCTCCAAAAAGTTTGTGATACTATAGCTTTCAAACTTTGGTCACATCCTTTTCTCCCCCCCCCCAAAAATAAAGGAAATAAAGTTCACCAAACACTCCACTTTACAGTTGTCTAGGCCACATTAGATCATATTAAAGTGTAGTACACACACTCTTAGCCAAATTAGTGTTTCTTATACTGGTTAGCAGGTGTTCAGGAATAAGAACACTAAGCCACCCCTTTTTTACTTTTCTGCCTATCTTTATCAGTCTACCAAGATGAAGAAGGCAGGGAGTGAGGCACGTGGTCGTGGCCGTGGAGTTTCAGCAGGGAGAGGACGGGGGGATTCAGCAGGGAGAGGACATGGGGATTCGGTGTCTGCTGCGGCCACCAGTGACCCGGCATCCCCCACTTTTTACCAGGCAACAGTCCTTCATGCGCAGCTTTGTAGGACCTCGCCGTACCCCACTGCTGCGTGACGAACAAATTGAAGCCATTGTCAGATGGATGGCAGCTAACGCATCCACTTCAATGACTTCCGCATCCTCCCAAGGCCAGAGCACTGAAGAGCAACCATCTGTCTCTTCACCACCTGCCAAATTGCCCAGGCAGTCTGAGAGCCCTGGACAGTAGCCATCTCAATCTTTACTTCTGTTCTCAGAATCTGTTGGCTTGGAAAGAGGTGGCCAGCCAAGCAGCATTCTAGAGTGTGAAGAAGAGGGAGTATGCAGTGATGCGCAACTGCTTTGTCCCTCTGAATCTGAAGAGGTGGGTGGGCCAGTGCCTATTGTCAGCACACCTCAGTGCTCATCTGATGATGATGAGACTCAGTTGCCAATTTCTGGTGCGTACGGTGCTGGCGAGACAACCCAGGACCAGCCGGTGCTTGAAGAGGGGAGTGGAGATGATGAGGTCCTTGACCCATCATGGCGTCAGCCACAGGAAGGTGGTGGGAGCAGCTCTGAGGAAGAGATTCCCCGAACGGCCAAAAGAGGAGGGAGAGGGCGGGGGCAGACTTGGTTGCCTGTAGCCTCCACTTTGGCACCCGTGAGGAGCAATCCTCTTCCAAAACACAAAACGGGCGCTCCCAGGACTTGCAGTGCATGGTCTTTTTTTGACACAGTTGCAGATGACATTTGCTTTGTCAAATGCAAGCTGTGTCATCAGAAAGTGAAACGAGGGAAAAATGTGACCAACCTCAATACCACAAATATGTGGAAACATGTGCGTACCAAGCACGAGGTGGAGTTACACAGACACACTGAAGATGTAGGCCAACCTTCAGCAGCACCTACCACCTCTTCAGCTCGTGTTGGGGCCTCTTCCTCCAGCTCACACATAGCTGGTTCGGCTTCCTCACTGGAACACCATGGAAGAACCACTGCCACTGTTGTCCAGAGACCCAGTGAAATTCCACCCACTGAACCACGTTCGCAGTCATCAGCACACTCCCAGGCCACTCACCAGCAATCGGTAGCACAGGCATGGGAGAAAAAGTGGCCATACTCGGCAAACCATCCCCGAGCACTGGCTCTGAATGCCGGCATTGCCAAACTACTGGCCCTTGAGATGCTGTCATTCAGGCTGGTGGAGACTGACACCTTCCGGAACTTTATGTCATTGGCAGTTCCACAATACAATGTGCCCAGCCGCTTTTATTTCAGCAGGCAAGCTGTCCCTGCCCTGCAAAAGCATGTAGAGGGAAAAATTAAAAATGCGCTACTAAATGCCGTCAGTAGCAAGGTCCACCTGACCACCGATGCGTGGACCAGTAGCCATGGACAGGGACGATACCTTTCCCTCACTGCCCATTGGGTCAATGTTGTGGAGCCGGGTACAGATCTGGAGAGTGGCTCTGTATGTATTCTGCCAACTCCAAGGATTGCAGTAATGCAGTCTGTACATATTGAGTCCTCCTCCTACTCTAGTTCCTCGGAATCAGCACTGCGTGAGCCTGTTAGGCCAGATATGAGCACAGGTGTGGCCAAACGTCAACAGGCCATCCTTAAATTAATTTCTTTGGGGAATCGGAGCCACACAGCACAGGAGCTCTGGAATGCCATCAAGCAGGAGATCGATGTGTGGTTTGTGCCAGCGAATCTCCAGCCAGGTTTGGTAGTGAGTGACAATGGCTGAAATCTAGTGGCAGCTCTGGGCCTAGGCAACCTCACTCACATACCATGTCTGGCACACGTGTTCAATTTGGTCATGCAGAGCTTTCTGAGGGACTATCCGGATCTTGATGCACTGCTGCACAAGGTTCGCCTAGAGTGTGCTCACTTGCGGCGTTCCAGCATGGCAAGATCGCGCATTGCATCTCTGCAACGACGATTCCGCCTGCCAGAACATCGCATCATATGTGACCTCCCCACCAGGTGGAATTCAACGTTACATATGTTGGAGCGGTTGTGTGAGCAGCAGGCAGCAATAATGGAGTACCAGCTGCATCAGGCGCAAACAAGTAGCACTGTGCGCCGGACACACTTCACCACCACTGAGTGGGCCACTATGAGGGACATCTGCCAAGTTTTGCGTGCCTTCGATGACTCCACGCGGATGGCCAGTGCAGATGATGCACTAATCAGCATGACTGTCCCCCTCATCTGTCTGCTTCAAAAAACCTTACAAGCACTAAGTGAGGAGGTTTTTGAAGAGGTCGAGGATGAGCAGTCAGAAATGACATCTGCTTCTGGCAAATCTGCGCAATGTGCTTCCACACAAAGGCCCAGGCAGGGGACACTTAGTGAGGAGGATGACGAGGAGTCAATGGAGGAGGAGGAACACATCTCTCCAGAGGAGGGAGGTACACAAGGCTCTAGTAGTCAGTGTGTACAGCGAGGGTGGGGTGATGCTGAGCAGGCAGAGATGCTGCCTCAAGCTGGGGACAGCGTTTCCGGTCCAGTTGGCAGTCTGCAGCACATGGTTGATTTCATGCTGCAGTGCTTGTTAAATGACCGCCGCATCGCCAACATTCTCCACACGGCTGATTATTGGGTGTACACCCTCCTAGATCCTCGCTACCGGGACAACTTACAAAGCCTAATACCACAGTTGAACCGGGAGCAAAAAATGCGGGAGTACCAAGAAACACTTGTGCAGGCCATCATGTTCTCCATTCCGCCTGCAAGTGTTGCTGGTAGTGCTTTTCAAAGCAGCCATGTGGGTAGAGGCAGTGGAGGAAGCTCTGCACAAAGAGGTAGCAGAGGCAGTGCCGCAGGACAAGGCAAGGCCAGTATGGCCCAAATGTGGAAAAGTTTTGTGGGACCGCCACAAACGGCTACACCATCACAGACGGCTCCAGTCAGCAGGAGGCAACATTTCCGTCAGATGGTGACAGACTACTTGTCGTGCCCTGTTAGTGTTCTCCCAGACGGCTCTTCCCCGTTCAAGTATTGGGTCTCTAAGCTGGATACATGGCCAGAGCTTAGCCAGTATGCATTGGAGGTGCTGGCTTGCCCTGCTGCCAGTGTATTATCGGAACGTGTCTTTAGTGCTGCAGGTGGTGTGGTAACAGACCGTCGCACGCGACTATCCGCCGATAATGTTGACCGGTTTACTTTTGTGAAAATGAGCAAGGCCTGGATCTCACCTGAATTTGCCAGTCCTCTTCCAGAATAAATAATTGGCTGGCAACAGGATCCAGGTCTCCTGTTGTGTTCATGTTTCTATGACCTGAACTTTATTTCCTGGGCTACAGCAACGCCCGTTGTTGCTCAGAAGTGCTGTCCGCACAGACAAAACACTTGCTCATGTGTAAGTGGGGTTCGGTAACGTCAATTGATCCCCTGCTGTGTGGATGGCAAAGTGTCCTGCTCCCTCCACAGTCAAACAACCTCAGATTTACACCTGGCTCCAAGTAGGCCTCGGCCTACTACTTGATTTTCCCTGGGCTCCGACACCGCCAGTTGGTGCTCAGAAGTGCTGTGCGCACAGACAAAACACTCGCTCATGTGTAAGTGGGGTTCGGTAACGTCAGCTGATCCCCTGCTGTGTGTACGGCAAACTCTCCTGCTGCCTACAACTTCTGACTACCTCTGATTTAATATGTTCTCTGATTTGCCCTCTGTCTCCACTCTGTTTTGAGTATTTCCTCCGGCCTACAACACCACCTGTTTCTGCTCTCAAGTGCCGTCTGCACAATCCACACTTGTTCCTGTGTTACCTGGGTCCTGTAACATCTGCTCATCTTCAGAGGTGAGCACGGCAATGTCTCCTGCTTTGTCTACATTCCCACTACTTGTAGTGGAAATGTGGACAAAGCAGGAGACATTGCCTGACTCACCTCTAGGGAGAAGCTGGTGTTACAGAACCCCAGTAACACAGGAACAAGTGTGGGTTGTCCAGACGGCATTTCAGAGCAATAACTGGCGTGGTTGGAAGCCAGAGGAAATACTCGAAACAGAGTGAAGACAGAGGCCTAATTGGAGTACGTTGACAGTTAGTAGTAGTCTAGAAACAATCGCAAACTGCCACCAAGTAGGCCTCGGCCTACTACCTGATTTTCCCTGGGCTCTGACACCGCCAGTTGGGCTCAGAAGTGCTGACCGCACAGACAAAACACTCGCTCATGTGTAAGTGGGGTTCGGTAACGTCAGCTGATCCCCTGCTGTGTGTACGGCAAACTGCTGCTGCCTCCAAATTCAAAATACCACAGCTTTACACCTGGCTCCTAGTAGGCCTCGGCCTGCACCCTGATTGTCCCTGGGCTCCAACAACGCTAGTTGGTGCTCGGAAGTGCTGTCCACACAGAAAAACACACTCGTTCATGTGAAAGTGGGGGTCAGTAACGTCAGCTGATCCCCTGCTGTATGGAGGGCAAAGTGTCCTGCTCCCTCCAAAGTCAAACAACGTCTTATCTTAAACTGCCTCCAAGTAGGCCTCAGCCTACAAAATGACTATCCCTGGGCTCCAACATCGTCAGTTGTTGCTCGGAAGTGCTGTCCACACAGAAAAACACACTCATTCATGTGAAAGTGGGGTTCGGTAACGTCAGCTGATCCCCTGCTGTGTGGAGGGCAAACTGCTGCTGCCTCCAAATTCAAAATACCACAACTTTACACCTGGCTCCTAGTAGGCCTTGGCCTGCACCCTGATTGTCCCTGGGCTCCAACAACGCTAGTTGGTGCTCGGAAGTGCTGTCCACACAGAAAAACACACACGTTCATGTGAAAGTGGGGTTCGGTAACGTCAGCTGATCCGCTGCTGTGTGGAGGGCAAACTGCTGCTGCCTCCAAATTCAAAATACCACAGCTTTACACCTGGCTCCTAGTAGGCCTCGGCCTGCACCCTGATTGTCCCTGGGCTCCAACAATGCTAGTTGGTGCTCGGAAGTGCTGTCCACACAGAAAAACACACTCGTTCATGTGAAAGTGGGGTTCGGTAACGTCAGCTGATCCCCTGCTGTGTGGAGGGCAAACTGCTGCTGCCTCCAAATTCAAAATACCACAGCTTTACACCTGGCTCCTAGTAGGCCTCGGCCTGCACCCTGATTGTCCCTGGGCTCCAACAACGCTAGTTGGTGCTCGGAAGTGCTGTCCACACAGAAAAACACACTTTTTCATGTGAAAGTGGGGTTCGGTAACGTCAGCTGATCCCCTGCTGTGTGGAGGGCAAACTGCTGCTGCCTCCAAATTCAAAATACCACAGCTTTACACCTGGCTCCTAGTAGGCCTCGGCCTGCACCCTGATTGTCCCTGGGCTCCAACAACGCTAGTTGGTGCTCGGAAGTGCTGTCCACACAGAAAAACACACTCGTTCATGTGAAAGTGGGGGTCGGTAACGTCAGCTGATCCCTTGCTGTGTGGAGGGCAAACTGCTGCTGACTCCAAATTGTAACTACTTCAGATTTAAACATTCTCTGATTTGGCCTCTGTATCCACTCTGTCTCTAGTATTTCCCCTAACCTCCAACACCGCCAGTTCCTGCTCACAGTTGCCGTCCACGCATTCCACACGTGTTCCTGTGTTACTGGGGTTCTGTAACGTCAGCAGATCCCCCAATATGTGTCCGCCACTGTCTCCTGCGCTGTCCACCTTCCCACTGCAAGCGGTGGGAATGTGGACAGAGCAGGAGACAGTGGCAGACACACATCAGGGGATCTGCTGACATTACAGAACCCCAGTAACCCAGGAACACGTGTGGATTGGGCTGACGGCTGCTGTACACATAGACTGGCGGTGTTGGTGGTCACGTGAAATCCTGGAAACAGAGTGGAGACAGATGCCTAATTGGAGCACGTTGACAGTCTGTTGTAGCCTACAAACAATCTAAAAGTACCACCAATTAGGCCTCGGCCTACACCATAATTCTCCCTGGGCTCCAACAACGCTAGTTGATGCTCGGAAGTGCTGTCCACACAGAAAAACACACTCGTTCATGTGAAAGTGGGGGTTGGTAACGTCGGCTGATCCCCTGCTGTGTGGAGGGCAAAGTGTCCTGCTCCCTCCAAAGTCAAAATACCTCAGCTTTACACCTGGCTCCTAGTAGGCCTCAGCCTGCACCCTGATTGTCCCTGGGTTCCAACAACGCTAGTTGGTGCTCGGAAGTGCTGTCCACACAGAAAAACACACTCGTTCATGTGAAAGTGGGGTTCGGTAACGTCGACTGTTCCCCTGCTGTGTGGAGGGCAAAGTGTCCTGCTCCCTCCAAAGTCAAAATACCTCATCTTTACACTTGGCTCCTAGTAGGCCTCGGCCTGCACCCTGATTGTCCCTGGGTTCCAACAACGCTAGTTGGTGCTCGGAAGTGCTGTCCACACAGAAAAACACACTCGTTCATGTGAAAGTGGGGTTCGGTAACGTCAGCTGATCCCCTGCTGTGTGGAGGGCAAACTGCTGCTGCCTCCAAATTGTACCTACTTCAGATTTAAACATTCTCTGATTTGGCCTCTGTCTCCACTCTGTCTCTAGTATTTCCCCTGACCTCCAACACCGCCAGTTCCTGCTCACAGTTGCCGTCCACGCATTCCACACTTGTTTGTGTGTTCCTGGTGTTCTGTAACGTGAGCTGATCCCCCAATGTGTGTCCGGCACTGTCTCCTGCGCTGTCCACCTTCCCACTGCAAGTGGTGGGAATGTGGACAGAGCAGGAGACATTGGCAGACAAACATCAGGGGATCTGCTGACATTACAGAACACCAGTAACACAGGAACACGTGTGGATTGGGCAGACGGCTACTGTACGCATAAACTGGCGGTGTTGGTGGTCACGTGAAATCCTGGAAACAGAGTGGAGACAGATGCCTAATTGGAGCACGTTGACAGTCTGTTGTAGCCTACAAACAATCTAAAACTACCACCAAGTAGGCCTCGGCCTACACCATGATTGTCCCTGGGCTCCAACAACGCCAGTTGGTGCTCGGCAGTGTCATTGGCACGGGTACTCCCTGTTGCCCAGCCTGTTTTCAGCACGCCTGCTGTTTCCGGGTAGTGTCAAGGTCACTCTGCCACCAACCCGTTGTCCTGTCGTCTTGCGGCCGGGTTAGCCGACTCTACGGTGCCTGCAGTTTAGGTGACTCCTATGTGGGCTGCGGGAACTGGCACTGAAGGCTGGATCCGTAGTGCCAATGGGACATGGACCCCCTGTAGGACTGTGGGTTTCGGTAACTGCGACCGGCTTGCGGCCTGGCTACTTTGCTTTGAATGGGTACCTTCTGCTACCCACCCGGGTTCCAGCACTGTCTGCTGGTTCTCGGCAGAGCCTTTGGCCTAGGTGCCTCCATCTCGGTATCCGAAGTCCAGCACCGTCAGCTGGTCCTTGGTAGTGCTTTTTAGCAGAGGTACCTTCTGCCTAGTAACCATGGTCCAGCACCGTCAGCTGTTCCTCGGTAGTGCCATTGGCTCTTGTAGCTTTTGCTACTCATCTGGGTACCAGCACCGTCAGCTGGTTCTCGGCAGTGTTTTTGGCATGGGTACTCCCTGTTGCCCAGCCTGTTTTCAGCACGCCTGCTGTTTCCGGGTAGTGTCAAGGTCACTATGCCACCAATCCGTTGTCCTGTCGTCTTGCGGCCGGGTTAGCCGACTCTACAGTGCCTGCAGTTTAGGTGACTCCTATGTGGGCTGCGGGAACTGGCACTGAAGGCTGGATCCGTAGTGCCAATGGGACATGGACCCCCTGTAGGACTGTGGGTTTCGGTAACCGCGGCCGGCTTGCGGCCTGGCTACTTTGCTTTGAATGGGTATCTTCTGCTACCCACCCGGGTTCCAGCACTGTCTGCTGGTTCTCGCCAGAGCCTTTGGCCTAGTTGCCTCCATCTCGGTATCCGAAGTCCAGCACCGTCAGCTGGTCCTTGGTAGTGCTTTTTAGCACAGGTACCTTCTGCCTAGTAACCGTGGTCCAGCACCGTCAGTTGGTCCTCGGTAGTGCCATTGGCTCTTGTTCCTTCTGCTACCCATCCGGGTGCCAGCACTGTCTCCTGGTTCTTGCCACAGCCTTTGGCCTAGGTGCCTCCATCTCGGTATCCGAGGTCCAGCACCGTCAGCTGGTCCTTGTTAGTGCTTTTTAGCACAGGTACCTTCTGCTTAGTAACCGTGGTCCAGCACCGTCAGTTGGTCCTCGGTAGTGCCATTGGCTCTTGTTCCTTCTGCTACCCATCCGGGTGCCAGCACTGTCTGCTGGTTCTCGCCACAGCCTTTGGCCTAGGTGCCTCCATCTCGGTATCCGAGGTCCAGCACCGTCAGCTGGTCCTTGGTAGTGCTTTTTAGCACAGGTACCTTCTGCTTAGTAACCGTGGTCCAGCACCGTCAGTTGGTCCTCGGTAGTGCCATTGGCTCTTGTTCCTTCTGCTACCCATCCGGGTGTCAGCACTGTCTGCTGGTTCTCGCCACAGCCTTTGTACTAGGTGCCTCCATCTCGGTATCCGAGGTCCAGCACCGTCAGCTGGTCCTTGGTAGTGCTTTTTAGCACAGGTACCTTCTGCTTAGTAACCATGGTCCATCACCGTCAGTTGGTCCTCGGTAGTGCCATTGGCTCTTGTTCCTTCTGCTACCCATCCGGGTGCCAGCACTGTCTGCTGATTCTCGCCACAGCCTTTGGCCTTGGTGCCTCCATCTCGGTATCCGAGGTCCAGCACCGTCAGCTGGTCCTTGGTAGTGCTTTTTAGCACAGGTACCTTCTGCTTAGTAACCGTGGTCCAGCACCGTCAGTTGGTCCTCGGTAGTGCCATTGGCTCTTGTTCCTTCTGCTACCCATCCGGGTGTCAGCACTGTCTGCTGGTTCTCGCCACAGCCTTTGGCCTAGGTGCCTCCATCTCGGTATCCGAGGTCCAGCACCGTCAGCTGGTCCTTGGTAGTGCTTTTTAGCACAGGTACCTTCTGCTTAGTAACCGTGGTCCAGCACCGTCAGTTGGTCCTCGGTAGTGCCATTGGCTCTTGTTCCTTCTGCTACCCATCCGGGTGCCAGCACTGTCTGCTGGTTCTCGCCAGTTTCTCAGCCTTCTTGTACCTTCTGCTACATTTCCAAGATCAAGCTTTTTGAAATTGTCTTTGGTAATCCTTATTGATCTCCATGACGACGACCCTGATGATGACGACCCTGAAGACCACACCAAAGAAGACCAGAAATATGACCCTAAATAATAAGACCAAGAGGACAAAGAACATGAAGACAGCCACCAAGATACAGAACAAAAGACAGAAGAACAAGAAGCAGAAGAAGCAAAAGCAGAAGAACAGAAAGCAGAAGAACATTAAGCATAAGACTAAAAATCAGCATAGAAGAAATCAAAATTATAAGCAGAAGAAGACTAAGCAGTAAATGGGGGTGAGTCCGTTCCTCCTCGTGGTGCCCCTGGAAAATGCCTGCTGCTGCAGGCCAAACTGAACGCGGACAAATCCTGTTGTAAATCTTTTGTGACAGGCAGAAGTAAGGTGTAATCTTATAACTTTTATAGATAAGTACTACAGGAATGCCTGTCACCATAAGAAAATGAAGGCAAAGAAGAATAGGAAGAAGATGAAGAAATAGCATATTAAAATTAATAATAGCTGAATAAGAAGAATATGAATAATGGAAAAAAAATTAATGGGAAGAAGATGAAGAAGAAGAAGATGAATAAGGTGAAGAAAAAGTTGATGAAAAAAATGCTACTGCTGCGGATCATGAAGGAGAAAGTGTGGGAGAAGTACAAAAGAACGTGAAGAGCATGGAAGTTGTGAAACATACATATCTGACAAAATATAAAAAAGGTTAATATAGTCAATATCTTTTTAACTCCGAACGTGCTGAAAAAAAAAATTGGAATTAATGCTATGCCATGTGATTTGAATAAACCACTATGCTTTTAATGTCTCCTCCACCTCCCACAATACATTCTACATGATTCTTATTTGTTTTCAATTATGTAGAATTAGTCAACAAGGAAATAAAGGGCTTTTTTTAATTCCGATACTGGAAGTCCCATTGACTTGAATGGGACTTCCGATATCGGAATCGGCAATACCCGATATTTTTTTCGTATCGGGCGATACCATCCGATACGATATTTTTGGGTATCGAACAGTATCGCTCAACACTATTCATGAGCACTTCTTTGTCATTTTTTCCTAGATTGTTGTATTTAATAAAAAGCTGTTGCATTTTTCTATATAAAATTGACTGCGTGCTCTTTTTCTTCTCCTGTTATCAATACAAGTCTTTGAGCTTGCGCATATAGTGTTGGAGCTGGGTGGTCCCTTGTCTCCTTATCACCTTATATTTATGGGATTTTTGTTGCCAGCTTGATTCAGTAGTAGAGCAAGGGCTGACACCTTTTCTAGAGAAGTGCTGTGATCTGCATTTCAAAAATAAAGGAATTTTGTAATCTAATCTCTGTGAAAGGCTGTTGCTTTAGAATACTGGCAAGGAAACCTGAAAAGCATAGAAACTTGCATAACAAACACAGTGGGGTGCTGAGTCGACATCAGCACTCAACGCACCTGGCCAAGTGCCCAAGCCCCGAGCAGGCAGGGGGCCTACTCGACATTGGGTACACCGATTCCCTATGTGCTGGCTCCTGCAAGTGGGTCCCACCCTTGCTCAGGGTCCCTGGCACTTGCAATCCTTACCTCTCCCTGTTCAACTGCTGCAGCGTCTTCTGTGTCATCTGACTGTGATGTTTCACGTCAGAGGGCGTGATGACGTCACATCTGTGCACCCTCTGTATGAACAGTCACAGTGCAGAGAGCTGGAAGATGGTGATGCTGAAGAGTAGAGCAGAGGCCAGTGAGGAGAATTGAGTATTTTGTATTTTTTCTATGTTTGGAGCATTATATGGGGTCCATCATACATTGGAGCATCATATATGGGGCCCATTTTATATGGAGCGTGATATGGGGCCCATCATACACTGGAGCATCATATATGGGGCCCATTTTATATGGAGCGTTATATGGGGCCCATCATACACTGGAGCATCATTTATGGGGCCCATTTTATATGGGGCCCATCATACACTAGAGCATCATATATGGGGCCCATTATATATGGAGCATTATATGGGACCCATCATATACGAGAGTATCATATATGGGGCCCATTATACATGGAGCATGATATATACTGAATGTGAGGCCTGCAAGTCTCCTAATCTCCTAGTAATTCCATAGGCTTTTGGAAAGAAGAGTCAGGAATGCTAGCAGATATGGAGATTCCTAGGCCTCCCATCTGGCGGTCACATATTATTGACCTAGCCGCTTAACTGGAGTCTTGCAAATAGATTTTCCAATCTCTAGCCAGGGAGTTTAAATTTCTTAAAATTTGACAAAAATTTGATTTGCATCAAATTGCTGGGCTCTTCTCTAATAAATCCATTATTTACCTGGATTAGATAACCTCAGGGAAGCTCATGTTTTTGTTTAGTAATGAATTTACAGACACATTGTAAACAACAGTGAATGTAAATTGATGTCAATAATTACATTGGAGTCACCTGAATTCTGAAAAATCTTATTAATATCGGCATTTTCCAGAATGTTTATTAGAATACACCAAGCACTGAATTTAAATTACATACTGTAAATAAAAGTGCAGCTAGTGTATTGGATTATGAATTTTTGCTTGCAAATTATAAGGTCTTGAAAAAGCTCAGATTGGTTTTAGTATTAACAGAAGAGCTATACTGCCTCACTATGCTGATCGATACATTGATTACCAAAGGCTTAACCTAGCAGAGGCTAAATAAGTCAAATGATTCCCTAGCTCCATGCAAATTCATTGATTGAAGCTATTTACTTCTGTAAAATACCTTGAAGGGGTAACCAGATAACCTCAATTTATTTACTTTTACATTTGCGTATGATTACAATATCCACTTAAGAAGCCACTGGATTAAGAATGCCTCTGGGTATGGTAGTCCCTTAACCTTAGCCATTGCTAGCTGTCACTTTTACTTTAAAACACAACCTTTACGTTCAATGACATGCTCGGGAAATAGATGTTAGAAATGTTGTTTAAAATGTTGGTCAATTAAATGAATGCACATGCTCAATTTTTAAGTGACTGTATAAACATATTTAACAAACATTTTAGTGACTTTTTTAATTTTTCATTATTATCAGGCAAAAAAACTGCATCCAGACAAATGCAATTTATACTGTACACCATTTTTTTGTTTTGGTTTACTTCAGAATCACATAATGTAGGTTTGGAAATTTTTTAAAGGAAGTTTACAATGTTTTTCTCCCATAAACCTACATTTCTTTCTTCTAAAAAGAATGTGCTAATGTGTGCTGCATATTTTGTTTTTTTCTTCTTGACAAATCATGTCATTCTAATGTTGCATTTACATATCAGCTTTCCTCAATCGCGTGCTGTCGGTTTTTAAAAACACCCATCCAACACACCAATACAGTTTAAAGAACGTTCACACATTCCCAAATTGTTCAAATTTAACAAGTTCATCGACTTTTGAAAAATTTTACATGCCTAGCCTGGCATGCCAATGTAAGAAAGTTTAGAAGCCTTGCATTGCTCCTCTTGGAAATTAAATATGCAAATGACCTCTTCCGGTAGGGAGACAACTTGAACTCTAGTGCCACCTATTGGAAGTAGCAATACTAAAATTCATTAATAATGCGACATGTCTAGCTTGGCATGCCAATGTGGGGAGATTTATAAGCTTTTCAGCTCCTTTGGGAAATTAAATATGCAAATTGCCTCTTCAGAAAGGAAGACAACTAGAACTCTAGTGCCACCTATTGGAAGTAGCAATCCTAACATTTATTATTGACCCTTTAATGAGCCTTGTCACATGAAATAGGATAAAAGCCAACAGAATCCCACTTTGCAGACATAATGTTTTGGAGTGTTGCCCCTTTGTCAAGGCAAAGTAAGAGATCTGGTTTGGCTAGGTAAGAGGCTTCTGACCGGCATCAAAGGGGTAATGTTTCTCCTTGTGGGACATGCCTAGCAGTCAGAGTGGCAATTTGAATATTTAATTTCCCAGAGGAGCACTGCAAGGCTTACAAACCTCCCCACTTTGGCATGGCATGCTTGTCATGACACTCGACGAAACGTTAGCCCTTGAATCCAGGTAAGAAGCCTCTCACTTAGCCAAACCAGATCTCATACTTTGCACTGATGTGGGGCAACACCCCAAAACACTGTGAGCATAAACTAGCCACTTGTATGAGTATCCAAGGTGTTAAATAGCTTTAAATCTAGTAATATAATGCTCAAAATTCAGGACAGTAGTAAGTGGTTATAAACCATATCATCAGGTATCATAAAGAAAAAGGTGTGGGAGAACCACATATTCCAAAAATTGTTAGAAAATTATATTAACTGAATATCTTTAAAAATACATAAATAGTCAGCCAATGCTTGGCATCAACAGAAAGCTCAAGAAGTAGATTATCATCAATCAAAATATGAAATCTTGTTACAGTAAGGTAAGTTAGTCCAGAAAAAAGTCACCATATAGTTTGATCAAGAAATATACAATTAAATACATATACAATAAAATTACACACCATTAGTAACAAAATAACAATCCAAAATACATCATTGTAAAGATAATAAAATGGAGTGGCACAAATAATTTATCAATCAATCCTACAAAACTCCCAATCAAGGCATAAAATGAATAAACCCAGTGTCACAAAATCTACACAAGTCTATGGTAAGTGTATTGTAAGCATACAGTAGGTACGGAAAGTATTCAGACCCCTTTACATTTTTCACTCTTTATTTCTCTGCAGCCATTTGGTAAATTCAAAAAAGTTCATTTTTTTCTCATTAATGTACACTCTTCACCTCATCTTGAAGGAAAAAAACAGAAATGCAGAAATTTTTGCAAATGTCTAAAAAAAGAAAAACTGAAATATCACATGGTCATAAGTATTCAAACCCTTTGCAAAGTATTTAGTAGAAGCACCCTTTTGAGCTAGTACAGCCAAGAGTCTTCTTGGGAATGATGCAACAAGTTTTTTACACCTGGGTTTGGGGATCCTCTGCCATTCTTCCTTGCAGATCCTCTCCAGTTCTGTCAGGTTGGATGGTAAACTTTGGTGGACAGCCATTTTCGGGTCTCTCCAGAGATGCTCAATTGAGTTTAGGTCAAGGCTCTGGCTGGACCAGTCAAGAATGGTCAAAGAGTTGTTATGAAGCCACTCCTTTGTTATTTTAGCTGTGCGCTTAGGGTCATTATCTTGTTGGAAGGAGAACCTTTGGCCAAGTCTGAGGTCCAGAGCACTCTGGAAGAGGTTTTCATCCAGGATATCTCTGTACTTGACCGCATTCATGTTTTCTTCAATTGCAACCAGTCGTCCTGTCCCTGCAGCTAAAAAACACCCCCATAGCATGATGCTGCCTCCACCATGTTTCACTGTTGGGATTGTATTGGGCAGGTGATGAGTAGTGCCTTGTTTTCTCCACACATACCACTTAGTATTATCACCAAAAAGTTTTATCGTCATCTCACCAGACCAGAGTATCTTATTTCTCATAGTTTGGGAGTCCTTTATGTGCTTTGTAGCAAACTCTATGCTGGCTTTTATATGTCTTGCACTGAGGAGAAGCTTCCATCTGGCTACTCTGTCAGAAAGGTCCGACCGGTGGAGGGCTGCAGTGATAGTTGACTTTGTGGAAATTTCTCCCATCTCCCTACTGCATTTTTGGAGCTCAGCCACAGTGAACTTGGTTATTCTTTACCTTTCTCACCAAGGCTCTTCTCCCACGATTTCTCAGTTTGGCTGGACAGCCAGGTCTATGAAGACTTCTTGTGGTCCCAAACTTCTTCGATTTAATGATTATGAGGCCAGTGTGCTCCTAGGAACCTTGAGTACTGCAGAAATTATTTTTTAATCTTGGCCAGATGTGTGCCAATTCCTTTGACCTCATGATTCTCATTAGGTCTGACATGCACTGTGAGCTGTGGAGTCTTATATAGGCAGGTGTTTGCCTTTACAAATCAAGTCCTATCAGTTTAATTAAGCACAGCTGGACTCCAATGAAGTAGTAGAGCCATCTCAAGGAGGATCATAAGGAAATAGACACCATGTGACTTAAAGGGAACCTGTCACCCCCCAGGCGTTTTTAAGTAAAAGAGCCACCTTGTGCAGCACTAATGCTGCATTCTGTCAAGGTGGCTCTGTTACTTAGCTTCCGTTCCACCGCAGAAATAATAGTTTATAAAATTGTTCAAAAATACCTGAAATTTGACAGGGGGGCAGGTCTTTCCCCCTCTGACAGACGCCTCGCATCCATTACTCATTTCGTATTTGGCGCCGCCTCCTCAGTTTTCTTTTGAAATGCGGCACCTGCGCTGTACTATATCTTCTTGGGCATGCGCAGTCAGCGCTGCTTGTGCTCTCAGATCACATTCCAGCCCTCATATCATGCGGCCACAGATCCTGCCCTGCAGTCGCTTATGATTTATTCACACTGCGAGGCTGGGAATCTCGGGAATGCACAGGAGTTATCTGCTGGCGCGATCTGTGGCCGCGTGACATGAAGGCCGGGATGTGATCTGAGAGCACGAGCAGCGCTGACTGCACAGGCCCAAGAAGATACAGTACAGTGCAGGCGCCGCATTTCAAAGGAAAACTAAGGAGGCTTGATCATACTATAAGGTGATTTTTTTCTGGACTGAATTACCTTACTATAATCAGGACTCACATTTTGATTGATGATAATCTACTGCCTGTTGATGTCAACCACTGGCTGACTGTTTATCCATTTTTAAAGAATGTGTGGAACCCCGAAACACTACGGTATATCTACAAAATGACATTCTGGTTTTACTTTTATACTATATATATATATATATATATGTATATATATATATATATATATATATACACACATATATATATATAATGTTGTGTGGCAAGTCTCTTTAAAGGGTTAATATTGACTTTTAGGATTGCTTCTACCAATAGTTGGCACTAGAGTTCGAGTCCTCTTCCTCTCTGAATTGGCAAAAACATATGAAAACTTGACACAAATTTGAATCATGTGGATTCAATTTGGTCATCTTTATCACATAGCATTTAATTGTGAAATTCCTTAAAAGTTGCAAGATAGTAGGTGAACTACAGAAGCATATAGAGTCAGTATACCTCTATAACGTGGAAGACTAAGGTTATTTGTGTCTTGTTTCTGCATTCCACAAGGCTTTTAGTGATGAGCGAATTTGTTTGGAATACGATACGAAAATGGCACATTTGGATTCGTGATCAGAAACACAAGCAAGAATTTATAAAATCGGAAAAAATTCTGTAAAAGTGCTGGAAAATATTTGCGTTGCCACAAAAGTATTTTCAGCACTTTAGCAAGGATAATGGTGGTGTATCATGAGCGTTTGACACATGTTTGATTAGGGGAGGGGGTTTGCAGAGCTCAGAGGCGTGGCATTCTTGTAAACAGTCATTTTTTCCCCCTAACTTTATGTGTGCACATTGCGGCTAGCCAATCATGGCGCAGGATTCACCCACAATATCCTGACACAATGGCTTGTGTCACTGGCTGCTGAAATACCATGTCTCTCTTCATATAATTTGAGGACATCTTGGTTTAGCACCATTTTGACCCTGTAACAGCACAGAGAGGCTGCTACTGATGCTGGCACTGTTAACAGCAAGATTTTAGCCAGATAGCTAGGTGGTTGCATATCAGTCAGATAGTGTAGCTAGCTAGTGTCCAGTGTGGCTGTTAAATGTACCTTCCAGCATTTATTTTGGCCATTACTGAGGTCTACAGACAAAGCCAGGTAGGCACATGTTCTACAAATGTGTTGTGCACCATGCACTAGTATAACTTTCTAATTAATATTTGTTCACTAGCTTAATGTGAAACAGACTGCTGTATCCCACCTTGTCATTTAGTGCTGTGGTGATACGAAACTGTCTGCAGACCTAAGGTACATTAAAAAATATATAATTTTTTTCTGTTGCTAAATGTGAAACAGCCTGCTGTATCCCAGGTTGTCATTTTGTGGCGGTGATATGAACCTGTCTGCAGACCTAACGTGCAGTAAAAAAATATAATACTTTCTGTTGTAGAATGTGATACAGCCCGCCGTATCCCACATAGTTATGTTGTGGCTGTGATATGAACCTGTCTGCAGACCTAACGCGCATTAAAAAAAATATAATATTTTCTGCTGCTGAATGTGATATAGCTCGATGTATCCAACATTGTCATTTTGTGGCGGTGGTATGAAGCTATCTGCAGTCCTCAAACACATTAAAATATTTATTTTTTTATATTGATAAACGTTATACAGTCCACTATATCCAACCTTTTTATCTAGTGGCGTTGAAATTGTTCTGTGTGCAGAGCTGTAGCACATTAACCCCTTTCTGACATCAGACGTACTATCCCGTCCATGGGACCCTGGCCCCTATGCCCATGGACGGGATAGTACGTCTAGCGCGATCAGCGGCGCCCACGTGGTGAGCGCCGCTGATCGCGGCCGGGTGTTAGCTGATTATCATAGCTGACACCCGGCACTATGTGTCAGGGGCGGTCACAGACCGCCCCCAACACGTTAACCCCTTGCACACCGCGATCAAACACAAAAAAAGTGTAAAAAATTTAAAAAAAATCGCTAAATAAATTAAAAAAAAAATATTCCCTAATAAATTCATTTTTTGGAAATAAAAAAAACAATAAAAGTACAGATATTTGGTATCGCCGCGTCCGTAACGACCTGCTCTATAAAACTGTCCCATTAGTTAGCCCCTTTAGCGAACCCCTTAAAAAATAAAAATAAAAAACGAAGCAAAAAATAATGATTTATTATCATACCGCCGAGCAACAAGTGCAATAACGCGCAATTAAAAAGACGCATATAAATATCCATGGTACCGCTGAAAACGTCATCTTGTCCCGCAAAAAACGAGCTGCCACACAGCATCATCAGAGAAAAAATAAAAAAGTTATAGCTCGCAGAATAAAGCAATGCAAAAATAATTATTTTTTATATAAAATTGTTTTTATTGCATAAAAGCGCCAAAACATAAAAAAAGACATAAATGAGGTATCGCTGTAACCAAACTGACCCAAAGAATAAAACCGCTTTATCAATTTTACCGCACACGGAATGGTGTAAATGCATCCCCAAAAAGAAATTCATGAAACGCTGGTTTTTGTTCATTCTGCGTCCCAAAAATCGAAATAAAAAGCGATCAAAAATGTCACGTGCCCGAACATGATACCAATAAAACGTCAACTTGTCCCGCAAAAAATAAGACCTCACATGACTCAGTGGGTTAAAATACGGAAAAATTATAGCTCTCAATATGTGGTGATGCAAAAACTATTTTTACAATAAAAAGCATCTTTTAGCGTGTGACAGCTGCCAAAAATAAAAACCGCCATAAATAGTAAATCAAACCCCCCGTTATCACCCCCTTAGTTAGGGAAAAATAATAAAATTTAAAAAATGTATTTATTTCCATTTTCCCATTAGGGTTAGGGCTAGGGTTAGGGCTGAGATTAGGGTTCGGGGTGTGTTGGGGTTAGGCTTGGAGTTAGAATTGGGGGGTTTCCACTGTTTGGGCACATCAGGTGCTCTTCAAATGCAACATGGCGTCTGATCTCAATTCCAGCCAATTCTGTGTTGAAAAAGTCAAATGGTGCTCCTTCCCTTCCAAGCTCTGCCATGCGCCCAAACAGTGCTTTACCCCCACATATGGGGTATCAGCCTACTCAGGACAAATTGCAAAACAACTTTTGGGGTCCTATTTCTCCTGTTGCCTATCACGCTTACCCTTATCTGCAGGAGGGCAGCGTGACTGGTCAGTGGTCCCGGCGTCAGCGTAGCAACTCAGACCGCGGGGCTGTCAGAGGGGCCTGTGTAGGAACACAGCTTGGGAGGTTGCAGGACCTGTGGAAGGGGCGGAGCGCTGGTAGAAGCACTCAGAGGCTGCAGGACCTAGCACCACGTGACCTGTGGCATCAGAGGGGGTGGAGCTTATCACAGGGACGCTGAGGTGACGGGCAGGGGGCTTAGAGAGCCAGGGGTTTATACAGTAGCGATGGTCAGACAATCCAGAAGTCATACACAGGAGGAGAAATGCGGTACAGAATCAGAAGGCGAGAGGGTAGTCGAGGGAAGCCAAAGGTCAGAACACGGGTCGAGCAGGACGGCACCATTCAGAAAGCCAAGAGACAAAACCAGAAACCAGACCAGATCATACACACCATAGACACGAGAACAGGCGAGAGGCACTTAGCAAAGACAGGGTCGGACACACTCAAGTATGAAGTATAAACGACAGGGAAGGTTGCTCGCCTGTGGCCATAAATACCCTCCCTGAGGTCAAAGAGAGGCTCTAACCATTAACCCTTCGCTTGTCAGACCAAAATTCCAGATACCATGACAGTACCCCTCCCTCAACGGGGGGGCCTCCGGACCCCCAGGTCTTCCTGGGTATCGAGCATGATATGTACTGACCTGGCCGACACCCAGGATCGATCCTCCGGGCCATACCCTTTCCAATGGATGAGGTACTGCAAAGAACCACGAACCCATCGAGATTGCACAATCTTTTGAACCTCGAACTCCATGTGACCGTCCACTGATATAGGCGGTGGTAGAGGAGTACATTCCTCTCTTACAGAACCTACCGGCTTAAGCAAGGATCTATGAAAAACATTGTGCACCTTCAAGGAGGATGGGAGACGTAGCCGATAAGCCACCGGATTAATCACCTCCGTTATTACATAGGGACCAATAAATTTGGGACCCAACTTTGCTGATGGCAGTTTTAACGTTATATTCCGTGTTGAGAGCCAAACCTTGTTCCCACAATGCAAGTCCTGACCTGGACCCCTCTTCCTATCAGCAAAACGTTTGTACCTTCCCTGAGCCTTTTCAATACTTGCGCGAACCCTTGACCATAAACCACTGATCTGCCTAACCGAATCTTCTCCCCCTGGACAATTTGAATCCAATCGCGAAAACTCACCAAAATGAGGATTTAATCCAAGGTTAATAAAAAAAGGTGACCTACTGGTGGACTGGTTAATTCCGTTATTAAAGTCTAACTCCACCAGTGGTAATGCATCACACCAGTTGTCTTGCAGTGTAGCAGTCAAACATCGAAGGATTTGTTCCAAAGACTGGTTGGTGCGCTCCGTTTGCGCATTACTCTCCGGGTGATAGGCTGAGGAAAAAGACAAAGATATCCCCAACTTCCTACAAAAAGCCTGCCAAAACTTTGCAATAAATTCTGTCCCCCTATCAGAAACGATATTGGTCGGTACCCCATGGAGACGAATGATTTGGGAAAGGAAGTGTTTAGAAAGGACCTTGGCAGACGGTAGTTTAGACATGGGTACGAAATGTGCCATTTTCGAAAACCTATCCACCACTACCCAAATGACGGTATTACCCTTGGATGGGGGGGGTGGTAATGAAATCCATGGACAAATGAGTCAATGGTCTTTCTGGAATTGGCAGTGGTACCAATTCCCCGGCCGGCCGGCAATGAGAGCTCTTAGAACGGGCGCACACCCCACAGGCCATGACATACCCCTTAATTTATGTACACATTGATGGCCACCAAAACATTCTCTTTACCGCCTCATAAGTGGCCGCAATTCCTGGGTGGGCCCCCAACTTAGAATCGTGAATCTCCCATAAGAGCTTGGACCGTAAGACCTGTGGTACAAACAATTTATTAGGCGGTTTGGCCCTTGGAGCTAAAGATTGAGCCCCCACAATCTCTCGCTCCAACTTTGACGAAAGCTTGGCTATCACCACCCCGGGTTGAAGAATGGATGAGGGAGGGTCGGGGCAGAAAGAGGTTCAAAACTCCGTGACAATGCGTCCACTTTCACGTTCTTAGAACCAGGCCGGAAAGTTATGGAGAACTGGAACCGGGAGAAAAAAAAGAGACCACCGAGCCTGCCTGGGAGTCAACCTTTTTGCTGTTTTGATGTACTCCAAATTTTTATGGTCAGTGATAACCGTAATTGGATGTTCTGCCCCTTCCAAAAAATGCCTCCATTCTTCAAACACCAGTTTTATAGCCACGAGCTCTCTATTCCCCACATCATAATTTCTCTCTGCCGGAGAGAATTTCTTTGAAAAAAAAGCACAGGGTCTGAGATTAGTTAATGTAGACGATCCTTGAGACAAAACAGCCCCCACCCCCACCTCGGACGCATCCACCTCTACCACAAAGGCTGTGATGGATTAGGCTGCACCAGGACTGGTGCAGACATAAAGCAATTCTTCAGACTCACAAAAGCTTGTTTGGCCGGAAGGGACCGATTCTTTATATCGGCCCCCTTACATGTGAGATCGGTAAGAGGTTTCACTATCTGTGAAAAACCCTTGATAAACCTCCGATAATAATTTGCAAACCCCAGAAAATGCTGTAGACCCTTCAGGTCCTGTGGCTGGACCCAATCTGCAATGGCCTGCATCTTCTTGGGACCCATACGAAACCCCTGTGGAGAAATAATTAGCCCTATAAAAGTTAGCTCCTGCACAAAAAAGGTACACCTTTCTAATTTAACAAACAATTGGTTCTCCCTGAGTCTCTGGAGAACAATCTTAACATGAGATAGGTGAGACTGTTCATCTGTGGAGAAAACCAAGATATCATCTAAATAAATGACAACAAAGCGGCCAATCAGGTCCTCAAAAATCACATTAATAAAATTCTGAAAAACTGCTGGTGCATTGGCGAGACCGAATGGCATCACAAGATTCTCAAACAACCCTTCAGTAGTAAGAAACGCCGTTTTCCATTCATCCCCCTCTTTAATCCTAATAAGATTATAAGCCCCCTAAGGTCCAGTTTGGAGAACCATTTTGCTCCTGAGAGTTGATTGCACAGATCGGGAATCAGCGGTAAGGGATAAGCATTTTTAACAGTGATTTTATTAAGTTCCCGAAAGTCGAGGCAGGGACGCAGGCCACCATCTCTCTTTTTAACAAAGAAGAACCCCGCTGCTATTGGGGAGACTGAAGGTCTGATATGCCCTTTACGGAGAATTTCCTTTATATATTCTTTCATGGCCAAACGTTCAGGCCCTGATAAATTAAACAGACGGGCTTTGGGTAATTTGGCCCCTGGGACTAAATCAATGTTGCAGTCAAAAGGCCTATGTGGGGGTAATGCCTCAGCCTCGCTTTTGGAGAACACATCCTCGAAGTTTTTCAGGCACTCCGGAATGCCCTCCAGACACACAGAAGACTCCAAGACAGGTTTTGCAGGGGAAACACAACACAAAGCTTTATAGGAACAGTCATTAAATTTCAGACCCCATTTAACAATATCCCTCCTTTCCCAGTCAATTACCGGGCTGTGCCGCTGCAGCCATGGCATTCCCAACACCAGCCCTTCCGGTAGATTATCCATAATGAAACAACTTATCTCCTCCACATGGGAGGAGCCAACCTGTAACACAAAGGTTTTGGTGGCATAACGAATCCCCGAATGGGTGAGAGGGGAGGAGTCAATTGCCACGTTTTTCAACGGGGTCTCTAACCTGACTGTCCCTATCTTGACCATGGAGATGGTGCTGGCACTGACCAGGTTAAGTGAGGAACCGCAGTCCACCAAAGCTGTGGAAAAAAAGCGACATTTGTCTACCAGCAGTTCAACATCAAGCAACAGCTTGGGGCATGAGGAAAAAGGTACCTGCGGGTCTGGGCAGCCTCCTCGATCACTACCAAGACCTGGTAGTTTCCCGACGGCTGGGAGGACGAGGGACAGGACGGACAGTCTCTCTTCCAATGTCCTGCTTCTCCACAATAAAAGCACAGCTGTTTATCCCGCCGGCATCTCCTCTCTTTCTCTTTGATGGATGTGGCACCAATCTCCATGGGTATAGCACTGGCCCCCACCTCCTTGCTCCCAGCAAACAGAGGTGATTCGGAGTGCATCACCCCTCTGGCCCTTAACCGTCGATCCATCCGAACTGCCTGTGTCATGGCATCTTCCAGGGTATCAGGAGGCGGATGTAGGGCTAGTGCGTCCTGAAGGCATTCTGCTAAGCCCCTACGGAACAGACCGCGGAGGGCCGCATCGTCACAAGTGACATCTGCTGCCCACCGTCAAAACTCAGAACAATACCACTCTGCAGAGTGCCGACCCTGACGTGCGCTCATCACCATGTCCTCTGCCAGGCGTACTCAATCAGGCTCATCATAGATACGGCCCAAGGCCTCAAAAAATGCATCCACAGTCATACGTTCTGGTGCTGTGGGTGCTAACGAAAATGCTCAGGCTTGTGGGGCACCTCGCAACAGGGAGATAACTACACCCACCCTTTGAAATTCTCCCCCGGACGACCGAGGTCTCAGGGAGAAAAACAATTTGCACCCCTCCCGGAACGCTCTGAACTCCTTTTTGTCTCCAGAAAAGGAGTCAAGCAGTTTAACCGAGGATTCAGGGGACGTAAGGGATACATCCCTACTCTCGGAGGACATAGCCCCTTGCACAGTATTAACCAGCTGCTGCTGGGTATGAGCTATACTGCGCTGTTCAACATTTCTGGAACATTTGGGAGAGCTGCTTCACTTGCTCCGACAATGCCTGCATCGGGTCCATGACCGCAGCAGCCCCCCACACACTCACACACAAATATAAGAACAGGTAGTAACAGAAGGATGAGTGGGGGGAAAGAAAAAGTAAAGGTCATTTATAATATCACGCTTACCCTTATCTGCTGGAGGGCAGCGTGACCGGTCAGTGGTCCCAGCATCAGCGTAGCAACTCAGACCGCGGGGCTGCCAGAGGGGCCTGTGTAGGAACACAGCTTGGGAGGTCGCAGGACCTGTGGAAGGGGCAGAGCGCTGGTAGAAGCACTCAGAGGCTGCAGGACCTAGCACCACGTGACCTGTGACGTCAGAGGGGGCGGAGCTTATCGCAGGGACGCTGAGGTGATGGGAAGGGGGCTCAGAGAGCCAGGGGTTTATACAGTAGCGATGGTCAGACAATCCAGAAGTCATACACAGGAGGAGCATGCGGTACAGAATCAGAAGGCGAGAGGGTAGTCGAGGGATGCCAAAGGTCAGAACACGGGTCGAGCAGGACGGTGCCAAATCAGAAAGCCAAGAGACAAAACCAGAAACCAGACCAGATCATACACACCATAGACACGGGAACAGGCGAGAGGCACTTAGCAAAGACAGGGTCGGACAAACTCAAGTATGAAGTATAAACGACAGGGAAGGTTGCTCGCCTGTGGCCATAAATACCCTCCCTGAGGTCAAAGAGAGGCTCTAACCATTAACCCTTCGCTTGTCAGACCAAAATTCCAGATACCATGACATTGCCCTTAGGAAAATAAAAAATTGGGGGCAAAAATATCATTTTTGTGGGAAAAAAATATGATTTTTTTATTTTCACGCCCGGGCGTTATAAACTTCTATGAAGCCCTTGGGGGTTCAAAGTGCTCACCACACATCTATATAAGTTCCTTAGGGGGTCTAGTTTCCAAAATGGTGTCATTTGTGGGGGGTTTCCACTGTTTAGGTACATCAGGGGCTCTCCAAAGGCAACATGACACCCACAGAGCATTACATCAAAGTCTGCATTCCAAAACGTCACTACTTCCCTTCCGAGCCCGCACGTGGGTCCATACAGTAGTTTTCTCCCACATATGGGGTATCAGGGTACTCATGACAAATTGGGCAACAACTTTTTGGGTCCATTTTCTCCTGGTACCCTTGGGAAAATAAAAAAAATGGGGACTAAATGATCATGTTTGTGGAAAAAATACGATTTTTTTATTTTCACGCCTGGGCATTATAAACTTCTGTGAAGCACTGGGGGAGTTCAAAGTGCTCACCACACATCTAGATAAGTTCCTTAGGAGGTCTAATTTCCAAAATGGTGTGATTTGTGGGGGGTTTCCACTGTTTTGGTACATCAGGGGCTTTCCAAACGCGACATGGCGTCCGATCTCAATTCCAGCCAAAAAAGTCAAATAGCGCTGCTTCCCTTCCGAGCTCTGCCATGCGCCCAAATAGTCGTTTACACCCACATATGGGGTTATCAGTGTACTCAGGACAAATTGCACAATAACTTTTAGTGTCCTATTACCCTTGGGAAAATAAAAATTGGGGGTGAAAAGATCATTTTTTTGGAAAAAATATGATTTTTTAATTGTACCGCTGTACGTTATAAACTTCTGTGAAGCCCTTGTGGGTTCAAAGTTCTCACCACATATCTAGATAAGTTCCTTGGGGGGTCTAGTTTCCAAAATGGGGTCACTTGTGGGGGTTTCCACTGTTTAGGTACATCAGGGGCTCTCCAAACGTGACATGGCGTCCGATCAGAATTCCAGCCAATTTTGCATTGAAAAAGTCAAACGGCGCTCCTTCCCTTCTGAGCTCTGCCATGCACCGAAACAGTGGTTCCCCCCAACATATCAGGTATCAGCGTACTCAGGACAAATTGCACAATAACTTTTCCAGTCCAATTTCTCCTGTTACCCTTGGTAAAATAAAAAAAATTGAACCTGAATTATTTTTCTTGTGAAAGAAAGTTAAATGTTCATTTTTTTCTTAAATATTCAAAAAATTCCTGTGAAGTACCTGAAGAGTTAATAAACTTCTTGAATGTGGTTTTGAGCACATTGAGGGGTGCAGTTTTTAGAATGGTGTCACTTTTGGGTATTTTCTATCATATAGACCCCTCAAAGTGGCTTCAAATGTGATGTGGTCCATAAAAATAAAATGGTGTTGTACCAATGAGAAATCGCTGGTCAACTTTTAACCCTTATAACTTCCTAACAAAAAAAAAATTTTGGTTACAAAATTGTGCTGATGTAAAGTAAACATGTGGGAAATGTTACTTATTAAGTTTTTTGTGTGCCATATCTCTGTGATTTAAGGGCATAAAAATTCAAATTTGGAAAATTGCGAAATTTTCAAAATTTTCACCAAATTTCCATTTTTTTCACAAATAAACGTAAGTTATATGAATGAAATTTTACCACTACCATGAAGTACAATATGTCATGAGAAAATATTGTCAGAATCATTACCTCATAAATGGACAGTGGTCAGATTCGTAAAAATGGCCCAGTCATGAACGTGCAAGCCACCCTAGGGGGTGAAGGGGTTAAAATTAATTAATTTTACTTTTTTTTACAAACGTGATACAGCAGCCGAGATCTGAGTTTGAAATTGTTTTGACCCTATCTTCTAGATTATGTGCATCTTTGGCATTCAATTTCTCATGGGCATCTTTTATGGGCATTTTAACACCACAGACAATATTCTAGAATATACAGGCCTCATCCACACTAAAAAAAAAATATTTTATGTTACTAACCAAATACAGAAGGGAAGATCTAAGTTTGAAATTGTTTTAAGAATCTAGTCAATGTTTTACAGGCCTTATCGACAGGCCCAAAAATCCTTCTGTTACTAGCGTCATATAGTAGGGGACATTTAACTTTGAAATTGTTTGGAGCATCTAGTCATTATTAGTGTTGAGCATTCCGATACCGCAAGTATCGGGTATCGGCCGATACTTGCTGTATCGGAATTCCGATACCGACTTCCGACATTTTTTCAATATCGGAATTCGGCATCGGAATCGGAAGTTCAAAGTTGATTGACAGACTGACGTCATCATGATGCGCGGTGTGTGCGCATCATGATGCGCCGTCATTTCGGGCCTTCCGGGGGTCTCTGCCGGCCTGCCGGGGGGCTGTGCCGGCCTGCCGGGGGGGCTGTGTGGACTGCCCGGGGTCTGTACCGGCCTGCCGGGGGGCTGTGCCGGCCTGCCGGTGGTCTGTGCACCCTGTGGGGGTCTGTGCCGGCCTGCCTGGGGGCTGTGCCGGCCTGCCGGGGGGGCTGTGCAGGCTCCGGGGGGCTGTGCCGGCCTGCCGGGGGGCTGTGCCGGCCTGCCGGGGGGCTGTGCAGGCTCCGGGGGGCTGTGCCGGCCTGCCGGGGGGCTGTGCCGGCCTGCCGGTGGTCTGTGCAGGCTTCGGGGGTCTGTGCAGGCATCGTCCGATGGGACTACAAGTCCCATCGGGCGATGCCTGCTACCATGACAGTGATTGACACATTAGCCAATGATGGGACAGTAGTAGTCCCATCATCCGGCTAATGTGTTAAATGTTAAAAAAAAAAAAAAAAAATACTACATACATACTACATGCATGCTACATACATACTACATGCTACATACATACTGCATGCTACATACATACTACATACATACTACATGCATGCTACATACATACTACATGCTACATACATACTACATATATACTACATACATACTACATACATGCTACATACATACTGCATGCTACATACATACCACATACATACTACATACTACATATATACTACATGCATGCTACATACATACTACATGCTACATACATACCACATACATACTACATACATGCTACATACTACATACATACTACATACATGCTACATGCATGCTACATGCATGCTACATGCATACTACATGCATGCTACATACATACTACATGCTACATACATACCACATACATACTACATACATACTACATATATACTACATGCATGCTACATACATACTACATGCTACATACATACCACATACATACTACATGCTACATACATACCACATACATACATGATACATATATACTACATGCATGCTACATACATACTACATATATACTACATGCATGCTACATACATACTGCATGCTACATACATACTACATACATACTACATACATACCACATATATACTACATACATACAATACATTCATACAATACATACAGTACATATAACATAGAGTAACATACTTACCAATACTTGTCACATTGTTCCCCGAAGCCATTGTCGTCTACGGAATAAATATTAACATAACAAACCACAAAAATACTCACCCACGATCCGAAGCAGTCCACGAGTGTGTCCCACGACGATCTTGGGTAGAGAACTGCAGCATCAGATGATGCTGCCGTTCTCTACGGGCTGCAGGAATCCAATGACGGAAGGTAGGTATCCTTCCGCACTGTATTCCTCCGCCACTTAAAAAAAAAAAAGTCCCTAGTCTCACTTTATGCCATTGCTGCGTGGGAAATTCCCACACAGCAATGGCATAAAGTGAGACTAGGGACTTTTTTTTTTAAGTGGCGGAGGAATACAGTGCGGAAGGATACCTACCTTCCGTCATTGGATTCCTGCAGCCCGTAGAGAACGGCAGCATCATCTGATGCTGCAGTTCTCTACCCAAGATCGTCGTGGGACACACTCGTGGACTGCTTCAGATCGTGGGTGAGTATTTTTGTGGTTTGTTATGTTAATATTTATTCCGTAGACGACAATGGCTTCGGGGAACAATGTGACAAGTATTGGTAAGTATGTTACTCTATGTTATATGTACTGTATGTCTATGTATGTATTGTATGAATGTATTGTATGTATGTAGTATATATGTGGTATGTATGTAGTATGTATGTAGTATGTATGTAGCATGCAGTATGTATGTAGCATGCATGTAGTATATATGTAGTATGTATGTAGCATGCATGTAGTATATATGTAGTATGTATGTAGCATGTAGCATGCATGTAGTATGTATGTGGTATGTATGTAGCATGTAGTATGTATGTAGCATGCATGTAGTATATATGTGGTATGTATGTAGCATGTAGTATGTATGTAGCATGCATGTAGTATGTATGTAGCATGTAGTATGTATGTAGCATGCATGTAGTATATATGTAGTATGAATGTAGTATATATGTAGTATGTATGTTGCATGTAGTATTTATGTAGTATGAATGTAGCATGTATGTAGTATGTAGTATGAATGTAGCATGTATGTAGTATGCATGTTGTATGTATGTAGCATGTAATTTTTTTTTTTTTTTTTTACATTTAACACATTAGCCGGATGATGGGACTACTACTGTCCCATCATTGGCTAATGTGTCAATCACTGTCATGGTAGCAGGCATCGCCCGATGGGACTTGTAGTCCCATCGGACGATGCCTGCACAGACCCCCGAAGCCTGCACAGACCACCGGCAGGCCGGCACAGCCCCCCGGCAGGCCGGCACAGCCCCCCGGAGCCTGCACAGCCCCCCGGCAGGCCGGCACAGCCCCCCGGCAGGCCGGCACAGCCCCCCGGAGCCTGCACAGCCCCCCGGCAGGCCGGCACAGCCCCCCGGCAGGCCGGCACAGCCCACCGGAGCCTGCACAGCCCCCCGGCAGGCCGGCACAGACCACCGGAGCCTGCACAGACCCCCTGGCAGGCCGGCACAGCCCCCCGAAAGGCCCGTACAGACCCCAGAGAGGCTGTACAAGGGCAGGAAAGGGTTTTTCTTATTCCGATACCGGAAGTCCCATAGACTTGAATGGGACTTCCGGTATCGGAATCGGCGATACCGATACTTTTTTTAAAGATCGGCCGATACCATCCGATACGATACTTTGAAGTATCGGACGGTATCGCTCAACTCTAGTCATTATTATACAGGCCTTATCGACAGTCTCAAAAAAGTTCTTCTCTTACTGACTGTCATGATCCAGTCTGGGTTTTGAGTTCTGTCTGCCCCTTTCCTGGGCTGATCATGTCTAGGGTTAACTTTGCCTGGCCTCATTTTGGAATCGTGTTTGCTATTTCTTCCTGCTGCATCCTGCAGGCCATGTCAGTTATATTTTCTGCCTACAGCATGTGATTCTGACTCTGGTAGTTACCTGATTTGTCCTCTTACTGTTGTTGACTTTGCCCGTGTCTGTTTTGTTCCTCACTCCCTGTCCCGACTCAGTGTTTCCCTTTCATGTTTAGGACTCCCTGGTATTTGACTCGGCTTACACCCTGACCTGCTGTTTGTCTCTAGTCTTTGGCATATCTGCTCCTGACCGGTACTGACCCATTTGACTTGCTTCTGACTCTGTGTTTGTTTATTCCTTTGGTGCTGCGCTACAGACTTATATCGACTCGGCTTGTTTTACTATTCTGCTGCCACCTGGTGGCAGCCTTGCCGTTGCACTGCAGATCTGCTCTTGTTGTGTGCAGTCCTCCCTCAACTCTATTGCCATCTAGTGGAGCTTGCATTTAGCTGCATAGCAGCAGTGTGACATTATAACTGACCATACTTTTTTTTGTGTCCTCTCTCTCTCTCTATGGATCTGCTTTGTACTTTTGTGGATCAGATGTCTGATTTGACTCAAATGATGCAGAATTTGTCTGTTGAACATAGAGCCCAGGCCACTTCTCATAATCAGCTTCAAAAAGAGCTCTCTGAGGCTGTTAGGTCTGTTCAGTGTTCTATTTCCCATCCTGCCTTTAGCTACTCGGACCCCATAGATGTCTCTTTCCACGCTCCTGAACCTATGGTCAGGCTCCCGGATACTTTTTCCAGAGAGGAGAAGTTCCGTACATTCACTGAGAGTTGTAAGTTGCTCTTCTCCCTGAGACCCTGATCCTCTGGGGATGAGAGTCAACAGGTGGGGATAATTATTTTGTTACTCCAGGAGGGTCCCCAGACTTGGGTTTTTTTCGTTACCAGCTACTGTCCCTGAACGTGTGTCTGTGAATAGATTCGTTGAGGCCTTAGGACTGATTTTTGATGAACCAGACCTGGTCAGGGTTGCAGAGGACACTATCATGGGTCTCTTCCTGGTTAATCTCACCACCGAATGGTATTGCATTGAGTTCAGGCGGTGGGCCACCGAAGTTACCTGGAGCAACTCTGCACTTTGTTGTCAGTTCAGGAGAGGACTGTTGGATCACCTTAAGGATGCTCTGGCTCTTCATCCACCACCCAGCTACTTGGAGGAGGCTATGACTCAGGCCATCCGTATGGATCGGAGGTTGCGGGTGAGAGGCATAATGCAACAAGAGACACCTTTACATCTGGCTAATTCCGATGTGGCACCCTATACTGAACCTATGGAGGTAGGGGCCACCAACATGAAGGAGAAGGAGAGGAGACGACGGTGAGTGGGTAAATTGTGTTTTTACTGTGGAGATCCTGGACATTGGAAAAAGGACTGCCCCTCTTGCCCACTGACTGACAAGCTGCCGAGTCAGGATGATCATCGAGGAGGTCACCCAGACTCTCAGGTACCTTTGTTCTCATGGCAAAAAATGTTGCTGGAGGTGGAACTTTGCTATGGGGATTGTTTCACACCCAATTCAGCTTTTGTGGACTGTAGGTCATCCATGAACTTCATTGACTCACGCTTGGTGTCTAAGTGTCAAATAGAAACAGTTAGGCTTGAAAAACCAATTCATATCATTGCTATTGATAAGACTCCACTGGTTAAGAACATTGTTAATTTTGTCTCGGAGGAGTTCCTCCTCAAGGTGGGTTCCTTGTATCAGGAACATGTTATGTTCTGGACAATCTTCCAGTGGGAATCGAGTTGTGATTCCCCTGGTTATGGTTACATAATCCTGTTATTGACTGGGAATCTCGGGATATTGAAAAATGGGGGCTTAATTGTTCTAATGGTTGTCTTTCTACTGTAATGGTGTTGTACGGTTTTCCGGAGTGCCTGAAGGATTTTAAGGACGTGTCTTCCGAAAGAGAGGCTGAGGTTTTACCACCACATCACTCCTTCGTCAGAAGCGAAACGCGCGTTGGGGCGAGTGGGAAGCCAGCGCCTTTACTCACATCTTGTAAGTGCCCTTGTTATACTGTCCGCATGTTTCTACATTGTCTTTACAATATAGCGCTCTCGTTCTGGGCGCTTTCAGTCATTGATATGTGATCACGGTTTGGCCATGTTTATTCCCGCTGTGGAAAGCACTGTGAGTTCAGAGGCATTTGCGCTGTTCTCATCTTTATAATGGCTACTAGTTTAAGTGCAGCATATTTCATGCCATTCCTTGATCAACAATTGTAATTGTTTTGTACCCTTATTCGCATTTGTTTATTCGGGCACGTGTGCAATATGGCTCCCGCTTTGGATAGCAGTGACCCATTTATGTAATTTTTATTTATTTATTTTTTGTGCTTTTGCATTCAATAAAATTTGTATTTTTGGCAATTTATACTTATTCTCGTTGTTTATGGATTCTATTTTGAGTTTTTGCCGTGTTAATTATTTATTGGGTTTGTGTTGGTTATTGTTGATTGGGTGCAACCCAAAAGATCAGAGAGGTCTTCAGCGCTTTTTGGGATTTGCCAATTATTATTGGAGATTTTTTAGAGTATTTTCAGGTGTTCAAGCCTCTCACTGATCTCACTCGTAAGGGGGGCTCTTAAAAACAGGTCAGTCTTGGCAGTTGCAGCATTTTCTTCATTAAAAAAATATTTTATGTCTACTCTTGTGTTTGTCCAGCCCGATCCATCTGAACCATTCATTGTTGAGGTAGACACATTTGAGGTGGGAGTGGGGCCAGTGTTGTCTCAGGAACCCACCACTTTGACTAATTTGAGACCTTGTGCATTTTTCTCAAAGAAATTTTCTCCTACTAAGAGAAATTATGATGTCGGGAATAGGGCGTTATTAGCTATAAAACTGGCTTTTGAAGAATGGATGCACTTTTTGGAGGGGGCTGTTCATTGGATTTTGGTGGTTACGGACCACAAGAACCTGTCCTATATTGAGTATGCTAAACGCTTAACTCCTAGGCAGGTGAGATTGTCGCTTTTTTTTCACGTTTACATTTTTCATCACATTTCAGCTTGGTTCCAAGAATGTCAAGGCTGATGCCTTGTCTCTGTTTGGATCCAGTGTCACTTCTCAAACCTCCCTCCTCCATTTTTCAGCATGGGGTGGTCATTGCTTCTGTGTCCTCAGAGTTGAGCAGGAGATTCGTGAGGCTCAGTCTCTTGCTCCTCCATCATTTCCAGAGAGTAAGCTCTTCATCCTGGATCAGTATCTGTTTAGGGTTCTCTGTGAGTTTCATGACTCTGCTCTCATTGGGCATCCAGGAGTCTTGGCTACCCAGAGAGATATTGCTAGACTGTTCTGGTGGTCCTTCATGTCTTCTGATATCGCTATGTTTGTGTCTGCTTGTGATACGTGTGCCCGTACTAAAAGTTCCCGTAACCGGCCTGTCGGGGTATTGGTGCCATTGCCAATTCTGGATAGACCTTGAACACATTTGTCCATGGATTTTATCACTGATCTCCCTCCTTCCAATGGTTTGGGTGGTGATTGACAGATTTAGTAAACAAGTGCATTTTGTACCATTGGCAGGACTACCTAATGCAGAAACTTTATCCAAGTTATTTATTGAGCATGTTGTGCGGTTGCATAGTGTACCTCTGAATTTGGTGTCTGATAGAGGGTTACAATTTGTGTCCAAGTTCTGGAGGGCTTTCTGTAAGAGACTGGGTATTGATTTGACCTTCTTTTCGGCCTACCATCCTGAAACCAACGGGAAGATGAAGAGAACCAACCAGTCACTTGAACAATTTTTGCAGTGTCTTGCCACATCTTAGCAAGATGATTGGGGCTCCTCACTGCCGGTGGCTGAATTTGCATTCAATAATTGGGTTAATCAGTCCACTGATACTTCTAAGGTTTTTCAGTAATTACAGTTTTCACCCCCATTTTGGTGAATTTTCCAGGTTGGATTCGAGGTGTCTAGGGGCTGATTTGGTGGTTCAACGGTTGGAGGAGGTGTGTAGGAGTGTTCAGAAGAACATTGGGGCGGGGCAAACAAAAACATTTTGCTGATAAGCTACGATCTGTGGGACCAAAGTTGCTGGTGGGAGACAAAGTCTGGTTGTCTACCAAGAATGTACATCTGAAGGTTGCTTCCGTTAAGCTGGGTCCTAAGATTATTGGTCCGTACGAGATCATTGAGGTTATCAACCCAGTTGCCTTCCAGTTACGCTTACCTCTGTCACTTCGGATCCCCAATGTATTCCATAAGTAGCTTCTTAAGCCGTGTGTACCTTCCTCTGCTGGGTCTCTACCTCCTCCGCCTCCTGTCTCGGTGGATGTTCAGACTGAGTATGAAGTTGAATGGATTGTCGATTCTTGGAGAGTTTGCAGTTTGCTTCAGTACTTGGTACATTGGAAGGGTTATGGTCCTGAGGATCCATCTTGGGTTCCAGCACATTCCATCTATGCTGTTCATCTGGTTTGGGTGTTTCAAGCACATTATCCTGGAAAACCTGGGGGTATGGTGGTTCCCCCTTGAGAGGAGGGTACTGTCATGATCCAGTCCGTGTTTTGAGTCCTGTCTGCCCTTTTTCCGGGGCTGAGTATTTCTAGTTTTAACTTTACCTGGCCTCATTTTGGATTCAGGTTTGCAATTTCTTCCTGTTACATCCTGCAGGCCATGTCAGTTATGCAATCTCCAAGGCATAAATGATATGGCCTGCAGTTATCCATAATCAATGATGGTTTTGTGAGCCATGTCATCTGCTGGTGTACATCCACTATGCTTTATCAAGATCAAAGTCAGCACAGCCATCTACCAGGAAATTTTAGGGCACTTCATGCTGACATAGTTATTGAAGATTTCAATTTAATTTCTCCTGCAGGAATTGGCACCTGTCCAAAATGCAAAAAAAACAATTCCTGGTTTAAAAACAACAGTATCACTGTGCTTAATTGACCAGCAAACTCATCTGACCTTAACACCCATTGAGAATCTATGGGGTATTGTATTGTCAAGAAGAAGATGAGAGTCTCCAGACCCAACAATGCAGATGAGATGAAGGCTGCCATCAAAGCAACCTGGGCTTTCATAACACCTCAGCAATGTCACAGACTGATTGCCTCCATGCCATTCCACATTAATGCAGTTATTGATGCCAAAGGAGCCCAACCAAGTGTTGAGTGCAGATACTGAACATACATTTCTGTAGGCCAACATTTCAGATTTTAAAATAATTTTTTCAAGCTGGTGTTATAAAGTATTCTAATTTACTGAGATAATGACTTTTGGGTTTTCATTGGCTGTAAGCCATAATCATCAACATTGAGGCTATGTGCACACGTGAAGAATTGCCGTGGAAATTTCCGCAATTCCGCAACTCCCTGCTGCAGGAAATACGCGGGAAATCCACATGTGGAATTCATGCGAAAAACTAGCGTTTTGCAAGCATAATTAACTTACAGAATGCTAGCGTTTTCGAAGTGATCTGTAGCATCGCTTGGAAAACTGATTGATAGGTTGGTCACACTTTGATACAGCAAAAGACAGCCGACAGCACAGCAGGAGTAATAGGGATGCAAGCTCCAAGTTCACGGACCCAAGTGAACACAAATGACCTATAAAAAGAAAGAGAGCAGCATCCAATCCAGGTGAAAAAGTCGTGTCAAAAATGTATTCTACCAGTGAAAAAATGCAACGCTTCGGCCATAGTGTGGCCTTTTTCAAACATAGTGTTTGACAAGTGTGATCAACTTTTTACTATTGAGGCTGCCTATGCAGCATCAGTAATCTAATATATAAAGCTCAAAGTGTGTATGTATGTACAGTATGTATGTGTGTATGTATGTGTGTATGTCCGGGATAGGCATCCGCACCGTCGCAGCTGCAGCCACAAAATTTGGCACAGTCACACGTCTGGACCCTGAGAGCGTCGTAAGCTATGTTGTGAGGTGAAATTTTTACCCCGCGCGTTCCAATTCACCAAACAATTTTGCCCCCATCTACATAATGGGGGAAAAGTGTGTGCGTGTCAAGCCCCGCCCCTCATTATGATGTCATAATGCCTCTATTTGCATACTGGGGAAACAGTGTGTGTGTATCAAGCCCCGCCCCTCATTATGATGTCATAATGGTTGCCATGGCGACGCTGATTCATCATAGGTTGCAAGCCCCGCCATGTCATAATGGTTGACTATGGGATGGAGGATGTGTGATGGGTATATGGGCACTGGACTATGGGATGGAGGATATGTATATGGGCATGGGACTATGGGATGGAGGATATGTATATGGGCATGGGACTATGGGATGGAGGATGTGTGATGGGTATATGGGCACTGGACTATGGGATGGAGGATATGTATGATGGGTATATGGGCACTCGACTATGGGATGGCGAATATGTATCATGGGTATATGGGCATGGGACTATGGGATGGAGAATATGTATGATGGGTATATGGGCACTCGAATAGGGGATGGATGATATGTATGATGGGTATATGAGCACGGGACTATGGGATGGAGGATATGTATGATGGGTGTATGGGCATGGGACTATGGGATGGAGGATGTGTGATGGGTATATGGGCAGGGGACTATGGGATGGAGGATGTGTGATGGGTATATGGGCACGGGACTATGGGATGGAGGATAATTATAATTTGTTATAACTAACCACAGTTAGTTACTATGCCAGGGCAGCACCGGGCTCTTCAGCTAGTAAAAGATATAATTTTAAAAATAATAAAAAAATAAAAAATCGTGATATTCTCACCTTCCGGTGGCGACCGCAGCCTTCCCGATCCTCGTGACGCTCCCGGCAAGTCCCGTTCCCAGCAATGCCTTGCGACAATGACCCCAGATGACGTAGCATCACGCGAGACTGCTACGTCATCACAGGTTATTGTCACAAGGCATCGCTGGGAACGGGACTTGCCGGGAGCATCGCTGAGGCCTGGGAAGGTTGCAGGGGCCACCAGAATGTGAGAATATCACATCATCATCATTTTTTATTTTAATTATTTTTTTTAACAGGGATATGGTACTCAGGGCCTGGAGGAGAGTCTCCACGAGTCTCCCAGGGCTTGGAGGTATTCCGGCGATTCCGCACAAAGAATGAGCATGCTGTGTATTTTTCCGCGATGCGATTCCGCAGCATTAGCACAGCTGAATGCCATTAAATTCAATGGGTTGCTTTTTTGCATGCATTTTCGCAGCGAAAAAACGCATAAAATCCGCAACGTGTGCACATAGCCTTACAGAAATAAACACTTGAAATACATCAGTCTGCAATGACTCCATATAATACACGGGTTTCACTTTTTGTGTTAAAGAACTCAAATAAATTAACTTTTTGATGATATTCTAATTTTGTGAGATGCACCTGTATATAGCTTATTCTATAATTCTCTGAACATAATTCGCCATCAAGCTCAACCATACCCAAAAGTCTCATGCAACCTTTATTCTACCCCCCATTTCCTCAAGATGGTTGTACCATGATTGTAAATAAAGACCTGTAATTGGTGTCACCCCCACCTCAATGTAATGTAGATTGTAAGCTCTGAAGAGCATGGTCGTCATTATTTTTGCTTTGTTTGATTATCTTAAACTTGGTAACTTTTGACTGTTTTATATGAACTGCTGACTTGTAAAGCTCTGCAGAATGTGTTTGCAATATAAAAGTAAAGGTTATTATTATTAGTAGATTGAAGATCGTGAAATTCAAGCTGCTAACTTTACCATGTGTAGGAGTAAAGAATCTTTTACGTGAGCACAACTGCACAAATGAGGGTTTGTTGCTGTGCTGACACAGGGTGGAGTAGGGTGAACATGACAAGGTGCTGGACTGTGAAAGGGGTGCAGGCACAGATGTTATGGTGTATTGAGAAAGATGGGGGGTGCTTGGTATGTAAGATCAGTCAAAACAGCACGCATCTCCAATTCCGTATCAGATGAAAGGCTCTCAAGCACCACAAGTGTAGGGGGCAAACAATTGGAGGTTCTTCGGATGGAGACCTGTGTGACAACACTTGCCATAGTGAGTGAGGAGGAAGTATCAGAACATTGGGTTGATGGGGTGGACAGTGGTTGGTTTGGCCCTCTAGTCTGCATTTTAGCACTGTGACATTACCAGATGTGCATTTAAACAATGACACCTCGACGAGCAAGCATGGACAAGGGAATTACAGCTAGATGACTGGGCACTGGATGACTCTGGTTGCTGTATTGGGAGTTGTGGATGGGTCTGCTCCACAAGTTTTGCAATCACCAAGGCTTGCAGGGCACTTGGGGATGGAAAAATAAAACACTACACACTACAAGATGGATAACTAAACTGCAAGACAATAGGGGTTGGAAAACTAAACTACTAAACAACTAGGGTCATAGAACTAAACAACTACACACCATACGATGGATAACTAAACTAATAAACAGCAGAAATTGGAAAAGTAAACTACTAAACAGCTTGACTTGGAGAACAAAACTACTACACACCAGGGGATACAGACTTTAAGCACTATACAGCAAGGTTTCACTAGACATCAAGTTTTTGAATCTCCAGGGCTTGCTGAACAAACCTCTGTATGTAATACTTTCTCCAGTGCTTCTGCCTTCTCCACCTCCTTTAGGCTACGTGCACACATCCGGAATTCCCGCAGATTTTTTGCATTTTGCCGCGTTTTTTCTCCGCGAAAATGCTGCGAAAACGCTGCAAAAACACATAAAATAAGCAACCCATTGAATTCAATAGCATTCCCGCACATGCTGTGCTAATGCTGCGTATTTTTCCGCAGCAAAATCGCATTACGGAAAAATACGCAGCATGCTCATTCTTTTTGTGGAATACCGAGCATTCCGCACACATAGGAATGCATTGTTCCTCTTACTTTCCACATGTGGCTATGCCCACCATGCGCAAAGTAAGCGGAAAATTTGCGGATGGTACCCAGGATCTGGAGGAGAGGAGATTCTCCTCCAGGCTCAGGGTAACATATCCCTGTAAAACATAGAGTTAAAATAAAAAGCTGTGTTATTCTCACCTTCCAGCATCCCACGCAGCGTCCCCAGGCCTCAGTGATGCTCCCGGCAAGTCCCGTTCCCAACGATGCCTTGCGACAATGACCTTTGATGACGAAGCGGTCTTGCGAGACTGCTACGGTATCGCAAGACTGCTACGTCTTCAAAGGTCATTGTTGCAAGGCATCGCTGGGAAAGGGACTTGCCGGGAGCATCATTTTACTATTTTAAACTTTATATTTTTTTACTACTGATGCTGCATAGTCAGCCTCATAGTAAAAAGTTGGTCACACTAGTCAAGCACTATGTTTGACAAGTGTGACCAACCTGTCAATCAGTTTTCCAAGCGATGCTACAGATCGCTTGGAAAACGCTAGTATTCTGCAAGCTAATTACGCTTGCAAAATGCTAGTTTTTCTCAGGAAATATGCGGAAATTACGCATGCGGATTTCTTGTGTATTTCCTGCGGCATGGAGTTGTGGAATTGCTGTGGAAATTTCCACGAGAATTCTGGTGTGTGCACATAGCCTTAGGATTTCCACTTGTGCCCTCAACCACTGCCTTGATGAAACCAATGTTACAACACTGCAGAGGGAATCCCCCCCAGCTGTGTACTGCGCAGCAATGGCTCACCGCAATCAGGCAAGTTTTAAATTAATAAGCCTTGGAGATCGCAGTCATACAGATCAACAGTTGTGTACAGCTATCCATGCAGAGGTTGACCAATGGCTACCTACATTCAACCTGTAGCCAGAGAAGATCATGTGCGTTAACGGTGCAGTCTTGGTGGCTGCTCAAAGCAGGGAAAACCTTACACACGTGCCTTTCATGGCTCGCATCATCAACCTGATGATACAGCAATTCCTACACCACTGTGCCAGCATGCATGTGCTGTTGTGGAAAACACTTGTTGTGTGTTCACTTTCACCATTCCACTTAAATGTGTATAGACATCTTTCAGACAACCGGTTAACCAATTGATACAGTGGGGCAAAAAAGTATTTAGTCAGTCAGCAATAGTGCAAGTTCCACCACTTAAAAAGATGAGAGGCGTCTGTAATTTACATCATAGGTAGACCTCAACTATGGGAGACAAACTGAGAAAAAAAAATCCAGAAAATCACATTGTCTGTTTTTTTTTCATTTTATTTGCATATTATGGTGGAAAATAAGTGTTTGGTCAGAAACAAAATTTCATCTCAATACTTTGTGATATATCCTTTGTTGGCAATGACAGAGGTCAAACGTTTTCTGCAAGTCCTCACAAGGTTGCCACACACTGTTGTTGGTATGTTGGCCCATTCCTCCATGCAGATCTCCTCTAGAGCAGTGATGTTTTTGGCTTTTCGCTTGGCAACACGGACTTTCAACTCCCTCCAAAGGTTTTCTATAGGGTTGAGATCTGGAGACTGGCTAGGCCACTCCAGGACCTTGAAATGCTTCTTACGAAGCCACTCCTTCGTTGCCCTGGCGGTGTGCTTTGGATCATTGTCATGTTGAAAGACCCAGCCACGTTTCATATTCAATGCCCTTGCTGATGGAAGGAGGTTTGCACTCAAAATCTCACGATACATGGCCCCATTCATTCTTTCATGTACCCGGATCAGTCGTCCTGGCCCCTTTGCAGAGAAACAGCCCCAAAGCATGATGTTTCCACCACCATGCTTTACAGTAGGTATGGTGTTTGATGGATGCAACTCAGTATTCTTTTTCCTCCAAACACGACAAGTTGTGTTTCTACCAAATAGTTCCAGTTTGGTTTCATCAGACCATAGGACATTCTCCCAAAACTCCTCTGGATCATCCAAATGCTCTCTAGCAAACTTCAGACGGGCCCGGACATGTACAGGCTTAAGCAGTGGGACACGTCTGGCACTGCAGGATCTGAGTCCATGGTGGCGTAGTGTGTTACTTATGGTAGGCCTTGTTACATTGGTCCCAGCTCTCTGCAGTTCATTCACTAGGTCCCCCCGCGTGGTTCTGGGATTTTTGCTCACCGTTCTTGTGATCATTCTGACCCCACGGGGTGGGATTTTGCGTGGAGCACCAGATCGAGGGAGATTATCAGTGGTCTTGTATGTCTTCCATTTTCTAATTATTACTCCCACAGTTGATTTCTTCACTCCAAGCTGGTTGGCTATTGCAGATTCAGTCTTCCCAGCCTGGTGCAGGGCTACAATTTTGTTTCTGGTGTCCTTTGACAGCTCTTTGGTCTTCACCATAGTGGAGTTTGGAGTCAGACTGTTTGAGGGTGTGCACAGGTGTCTTTTTATACTGATACCAAGTTTAAACAGGTGCGATTACTACAGGTAATGAGTGGAGGAAAGAGGAGACTCTTAAAGAAGAAGTTACAGGTCTGTGAGAGCCAGAAATCTTGATTGCTTGTTTCTGACCAAATACTTATTTTCCACCATAATATGCAAATAAAATGAAAAAAAAACAGACAATGTGATTTTCTGGATTTTTTTTTCTCAGTTTGTCTCCCATAGTTGAGGTCTACCTATGATGTAAATTACAGACGCCTCTCATCTTTTTAAGTGGTGGAACTTGCACTATTGCTGACTGACTAAATACTTTTTTGCCCCACTGTATGTAAAGTGACCACAAGGTGGAATTCATTGCTATACATGATGCAGTGACTGTGGCAGTAGCGCTGTTACCTGGTGCACTATGACATTTTGCATAGCCTGGCACATCTCAGTAAGGACATGGTGCAATTCACACTTGCGTAGCGGACACAGATGAAGGACCTTTGCACCCTTTTGCATGTTTTTGAAATGGCTGATAAGATGGTTAGCGGTGACGATGCCATCATCAGCATTGCTATTACTGTCATCTAAATGCTAAACCACACTTTAAATAGTCTGGATGAGGAGGTGCTGGTGGTCTCGGGGGAAGATGAGGAAGCAGAGGAGGATGCCTTTAGGGTTAACAATGTCTCTAAGTTCAGGTCTATTGTCTCACAGACGGTTGCCATGGGAGGAACAAATGGAGGAGGAGCAAATGAAGAAGGACCATGAAAAGGATGAGAAGGAAGAGGTGATGGACGTGCACCAGTTAGGAGATTAACAGGATAATGATCCCCTCTCTGTTGTCTATGATTGCCACAAGGGGATGGATGAAGAAATGTTGAGTGTTAGCCCACCACCAACACACAGTGGAGTTGGACCTCATGAAAGAGAATGACCCATGTGCGCCTTCTTGCAGCACTATCTGCAACATGATTGTTACCCTATAGTTATGCTTCAAAATAGTGCTAACTTCTAGGAGCCAGTGTGTTCTATCCATGATACAAAAGTACATATTGACAGTTGCCTCCCACCTGAAAAAGGGACATGCCCATTTTGCAGTATAAAATTATGTTTGAAGACAATCTTGACAGTAGGTTTCCCCAAGACAGCAGTGATGCACACAGTTTGCATCACAGTGATAGGCTTCCAACCACAGAAACGTTGAGTCGTCAGCGCAGAAACATGAGAAGCCTTGCCGCGCTGGAGTCCTGTGTTCCGACCCCACCAAGGACAGCATCTGCAAAGAGCTTGTATATTCTAACCATGTATGCAATGGTTTCCTCCGAGTAATTATTTTTACCTAGACTACAAAGACATACAGATATTAAATTTCGATTGTGAGTTCCAATGGTGACAGTTGCAGTAATGTCTGTGAAGCAAATATTGAATTATTGGCGCTATATACAGTGGGGAAAAAAAGTATTTAGTCAGTCAGCAATAGTGCAAGTTCCACCACTTAAAAAGATGAGAGGCGTCTGTAATTTACATCATAGGTAGACCTCAACTATGGGAGACAAACTGAGAAAAAAAAATCCAGAAAATCACATTGTCTGTTTTTTTTTCATTTTATTTGCATATTATGGTGGAAAATAAGTATTTGGTCAGAAACAAAATTTCATCTCAATACTTTGTGATATATCCTTTGTTGGCAATGACAGAGGTCAAACGTTTTCTGTAAGTCTTCACAAGGTTGCCACACACTGTTGTTGGTATGTTGGCCCATTCCTCCATGCAGATCTTCTCTAGAGCAGTGATGTTTTTGGCTTTTCGCTTGGCAACACGGACTTTCAACTCCCTCCAAAGGTTTTCTATAGGGTTGAGATCTGGAGACTGGCTAGGCCACTCCAGGACCTTGAAATGCTTCTTACGAAGCCACTCCTTCGTTGCCCTGGCGGTGTGCTTTGGATCATTGTCATGTTGAAAGACCCAGCCACATTTCATCTTCAATGCCCTTGCTGATGGAAGGAGGTTTGCACTCAAAATCTCACGATACATGGCCCCATTCATTCTTTCATGTACCCGGATCAGTCGTCCTGGCCCCTTTGCAGAGAAACAGCCCCAAAGCATGATGTTTCCACCACCATGCTTTACAGTAGGTATGGTGTTTGATGGATGCAACTCAGTATTCTTTTTCCTCCAAACACGACAAGTTGTGTTTCTACCAAACAGTTCCAGTTTGGTTTCATCAGACCATAGGACATTCTCCCAAAACTCCTCTGGATCATCCAAATGCTCTCTAGCAAACTTCAGACGGGCCCGGACATGTACAGGCTTAAGCAGTGGGACACATCTGGCACTGCAGGATCTGAGTCCATGGTGGCGTAGTGTGTTACTTATGGTAGGCCTTGTTACATTGGTCCCAGCTCTCTGCAGTTCATTCACTAGGTCCCCCCGCGTGGTTCTGGGATTTTTGCTCACCGTTCTTGTGATCATTCTGACCCCACGGGGTGGAATTTTGCATGGAGCACCAGATCGAGGGAGATTATCAGTGGTCTTGTATGTCTTCCATTTTCTAATTATTGCTCCCACAGTTGATTTCTTCACTCCAAGCTGGTTGGCTATTGCAGATTCAGTCTCCCCAGCCTGGTGCAGGGCTACAATTTTGTTTCTGGTGTCCTTTGACAGCTCTTTGGTCTTCACCATAGTGGAGTTTGGAGTCAGACTGTTTGAGGGTGTGCACAGGTGTCTTTTTATACTGATAACAAGTTTAAACAGGTGCCATTACTACAGGTAATGAGTGGAGGAAAGAGGAGACTCTTAAAGAAGAAGTTACAGGTCTGTGAGAGCCAGAAATCTTGATTGCTTGTTTCTGACCAAATACTTATTTTCCACCATAATATGCAAATAAAATGAAAAAAAAACAGACAATGTGATTTTCTGGATTTTTTTTCTCAGTTTGTCTCCCATAGTTGAGGTCTACCTATGATGTAAATTACAGACGCCTCTCATCTTTTTAAGTGGTGGAACTTGCACTATTGCTGACTGACGAAATACTTTTTTTCCCCACTGTACGTGATAAACAAACACTTGAAATTGATGCTCAGCCACACTCAGGTGGCATAAATATCAGTTTCATTGATTTCTATTGTCATAAAAATGTGAATAATAACACGGGTAGTTGACTCAATGTGGGAAGAGGACTGCCGGTCTCGATGGCCTTCTGCCACAGGCAACACACATGAAGGAGACTCAACCAGGAATCTACACATTTCCAAAAATGTATTGACAGACACCAGGAAAGTGACATCAATTTCTCCACAGTAGAAATAGTGTAACAGGGATCGACAAATCTTCCACTACAGCTAACCCAGCAGATGGTCACCTATTCAGGAATGTTCACATTTCCAAATTTAATGGCAGACCTCAAAAAAGTGGCATGAATTTCACTACAGTATAAATAGTATAATAGGAACCAACAGGTCTTCCACTGCACCCGACTAAGCAGATGGACCGTTAGACACTCAACCAGTACTGCTCACATTTCAAGCAATTAGTGGCAGCCTATACCAAAGTGGCATCAATTTCACAAGAATAAAAATAGTATAATTGGGAGCAACATTTCTTCATCTACAGCCAACCCAGCTAATGTACACCAAACCACGAGTGTACACATTTCCAAAAATTAGTTGGAGACAACAGCAAAGTGGTATCAATTTCAAGAGAGTAGAAATAGCATAATAGGGATTGACGCATCTTCCACTACAGCTAACCCAGCAAACGAACACCAAACCAAGAGTGTACAGTACACACTTCAAAAATTAATGCCAAACACCAATAAAGTGGCATCAATTTCACCACCCATTTAGACCTCAAACACCGAGCCTAATCCCCCTTCCACCAGGATCTCGCTTTTTCACAGTCATGTTGCTCACATACTGTGCTATGAGCATAGTATTAGCAACTAAAAATTAGATTTTTTACTCTTCACCACCTCTGCACAGCTGAATTTCACTGGCACTAAATGAGAAGGTGAAATATGACATGCCCAATTGTGCTAGTCACAGTATAATAAAATTTTTATGTGTGAATGAGGCCTGTATGACAAAAAAAAATTAAAACTAAGATCTCCTCTACTGTATGACGTTAGTAACAGAAAAATTTGTTTTGGCCTGTCGATAAGGCCAGTATAAGATTGAGTGGATGCTCAAAACAATTTAAAAGTGACATGTCCCCTACTGTCTGACATTAGTAACAGAATAATTTTTTGGGCCTGTTGATAAGGCGTGTTAACGATTGAGTGGATGCTCAAAACAATTTAAAAGTGACATGTCCCCTCCTGTATGACGTTTGTAACAGAAGAATTTTTGGATGTGAATGAGAACGTACAACAGAACCAGTAACAAGGCAGCTATGGGAAGTACAAGATCCAGGATCCAGACTACAACTATTACTCATCTACCCAACACCAATTACCAGAGTGCTTGATACTTGTCAGAAGATAGGTGTAAAAGATGCGTGTCTCAAAACAATTTTAAACTCAGACCTCGTCTGCTGTATCACGTTTGTAAAATAAAAAAATAATAATTTTTATCTGCAGCAGCTCTGCACACAGAAGAATTTCAATGGCACTAAATGAAAAGGTTGGTTACAGCAGCCTGTATTACGTTTATCAACAGAAAAAAATAGATTTTTTTTAAGCATGTTAGGTCTGCAGACAGGTTCATATCATCGCCACCACATGCAATGTGTGATGCGGCGGGCTGTATCACATTCAGCAACAGAAAAAAATTAGAATTTTTTAAATGCGCGTTAGGTCTGCAGACAGGTTCATATCACTGCCACAACAACAAACTTGTAGGACATGTGACCTGCCGGCTTTGTCTAAGAACCATCAGAAATGCCCCCTTCAATTAAATATATGGAAGGTAAGTTTTACAGCCACACTGGACACTATCTAGCTACACTATCTAACTGATATGCACCCACCTATCTAACTAGCTAAAATGTGAGATACAGTAGGATTTTTCACATTTAGATACTGAATTAATATTATTTGGAATGCTATACTCGTGCATGGAGCCAGGGCTGCCACTAGGAATTTCGGGCCCCATACTGTCAAAATTTTTGGGGCCCCCTTGAGACTCCACCCAGGCTCCACCCCTCGAACTGTCCACAGTACCACTGCTCTCTCTTGTAAAAGCTCCACTTCTCACCTATTACACATTAACAGTTCCCATCACCAGATCACACATATAGCCGGCAGCTTTTGCTTTGGCCAAAAGATTTTTTTTAAGCCGCCACCATAACAGGGTAGACACTTTTGGCCAGGCCCTACTCTACTGTAATCTATTAAATATTTGTTAAAATATGCAATACAATTTAGGTATATTTTTATTTATTTTTAAATTTTTAAAATGACCAATATTATCACATACAAGGGACAAATACCGCTACACCATATCCATACCACATATTACCACCACATAGTGACCTATAATACCACATACAAGGAACAAATACTGCCACACCATAACCAGACCACATATTACTACCATAGGGACCGGATAATATCACATACAAGGAACAAATACCACTGCACCATGACCAGACCACATATTACCACCACAAAGTGACCAAATAATAGCACATACAAAGGAAAAATACCACCGCACCATGCCCAGACCACATATTACCACCACATGGTGACTTAATACTACAATACTGATCATTATTAAAAAAAATAATACTATTGCCATAAGTGCCATTATACACAGGAGATCTGTACTAAGTATGCAGTGTCTGTGTACAGGTAATACAGTGATCAATGAAATTATACACAGGAGCTCTGTATGTAATGTACAGGTAACACAGTGATCACTGGTGACATTATAAACAGAACCTCTGTATATTTTATACAGTGTATAGTGTCAGTGTTTAGGTAACACACTAACTCAACTGTGATGTCTAGGTGAAGTCCTTCATTGTTGCTTTTCATCTTTCATCCAGCACAGAACGCCATCACATCTTCCAGCCAGGACTCGTCTCTGCAGGAAATAACACATTCATCTAGAGCTCCGCTTGCAGAACACATTACTTATTTTTTCCCAACTTCTACATTACACCGCATGAAGAAAAAAAGGCAACATAGTGTCGCTCTGCACAGTAACAGGACCGACCCCATTTAAAACAGTATACTCAAAAAATTAAATACATCACTGCAGTAATAATATCCTTTAATTAGCCCCTATGGTAATAATATCCCCCATCCTGACCCCGTGTGTCTTATTCCTGGCTTCAGCCATATGTACTCCCATCCTGCCCTCATAAGTATCCATTCTGCCCCATATGATCTCCCCATCCTGCCCCATCTGTCTCCATCGTATCCATCCTGCCCCATGATCCTGTGCGATCTGTCTCCAACCCTGACCCATCTGTCTCCAATCATGCCCCGTATCTCCATTCTGCCCCGTGTCTCCAATCATGCCCCGTGTCTCGCATTCTGCCCCATGTCTCACATTCTGCCCCCTCCTGTGTCTTACTGTCACATTCTACCCCCTCCTGTGTCTCAGTGTCACAATCTGCCCCATGTCCTGCATTCTGCCCCTGTGTCCAGCATTCTGCCCCAGTGTCCAGCATTCTGCCCCAGTGTCCAGCATTCTTCCCCCATGTCTTGCATTCTGCCCCAGTGTCCAGCATTCTGCCCCCGTGTCTTGAATTCTGCCCCTGTGTCCAGCATTCTGCCCCTGTGTCCAGCATTCTGCCCCTGTGTCCAGCATTCTGCCCCAGTGTCCAGCATTCTGCCCCCATGTCTTGCATTCTGCCCCAGTGTCCAGCATTCTACCCCCATGTCTGCATTCTGCCCCAGCTTCAAGCATTCTGCCCCCAGCATCCAGCATTCTGCCCCCAGTGTCCAGCATTCTGCCCCCAGCATCCAGCATTCTGCCCCCAGCATCCAGAATTTGGCCTCAGTGTCCAGCTTTCTGCCCCAGTGTCCAGCATTTTACCCCATGTCTGAATTCTGCCCCAGCATCCAGCATTCTGCCCCAGCGTCCGGCATTCTGCCCCATGTCTGCATTCTGCCCCAGTGTCCAGCATTCTGCCCCAGTGTCCAGCATTCTGCCCCCATGTCCAGCATTCTACCCCCATATCCAACATTCTGCCCCAGCATCCAGCCCCCATGTCTGCATTCTGCAGTGTCCAGCATTCTGCCCCATGTCTGCATTCTGCCCCAGCATCCAGCATTCTGCCCCAGCGTCCAGCATTCTGCCTCCATGTCTGCATGTCTGCATTCGGCCCCAGTATCCAGCATTCTGCCCCCCCGTCCAGCATTCAGCCCCCCCTGTCCAATATTCTGCCCCACTGTCCAGCATTCTGCCCCTGTGTCTGCATTCTGCCCCAGTGTCCAGCATTCTAACCCAGTGTCCAGCATTCTGCCTCAGTGTCCAGCATTCTGCCCTCATGTCTTGCATTCTACCCCGGTGTCCAGCATTCTGCCCCCCCTGTCCAGCATTCTGCCCCAGTGTCCAGCATTCTGCCTCAGTGTCCAGCATTCTGCCCCCATGTCCAGCATTCTGCCCCAGTGTCCAGCATTCTGCCCCATCTGCATTCTGCCCCGCTGTCCAGCATTCTGCCCCAATGCCCAGCATTCTGTCCCTGTGTCTGCATTCTGCCCCAGCGTCCAGCATTCTAACCCAGTGTCCAGCATTCTGCCTCAGTGTCCAGCATTCTGCCCTTATGTCTTGCATTCTACCGCACTGTCCAGTATTCTGCCCCAATGTCCAGCATTCTGCCCCGTGTCTGCATTCTGCCCCAGCATCCAGTATTCTGCCCCAGTGTCCAGCATTCTGCCCCAGTGTCTGCATTCTGCCCCAGCGTCCAGCATTCTGCCCCAGTGTCCAGCATTCTACCCCCGTGTCCAGCATTCTGCCCCAGCGTCAAGCATTCTGCCCACAGCATCCAGCATTCTGCTCCCAGTGTTGAACATTCTTCCCCCAGCATCCAGCATTCTGCCCCCATGTCTGCATTCGGCCCCAGTGTCCAGCATTCTACACCCGTGTCTGCATTCTGCCCCAGTGTCCAGAATTCTACCCCCATGTCTGCATTTTACCCCATGTCTGCATTCTGCCCCAGTGTCCAGCATTCTGCCTCATGCCCAACATTCTGCCTCAGTGTCCTGCATTCTGCTCGTGTCCATCATTCTACCCCTTTGTCTGCATTCTGCCCGTGTCCAGCATTCTAACCCCGTGTCTGCATTCTACCCCGTGTCTGCATTCTGCCCCAGTGTCCAGCATTCTGCCCCAAGTCCAGCATTCTGCCCCAGCGTCCAGCATTCAGCCCCAGCATCCAGCATTGTGCCTTGTCTCACAGTCTGCCCCGGGTCCCCCGGATCGCCGCTCTAAAAAAAAAAACTAGTTCTTACCGGGCCGCACTCCAGTGGCGAGGCTCCGTCCCTCCACGCAGCTGAAGCGTGCACTCGCCGGCGACTGACAGTGACGTCAGATGCCAGCGATGTGCGCACTGCAGCTGATGTCAGCTGCCAGCCTCCGATTGGCTGGCGGCTGTTAACTATTGACATGCGGGCTGGCGGACCCGCATGTCAATAGCATTTAGCTGCCGCAGCGCCGTGCTAAGGGCCCAGTTTACCTGCTGGTATGGGCCCCGGTGAGCAGAGGTGACCGAGCCCAATGCGGGCCCCCTCTGCTCACCGGGCCCCATATGCCAGTCAGGGCAGTAATGCCCTGATGGTGGCCCTGCATGGACCACTATAGAAGCAGTGCACAACAAAGTTGTAGGACATGTGGCCTGCCGACTTTGTCTGAGAACTACAGTAATGCCCCCCACCAAAAAAAAATTCCAGAAGGTAAATTTTACAGCCACATTAAACACTATCTAGCTACACTATCTGACTGATATACAACCCCCAATAGTTGAAATCTTGCAAGTAACAGTGGCAGAGTCAGGAGCAGGCTCTCTGTGCTCTATCAGTGTCAAAATGGCGCTAAAACAAGATGTCCTCTTTAGATGCAGAGGGACATGTGATTTCAGCAATGGCAGGACATTGAGGGTGTTTCCTGCACCCTGATTGGCTAGCCGCAAAGTGCACACATAAAGTTAGGGGAAAAAAATGACTGCTGTGCTTACAAAAATTCTGTGCCTCTGAACTCTGCAAACCCCCTTCCCCTCATCAAAAACGTGCCAAGCGCTCTTGATACACCACCATTATCATTGCTAAAGTGATGAAAATATTTTTTGTGGCAACATAAATATTTTGCAGCACTTCTACAGAATGTTACCGATTTTTACCGATTTTATAAAATTTTGCTTGGGTTTCTGATCACAAATCTGAATGTGCCATATTCGTGCCGAATTTGTTTGGCGATCATTTTCTGAACAAATTCGCTCATCACCAGACATTAACCAGCAGGGGTGGAAGTGATCCTAATGAGATTCAGATAACCAGAGGTGCACGTGGATTGTACTGTGATGTCAGGGCAGGAAGAGGAGGAGGGTGAGGATTGGAGGGGGCCTCACCAACCACTGGTCGTCCCATTAATCGCATCTGCTGCTTCTTCCTCCTCCATCACTGTGCCAAATGTTCTCACACAGGTCCCTTGCCACAGAAAATCCACTTGTTTACATGTGTTTTGTACAGGTAAGTACCAGGAGACTAGGTCACAGATGGAAAAAGGAGACAAGTTGTGGAAGGCTTTGTATGCAATGATTAGGACCATGAACTAGAGTCTATGGGTAATGGAGAGCCAGTGAAGGAATTGACAGAGAGGAGAGACCGGGGAATCATGTAGAGATATGTGGATTAGTCAGGCAGCAGAGTTTAGGATTGTGTAATGATTTTGTTGTCCAGTGTCTCAGGACTAGGGGCTCCTTCACTGTCCCTACCACTAGGGGTGCCCTAGCTCACCCTGTTACCCGGATTGCTTTTGATTGTGAAGACACAGGGGCAACTTACCTTGCCTTAGCTACTGAATCCATCCCCAGTCTTTATCCTTCCCCCAAACATTGAAGAAGGGAACAGCAGTGTACTTATCATGGGTGTGTCAGGTGTGACAGTCATCCTGGATCCGGCTGTAGAAGGTCATTCTGATTAGCTGAAGCACCTTCTTGATTTTTTGTATCTCTTTTGTAGAGTGATGTCCCTCTCCCTTTAGTACCCCACGGCTACTTCCACCTTCTGCTGCTAATTAGACACCTGTTAATAATAATGATAATAATAATAATAATCTTTATTTGTAAAGCACCAACTTATTCCGCAGCGCTTTACAGTTTAGCAGTTTCAAACACAACAGTCATAAGTAACAATGTTAACAATACAATAATTAAAGCAAAATAAGATGACCCTGCTCGTGAGAGCTTACAATCTACAATGAGGTAGATAGAAAGTATACAAAGTATAGGTTTGTATTTACAATGATGTATTTACAATGATGGTCCAGCCATCTTGAAGGAGTGGGAGATAGATAGAGATAGTGAATGGGCTAAACACACACACACTTACACATAAAATGACTTTGGTTAGGGAACATGATAGGCTGCTCTGAACAAATGTGTTTGGAGGGAGCGCCTACAACTTTCTGGCTGGTCCTAATTTCTTGGGGTAGAGCATTCCAGAGGACTGGCGCAGCGCGGGAGAAGTCTTAGAGTCGAGAATGGGAGGTACGGATTATTGCAGAGGTTATTCTAAAGTCGTTTGCAGAGCACAACGATTGGCTAGGCCGATAGAAATGAGGGAGGAGATGTAAGTGGGTGCTGCACTGTGGAGAGGTGGAGAGATTTTGGGTGAGAGCAAGTACTTTGAATTGGATCCTGTAGTGAATGGGCAGCCAGTGTAACAACTGGCGAAAAGTGGACACGTCTGAGTACCGATTAGCTAGATGGATGACCCTGGCTGCTGCATTAAGGATAGACTGGGGAGGGGAAAGTCGAGTGAGGTGGAGGCTAATTATAGAGTGTTACAGTATTCTAGGCAGGAGTGGATCAAGGTGACAGTGAGGGTTTTTGTTGTTTCCATGGTGAGAAAAGGCAGATACAAGAGATGTTCTTTAAGTGTAAGTGGCAAGAACTGGTAAGAAATTGTATATCGGAGGTGAAGTAGAGATTGATGACAAACGTAACACCCAGACAGCGCGCCTGCTGACGGGGTGTTATTATGGTGTCATCCATGGAGAGGGCAATGTGAGATTTAGGGAGATAGTGGACGGCGGGAGCAGAAGAAGTTCAGTTTTGGAGAGGTGGAGTTTCAGATAGAGGGCGGACATGATGTTGGAGACTGCAGACAGTCACTGACGTTCTGTAGTACAGCAGGGGTAAGGTCAGGGATGTCATGTAAAGTTGTGTGTCATCAGCATAAAAATGGTACTGAAAGCCAAATCTGCTGATGGTCTGTCTAATTGGGGCCGTGTAGGGAGAGAAGAGAAGGGGCCAAGGACTGAGCCCTGAGGTACCCCAACAGTGAGAGGAAGAGGAGATCAAGTGGAGCCAGCGAACAAAACACTGAACTGACACTGACATTGAGCAGTCAGAAAGATAGGAAGAGAACCAGGAGAGGGAAGTGTCCTTAATTCCTAGTGACTGGAGCCTAGAGAGTAGGAGACGGTGGTCAACAGTGTCAAAAGCTGCGGGAAGGTAGAGAAGAATGAGCAGAGAGTGATCACCATTACATTTTGCTGTCAGAAGGTCATTGGTCAGTTTGATGAGTGCAGTTTCAGCTGAATGTAGGGGGCGGAAGCCAGGCTGTGAAGGGTCTAGGAGGGAATGAGTGGAGAGGTAACGGGCAAGGCGGGAGTAGACAAGGTGCTCCAAGAGTTTAGAGATGAAGGGGAGATTGGAGACTGGTCTGTAGTTGTTTGTTCAGGATGGGTCGAGGGCAGGTTTAGTTAATAATGGAGTAATGATAGAATGTTTGAAGGACGATGGGAAAATGCCTGAGGAGAGGGAGAGATTAAAGTTTAGAGTTACGTGAGTTGTGGCGACTGGAGAGAGAGACTGGAGAAAATGTGAGGGAATGGGGTCAGTATTGTATGTAGTCAGACCAGAAGAAGAGAGGAGCCTAGAGACTTCTTCTGTGATGGGATAAAATGTGGAGAGTGAGCCAGGGGAAATGCAGGGAGGGATGGGGGCCACTGCACTTGGTGGCTGGGAGCAGATTTCCTGACGGATATTATCCATTTTCTCTATAAAGTGGGAGCAAGGTCATTAGCACAAATGTCTGTGATCGGGGCTTGTGCTTTTGGCCTGAGGAGGGAGTGAAAGTGTTAAAAAGTTTCTTGTGGTTGTTGGATAGTGAGGAGATCAGGGTAGTGTAGTAGGTCTGTTTGTCGATGTGGAGGGCAGAGTTATAGGTTCTTAGCATAAATTTGAAGTGGGTGAAGTCTTGTGATGTGTGAGTTTTCCTCCATAAGCGTTCAGCACTCCTAGAGCATCGCTGTAGAAATCAAGTTTTCGATGTGAGTCAGGGCTGTTTTACTGTGTTCTTGGAGATTCTGAGGGTACGGGGTGCTACTTGGTCAAGGGTGCTTCTGAGAGTGTCATTGTGGTGGTGTGCAGCTAGATAAGGACAGGAATAAGAGGAGATTAGGGACAGTGATGAGTGTAGGGAGTCTGGAAGTGTATGAGGGCTAATGGAATGTAGATTTCTGAATGTGTGGTAGGTAGGAGCGCACTGGGGTGGATGAGAAATTGTAAGCATGAAGGAGAGAATGTTGTGGTCAGAGAGGGGAAGCAGTGAGTTATTTAGGTAAGAGATTGAACAGTGCTGGACAAATACCAGGTCAAATGGGTTACCGTCTTTGTGTGTTTGAAAGGTTGAGAGCTGTGAAAGGCCTAGAGAAGTGATTAGTTATAGAAGCTGGGATGCAGATGTGGATGTGGGGGCTGTTAGTGGGGATGATAAAGTCTCCAAGGATAAGGGCTGGGAGTTCTGAGGACATGAAGTGCGGCAGCCAGGCTGAGAAATGGTCAAGGAATTGGGTGGGTGAGCCAGGGGGCCGATATATGACTGCTACTCTGAGGGAGAGCTGACAGTAGAGCCTGAAAGTGTGGACCTTAAAAGAAGGAAATGAAAGTGATGGAACTAGGGGGGATGACCAGGAAAGGGCATTTTGGGGACAGGAGTATGCCGACTCTACCACCAGGTATGTTTGAGGGTCTTGGAGAATTGTAAGCCACCATTGGAAATGGCAGCAGGGGAGACAGGGCAGCAAGGATGTCCAGTCATCATGCCTGGCTGAAACAAAATGCTGAAGGTACGTGATGAGAGTCTGGTTGGCCCTCTCCACCAGTCCATTTGCCTTGGGATGATATGTCGAAGAGAGATTGAGCTCTATACTTAGCAGGCGACAAAGCTTCCTCCAGAACCAAGGTGCGAATCGAGGACCACAATCACTGACAATCTTGTCAGACATCACTTGAAGGCGGAAGATGTGTTTTACGAACAGTACTGCCAATGCCTGTGCCAAAGGCATGAGTGGAAGAGGGACCAAATGTATCATTTTGGAGAAATGGTCAGTGACCACCCAAATAACCCTGTTGTTATGAGATTTGGGCAAGTCCACAATAAATCCATCCCGATCATCTCCCAGGGCCTATCTGCCTCCGGCAAAGGATGTAACAAGTCCGTGGGTCTATGCCGGGAGGATTGATTCCTGCCCAAAAAACACAAGCCTGAATGTAATGCCTTGTGTCCCGTGCCATCCCAGGCCACCAATAAGTTGTCGCCAACAGCTCAGTGGTCCCCTTGATCCAGAAATGTCCTCCTACCTTGGAGGAGTGAGCCCAGGAAATCTCTGGGCACAGGTTAGGTGGAAAATAGGATTTGCCCAGAGGCACCTGCTCCAGAGACACCGGAGACACCATTCAAAGACTCTCCAAAGGGACAATAAGCCATGGCTCGTCTCCCTCCTTGGATGAGACAACAAAATGAGATAGGGCATTGGCACGCAAATTCTTCACCACAGAGAGAAAATGAAGTGTGAAGTTAAACTGGGAGAAGAATAGGGACCATCTGGTCTAGCAAGAATTCAGACGCTGGGCCGTCTGCAAATAAAGCAAAATCTTGTGGTTCGTAAACACTTGAAAGGGACACTGGGCTCCCTCTAGGAGATGTTTCCACTCGGAGAAGGCTAACTTCATGGCCAATAGCTCCCTGTCCCCAATGGAATAGTTCCTCTCCGCCGGTATGAAGGTCTTAGAGAAGAAGAGACATGGGTGTTTCCGACCGTGAGCATCCTTCTGATATAGGACTGCTCCCGCACCAATGGAAAAGGCATCCACCTCCAATATGAAGGGCTTATCCACATCGCGCCGATGTAGCACAGGAGGCCTAGCGAAGTGGGACTTCACTGAAGTAAAAGCCTTGGATACATCCTCAGACTACTGCTTGGGATTAGCTCCCCCTCTTGGTGAGGGCTACCAGATGAGCTAAAAAGGTAAAGAAGTGATGGATGAACTGGCGATAATAGTTGATAAACCCCAGAAAGCACTGCACTACATTAAGGGAATGCGGCTTTTGCCAGTTCGTCACAGACTCCAGTTTGGCAGGATCCATGGCCAACCCCATGGTAGAGATAATATACTCCAGGAAAGGCAAGGATTCCTGCTCAAAGACACTTCTCTAACATAGCAAAAAGGGAATTGGCGCTCATAAGCTTGAAGACCTTACAGACATCACTTTGGTGTGTAGCAATATCTGGAGAGTAAATAAGTATATCATCCAGATATACTACTACTGAGGTGGTTAATAGCTCCCGAAAGATGTCATTATCAAAATCTTGGTAGACAGAAGGAGCGTTACAGAGACCAAATGGCATAACCAGATACTCATAATGACCGTCCCAAGTGTTAAATGCAGTCTTCCATTCATCCCCTTCTCGAATACATATAAAGTTGTAAGCACAACGTAGATCTAACTTGGAAAATTCCCTAGCCCCTCACAGCCTGTCAAAGAGCTCAGAGATGAGTGGCAGACAGTATTTATTTTTGATGGTAATTGAATTTAACCCCCTATGGTCAATGCATGGACACAGCTCCCTGTTCTTCTGAACAAAGAAGAACCATGCCCCAGCAGGAGACACTGACTTCCTAATAAACCCTCTATCCAAATTCTCCTTGATGTATTGGGACATAGCCTCAGTCTCCGGCAGAGATAAAGGGTAGATCCGCCTCCGGGGAAGCTCAGAACCCGGTGAGAGGTCTATAGGACAGTCATAAGGGCAATGAGGTGGAAGAGTCTCAGCAGCTTTTTTGGAGAACACGTCTGCGTATTGCCAATAATGTTTAGGGAGAGTGATTAGATCTGTGGTGACCTCAGATGAACCGACCTGAACCTGGAACCCCAGACACTGTCCCTCACATGTAAAAAATGAGGATGAATGAACTCATGGAGATCAACATCCAACACTGCGGAGACACCATCACATGTTTCTCAACGCAAGCAATGACTAGCCAGGAGAGGGAGGACTGGGAGCTTGCATCGCATCCAAATGAGAACCACTTTGGGCTGAGTTCATTAATCCACAGGTGGGTGCACGAATTCGCTGGTGAGCACAGCAGATGTCCACAAGAAGAAGAAAGTTCGATCAGCACACCGGCATAAATGAAAAAAACTTTATTAGGCTAATATGCCATATTAAAATGCAAAAAACACCTGACGCGTTTCTGGTGCACAAAGGCACCCTTAGTCATAGGTAAATAAAAACAAAATGCATAGAAAAATATATACAGGTTACAAACCAATCACAAAGCTTGCAATTAATTACAAAAAGTGGCAACACTTTTGTAATTAATTGCAAGCTTTGTGATTGGTTTGTAACCTGTATATATTTTTCTATGCATTTTGTTTTTATTTACCTATGACTAAGGGTGCCTTTGTGCACCAGAAACGCGTCAGGTGTTTTTTGCATTTTAATATGGCATATTAGCCTAATAAAGTTTTTTTCATTTATGCCGGTGTGCTGAACGAACTTTCTTCTTCTAATGACTAGCCAGGTCTTTCCCCGGGAAGGAACAACCACGTGAAGAGCAGTCTCCAATGAAGGAAACCACCTATGCCAAAACATGGTATCCATCCACAGACAGCTGTTTCGGAGTATTGCCCCTCATCAGTGTGGAGAAGGAAACTGGCCAGTAGGAGCAATGCCTAGTAGAAGACTGTGAAAAATAAGCGAAGGCGGAAGACATGAAATTACCCTCAGCACTGGAATCCACACAAACCTCAATAGTGTGGTAAATCGACCCATAAGACAGTGTCACCCTGAAAGTTAGTTTGGTGGACATCTCCACCGTGTCTAGTGAGCCTCCTCTGATAGTCACTAGGCTAGGTTGTTTCCCTGCCACTGGGGACACCTGCTGGTGTAATAGGCTGCCTGCCTGCCAACATGGCAGATAGGGTGTGTGCAAGCGAAACGGGACCTGGATTCCGCTCGAGATACCTCCATGGCCTCAACAGGCTCACTAGAATGAGGCTGAGATGCCAAAGGTTTGGCAAATATGGAGCCAGATGAAACCTCTGCCTACACTGGGCTCGCTCCAACCTTCTTTCGGCGTGCAGAAGGTCAATGTGGGTGGTGACTGATATTAAATCCTCCAGTGTGGCAGGAATCTACCTAGTGGCCAGAGCATCCTTTACATGATTAGCAAGCCCCTTCCAGAATACTGGGATTATGACTTTTTCCTACCACTCCAACACGGTAGCTAGAGTCCGAAATTGGATGGGAAACTGGCTGTCCATGGAGGAGCCCTGGGTTAATGCCAAGAGTTGGAGCGTGGCTTCATGGGTATCTCGAGGTCCTAAGAAGACATGTTTCAGACTGCTCAGAAAGTGAGAGACGCTTTGCACCACCTAGCCATTGCACTCTCACAGTGGCGTAGCCCACTCCAACACCCTGTTCATCAATAAGGTGACCACAAATCCCATCTTGGCCCACTCTGTTGGAAAACATGACACCTGTAGCTCCAAATGAATAGCGCACTGGTTCACAAATCCCTGACAGGCTTTGCTGTCACCCGAGAACTTATTGGGCAAGGGAAAATGAGTGAGTGACCAGACAGGGGTGGTCACGGACACTCTGGACACAGCTTCACTGGCTGCATGAGCAGCTACTGCGGTAACATCCACTGCTGTGGTCGTGCACTCTAGAGCGGACAACCTGCCCTCCAGCTGCTGGCTGTATCGCTGTAAACGCTGCTCGCCCGTCATTGCAAGCCAGACCCTGGTGCTAAGATACTATTAGGGTTGCACATCACACTAAGTATAAATTATCAGAAAGTGTGATCGCAACCTGGATTCCACTGTGCCATGATGGAGAAACCAATGCTAAGGAACAATGGCAGAGCGATGCTGCGTGCAAGCACTGTAGACACATGGAGTTAAAGGTCACTCTGTGCGGACAGAGTGCAAAGTACCTACTTGGCTGCTCCACAGAGCGGTACAAGAGCACTCAGAGCTATACCCTGTTATACATCACAGGAGTACAGCAATTAAAGACATTAATTGGGGTCCCTATAGCTACCCCTCAGGGAAAGCTAAATTGATGGTTGTGCTCGCTCTGACACACGGCTGTGGTAATGGCACATGCGACTTAGGATGCCCGGAGTCAGATGCTAAGCCAAGCGGGAGTTCCCACCCTACACTGCCTGCCTTGACACACAATCGCCATGCTAGAAGTGGCACACGTGCACACAGAGTGGTAACATATCCACTGACACACACATAGCATAAAGGATCTTAGTACACCGACGTATGCCCGCTTAAATCCAGTCAGACAGGACATTGCTCATGGACCAACCCAGAACTGCCACATCATCTGAGCACCTGATAACCGACCACCTATGAGAGGTCGCCACCTCACGAGGATGCTCAGTAGAGTAATTTCTGGACTTAGCCTCCGGAGTATCCGTTAACCGCTGCTCATTGCTGGTTATCATAGCTTTGACTGGAAGGCCAGCAGTAACCAAGCGAACTGCATGGGTCTAAGCAAGACACTGAGACTGACGTATTTGCTGAGCGGCCTTCACTGCAGCAGAAACAGAGACCGCAGAGGCAGACAAGGCTTCGGATCTACCCTGTGCAGTGGAAGAATCCCGGAGCCTAACATTATGCTTCATAACTCCACAACGCAGAGTGCTAGGGGTGGCTGGATGTCTTGGGATCATTGGGGAAGGAATGCAGTGTTCGATAATGTGCTCGACTAGGTTTAGAAATATTGCATTCTGTTATTATAGGTTATTTTCCAGATTCAATACCTCAGAGCCTTGCTGTGACCTGTGGTGTTTGAGTTAGACAAAGGAATCCAGTTTAGCTGTAGCTGCACTAGAGCTCACACCCTTGTGCTAATTGATAGTCACAGAACGTCAAAGGGCTTGTTCCTGGAGTTGAATTAAAGGAAACAGTGATCCTGTGGAATCCCAATTCAGGAGTGGAGAGACATCTCTGTCCTTCACACCTGTGCTGAAGGTTTATATTCATTCCATGGCTGCAGCAGGTTGCTGGTGTTAGCTATTACATGTCTCTGTCTAGTTGAATGTGCTAACAGTCGGTTAGCTACCGCTCAGAGGATTCTTGGAGTATTGCTGGCATGACATCTTGGTTGTCTTCTCAAGCTAACTGTGCCCTTGTTTGTCTACCCTCTTTGTCTTTAGTTGTAGTGAGGACTGACTAGTGTCACTGCATCCCCTCCCTTACTTGGGCCTATCGCTAGAGTGAGGCAGAGATTAGGTTCCTGCTGGTCGATAGGTGCAGAGCCTATATAGGGAGGGTTAGAACAGTCAGGGTGATTTTAGATTTGCCTAGGGGTCTCCACTCTCCACTTCCCTAGTGCTTGGGCTCCCCCCTTCCTTTCCAATTTGTTGTGTATTTACTTATTAATCACCCAGCGTGACAGTACCATAATAAACCTAACAAGACTAACAAGGTAATACAAACGGGGATAAAGAAAAAAATACTAATCATACAAATATACTCACACAAACAACAGAGATAAACACTGGAGAGTGGAGGATGGGAAAAAACCAAAGTAGGAGAAAGAAGGGAATTAGTACACAACCAAGATCTAACAACAGTCTCAGATAATTCCATCAAACGCCTCCTCAATCAACAACAATCCACCATCTCCTAACCATGCAACATGAAGCTAGCTCTGGCATTGAGTGCTTGCCAGTGCCCAGAATATATAGGAGAGGGGAGTGACCAACAGTGAACAGCTGAGAGACTTAATGCAGGAAAGCTTCCAAGAGCTATCAAGTGAGCAGATTAACCCTGCACTAGTAAAAGAAGCCTGCACTGTCTAATATGAAGGTGAAGTGCTTCAAACAGTGCAGGAGTAGGAGAAATCAGATGCTGCTTTCTTCTGGCTCCTCTCTGTCACTGTAAACCTGTGACAGATAGATTAGAGGGGTGCAAGACTGTTGGAAGGGAGGCCACAAAGCAAGAGGTTGTAGTAGTCAAGGCAGGAGATGATAAGTGCATTGCCTAGGGTTTTTGCAGATTCTTGATTGAGTAATGTACGGATCTGAGATATATTTTTGAGTTGTTGTAGTAAGCAGGAAGTGGAAAGTGCAAGGATATATGTGTTTTGAATGAGAGATAAGAGTCCGTAAAAGGGGTATAATACTCTGACAACATTGTTCTCAGCACAGACCTGGGATTCAGATATGCTCTGCGGTCTTCCCCATGCTGTTTACATGCCATTTAAGTGCTGTTTCCATCATTTCCAACTGATCCCTTCTGACCTCCGGCAGGGTGGTGCCTCCGGAAAAATGCTTAAGTTTTCCATTGACTCTTCCTTTACTCGTTACATGGGTCAAGCACCTGGGCATTATGATGTGGTCAACTCGAGTAAGGTGTGTAAATACACTTTAAAACGCATGTGATTAAGAAGATATGCCGATTTACCGCAAAAGTGTATGGCCAAAGTACACACAGGAGACTGAGCCTCTCCGCTACATAAATTGACATGCTAGAAATCTCATCCACTGTGCTTGCAATGTAGAACACAGCTTTTTAGACATTGCACAAGTGTTGTTCCTGATCGTGGGCACATAGCCTTAAATGCCAATGTCAGAGATTGACAGAGGCATTAAACAAGCTATCAATTGCGGGCGGAGTACTGCTCCACCCTCAATAGTAAGTGGCAGGTCGTGGCTATAATACACAGCCATCTCCTGCCAGGTATAGGGCAGGTTCCATGCACCCACTTCCAACATGCACAATACATGTACAGCAGATATATTGAGGGTGTTATGAAGGGCACAAAAGCTTTGTCGACTGTTCTTTTGTTAACCTCTCAAGAAGATGACACTGCTGAAACAAAGGTGAGGCACTGTAGAAAGTGACTATCCACCACATTAAAGTCAATGGCCCCATCTGGGATTGCGTCTGAATCCTGTTTTTCAGGGCTTTAGATGAATGCGCTGATGTGTGGCAAAAAATGCATTATGAACATAACCTAAAGGGTAAAGTTTATAACGCTGTCCTGTCAAGACCAAATACAAATCTGAATATGGTCCTAAAGGTTCTAAAATCAAACATGTATACACATTACTTTCCAACTGAGCTTTTATGTAACAATTTTTAAACAATAATTAAAAATCACTATGCAAATGCACACCAAAAAAGTAATTGCAATTCACAGCATTTCTTCTTTATAAAAAAAATAAAAATATATATATATATATATATATATATATATATATATATATATAACCTCATTACACATTAAATGAACAAATGCAGGGTGGCTATTCTGCCTTCCTACTGTGTGCATACAGCAAAAAAATATTTCACTTATCTTCCACTTATAGGCACATCATTGATTAAACAATGTTGATAGTGCGGCCTAGCTCTGTTTGATGTAACACGCAGTATGGAGATTAATTAATAAGAAGGAAAATTGACATGTGCATGCACAGTGTGTTTGATGATTAAGGCTGTGATTAATTGTATAGCTTCCACTGTACTAAGGTACGTGGTACACTCATGAATAGGCAAGTAATCGTGCATAGAACATCATACATTACAGTGTTATGTCCTAACAAAAGCTCATTCATTTTACTTTGACATCTGTGAAATGGGAATATGACTGTGTATAATTTTTAGCAAATACAGTACAGAATAATGTATTGTAGTAACTCCACTTGGGAACGTATTCGATAGTCCCTCTGTTTCTATAAATGCTGAGTTAACTATGATACGGAACAGATTAACCTTTCTGCCCTTAGGAGATACTACAATCCCTCAAGTGGAATGGTTTAATTTGGGATCCCATACATCCTGATTTACAATTGTCAATCCCGTTTTCTACATCCTGAGGTCTTGGCTGCTAAAAACTGAATTGGTATAGTGTACAAATATTAAAAAAGACTGAAATCTTTCATACCTAACTTTATATGCTGCATATAATTCATATTGCAATATAATTTAAATGTTAATGGAAAGGACATGATATAGAAAGCACAAAAACATTTGAACCTAATTTGTAGCCTGTAATGTGTGACTGTTTTTCCCCCTATTGGAGTTTCACAACACTATTTTGAGTTTTTCAAAAATGTCCCCCAGCATTTTAACCCTTCATAAAAGCCCTGCAAGTATGTTTTTACTGTTTTGCTGCTTTTCATTGAATTTGTTCACAATTGCCTTCCCTACATCTTTCAGCATGCATAGTACATCAAATCCACCCCGATACAACCCACTCTGATACAACCCCAATACTTCTATATTATTTTTTCTCCTCCACCTCCAAGCGTTATCTTCATACTCTGATTTTGAGTTGAGTCAGGCTGCATGCGGGCAAACTAAAAAAAAATGGCCATGAGCATAGTAGTGAGTTCCCAATGTTTACAGTACACAAGAGTATCAGACCTCCTATGAATGTGACATCACTAATGACCCTTAATACATTTTACAAGCTGGAAGCCATTTGGTGATGAAAAAGACATGATCAAATACTTTCCATTGGCATCAGGAAAGTTGTACAGCTGTTTGGACATTAGCAGAACATTGGGAAGGTGAGTATATTTCATTATTATTATTATTTAATTTTAAATCACCATTGATTTCATGGTGCTGTAAATGAGAAGAGGTTACATACAAGATAGAAATATAAATTACGGAGAACAATCTAACACTGACAGACTGGTACAGAGGGGATAGGACCCTACCCTTGCAGGCTTACATTCTACAGAATAATGAGGAAGGAGACAGTAGGTTTGGGGGATTTCATCAGCTTTGGTTTTGTTAAGGTGGCAGCTACAGTAGTGGTGAGGTGACAGTAAGGTCATTACAGGCTGTAAGCTGAGATATAAGCAGGAGACAGATTATAGATGGCTTTGTATGTCAGTGTTATTAACTTGAAGTGGATATGTTGTGAAATTAGGTGCTAATGAAGGGACTTCCAGAGGGTAAAAGTGGAGGAGCAGTGAGGAGAGAGGTGTATTAGTGGTGCAGCAGCATTAAAAACAGACTGAAGGGTGCAAGAGTGTTAGCAGGATGACCACAGAAGAGGAATATTGCAGTAGTCGAGATGGGAGATGATGAGGGCATGCACTATTATTTTAGTATACTGACGATTGAGGAAAAGACGGATTCTGGATATATTTTTGAGTTGAAAGTGGGAGGAGATGGCGAGAGCTTGGACGTGTGGTTTGAAGGACAAGTTAGAGGTGGGGGTTACTCCAAGGCAGTGGACTTCAAGTACAGGGGAGAGCGTGATATCATTTATTGTGATGGATAGTTCAGATAGGGAAGATAGGTGAGATGTAGGAAACATGATGAGTTCAGTTTTGTCTACATTGATATTTAGGAAGCAAGAGGAGAAGGAAAATGTGGCTGATAGACTCTCTGGGATTCTCGAGAGCAGCGAGGTGATGTATGGGTCAGAAAGCTAGATCTGATTGTCAGTGTATAGATGTTACTTGAAGTGGTGAGACTTATAAGTTATAAATATTGTATGATACACTGGCGCTCCTATAGGAAAAGAGGTAATGGAAGCTGCTGCTGTTAAGTCAGGTTCTGTGCTGGTCCTGACTGATGGAGTAGAAAATACTAAAATGCAAAAAAACACCTGCGCTACCAATGAATGCTGGCTGAAGCAATGAACTATGAGAGCCACCGCTAGAACAATGGTTTTACATGCATGAGAAATCACCTGTGTCAACTGTGATTATATACCATATATGTGAAGAATCACGGCTATAGCCAGGCCTCAAGGAGCAGGCAGTGGACTTACTTGAATCTCGCGGGTGTAGAGGATTACCAGGACGAAGCGCTTGGTAGATGCAGGGTGCGCTTGTACAGATTGCCCGCTGTCAAAAACCGCACAGACAGCTTGGTTGGGTTGATGGTGAGATGAGCCGCCAAGGGAGCATCCTCCCTGGTTAGCGTTGCTGCCGTGCAGCTAGATGGGTAAAGGCAGCATGCTTCGGTCAGGAGATGCCGCCATGAGACAGCATTGGGTGCGAGGGGCGGGGTTAACTGCGGGTGACGTCACCGAGGGACAGGCGCTCGAATGGGTCAGACTTTCTGATGCGTTTCTAAGGTGCTCAGACCTTCTTCATTAGGGATCCCTGATGGTTTTTGACAGCGGGCAATCTGTGCAAGCGCACCCTGCATCTACCAAGCGCTTCCTCCTGGTTATCCTCTACACCCGCGAGATTCAAGTAAGTCCCCTGCCTGCACCTTGAGGCCTAGCTATAGCCATAATTCTTCACATATATGGTAAATAATCATAGTTGACACAGGTGATTTCTCACGCATGTAATACCATTGTGGCTCTCACAGTTCATAGTTTCAGCCAGCATTCATTGGTAGCGCTGGTGTTTTTTGCATTTTAGACTTTATAAGTTGTTTAAGGTATAGCTGGAGAAGAGTAGGGGTTCCAAGACAGAGCCTTGGAGGAACTACAGCAGAGAGAAGATGGGATTAAGTTGTAGTGTGGGAGTTTAGAGAGGTATGTGGAGATGTAGGAGAGTTCAAAATATGTGATACTAAAGGAGCAAAGTATCTGTAGTAGGTGGGAGTGGTCGACTGTGTAAAATCCTAAGGACAGAACTACATGGAGGAGTATAGAGAAGTGTCTGTTAGCTTTTGCAGCTATTAAGTCATTGGTAATTTTAATTAGAGCAGTTTCCGTGGAATGATGGGAGCAGAAGCCGGATTCATTGCTGTCAAAGAGTAGGCTGGATGAGAGGTGAGAAAAAAGTACAATGTGGATGTGCTTTTTAAGTAGTTTGGAGGCGAATGGGAGTAGTGATATGGACCTTTAGCTGGATGTAAAGGTCATATTGAGGGATTGCTTCGTCAGAATAGGTGTAATTGTGGCTTACTTGAGAGTAGAAGGGAAGCTACCAGTAGCTAGTGATAAGTTGAAGATATGGGTTAGGGCTGGGATAAGCATGGTTGTGAGATTGGGGAGGAGGTGAGATGGGATGAGGTTATGTGCACAAGTGGGGAGGTGTGATTTGGAGAGGAGATGAGTGAGCTCTCCTTCAGTGATAGAGAGGAGGTAGGTTAGTGGAGGAGGGCAGTGGTCTGATATAGAAAGGGGTTGAGGTGGTGGAGCATTTAAAACTTGCCTGATTTGGTCAATCTTGTTGTAGGGCACGGCAAAGTTTGGTCCAGAAATAAGGGAGGTCGGAGGAGGCAGTATTAAATAACTGATTGGGGGTTGTGGGATAAAGAAGATAAAAGGCTAGTAAGGAAGTCTTGCTTGGAAGAGGTGAGGGTCAACTTGAATGTGAAAGTTGCTTGTTGAATGTGCTGAAGTCTTCCTGTGAGTGTGTTTTCTTCCAGCATCACTTTGCAATCCTGGATATTCACCAAAGCTTTTTAGTGAGGTTGGTGTGTCAGGGCTGTCTATTAATTTGTCGCACCCTGTTATGCACAACAGGGGCAACTGAGTCAATAGTTCAATAGTTAATGGGAATGTAGCTTCTAGAAAACAGTGGTCCTGTCTGTGTCATGGAGTGAAGATATGGAATGGAGGACAATGGCAGAAATGAGTTTGCAAGTGTCTATGCGTTTGAAGTTTTTGCGTGTGTGAAGTAGATGCTGGACTTGGGGGCAGGCGAAGAAGACAGGGAAGAGAATGTAAGTAGATGGTGGTCAAATAGAGAGAGAGGTGAGGAAGTGAAGAGGCAGAGGCGGGTGAAGATAAGGTCTAATATACAGTGGGGAAAAAGTATTTAGTCAGCCACCAATTGTGCAAGTGCTCAGACTTATTAAGATGAGCGAGGCCTGTAATTGACATCATAGGTAGACCACAACTGTGAGAGTCAAAATGAGGACACAAAACCAGAAAATCACCTTGTCTGATTTGGCAAGATTTATTTTGCAAACTCTGGTGGAAAATAAGTATTTGGTCACCTAAAAACATGCAAGATTTCTGGCTCTTACAGACCTGTAATTTCTTCTTTAAGAGGCTCCTCTGTCCTCCACTCATTACCTGTAGTAATGGCACCTGTTTGAACTTGTAATCAGTATAAAATACACCTGTCAACAATCTCAAAGAGTCACACTCCAAACTCCACTATGGTGAAGACCAAAGAGCTGTCGAAGGACTCCAGAAACAAAATTGTAGCCTTCACCAGGCTGGGAAGACTGAATCTGCAATAGGCAAGCAGCTTATTGTGATGAAATCAATTGTGGGAGAAATAATAAGAAAATGGAAGACTTACAAGACCACTGATAACCTCCCTCGATCTGGGGCAAGATCTCACCCCGTGGGGGGGTCAAAATGATCACAAGAACGGTGAGCAAAAATCCCAGAACCACACAGGGGGACCTAGTGAATGACCTGAATACAACTGGGACCACCGTAACAAAAGCTACCATCAGTAACACACTACGCCACCGGGGACTCAGATCCTGCAGTGCCAGACGTGTCCCCCTGCTTATGCCAATACATGTCTGGGCCCATCTGAAGTTTTCCAGAGAGCATTTGGATTATCCAGAAGAGTATTGGGAGAATGTCATATGGTCTGATGAAACCAATGTAGAACTGTTTGGTTGAAACAAAACTTGTGTTTGGAGGAGAGAGAATGTCGAGTTGCATCCAAAGAACACCATACCTACTGTGAAGCATGGGGGTGGCAACATCTTGCTTTGGGGTTGTTTCTCTGAAAAGGGACCAGCATGCCTGATCCATGTGCATGAAAGAATGAATGGGGCCATGTATCATGAGACTTTGAGTGCAAACCTCCTTCCATCAGCAAGGGCACTTAAGATGACACGTGGATGGGTCTTTCAGCATGATAATGATCCCAAGCACACCACCATGGCAATGAAGGAGTGGCTTCGTAAGAAGCATTTGAAGGTCTTGGAGTGGCCTAGCCATTCTCCAGATCTCAACCCCACAGAAAACCTTTGGAGGAAAGTCCATGTTGCCCAGTGACAGGCCCAAAACATCACTGCTCTAGAGGAGATCTGCATGGAGGAACGGGTAAACATACCACCAACAGTGTGTGCCAACCTTGTGAATACTTACAGAAAATGTTTGACCGCTATCATTTCCAACAAAGGATATATAACAAATTATTGAGATGAACTTTTGTTAATGACAAATACTTATTTTCCCACCATAATTTGCAAAATAAATCTTGCCAAATCAGGCAAGGTGATTTTCTGGATTTGTTTTCTCATTTTGATTCTCATAGTTGTGGTTTACCTATGATGTCAATTACAGGCCTCTCTCATATTTTTAAGTGGGAGAACTTGCACAATTGGTGGCTGACTAAATACTTTTTTCCCCACTGTATGTCCATCTGTGTGGGTGGCTGTAGAGGACCACTGAGTGAGACCAAAGGATGAAGCAAGTGACAGGAATTTAAAGGCTGCTGACTAGTGAGTGTCAGTGGCAATATTGAAGTTACCCACAATGATGATGGAAATGTCAGCAGAGAAAGTGTAGAAACCAAGTGGAGAATTTGTCAATAAAGGTACTGGCCTGGCCCAGGGCTCAGTATATGATGGACAAATGGAAGTTGGAGAGTGAGTAGATATGGACAGAATGCACTTAATAGATGGGAGGATAAGGTAGGGTCAAGAGGAAATTGGACTGAAGGTGCACGTGTAAGAAAGTAGAAGTTCCAATACTCCACAATGTCTTTTGCCAGGACAGGAACTGTGGATGAAGTGAAGGCTGCTTTAGCCCAGGGCAGTAGGGAAGGCCATGTCTAAGGGTGTCATCCATATGAGGCCCAGGAAGGAAAGGTGTAATACAGAAATGCTTCTCACAAACAATGTGTATTTTGACTTTGGTCTTTAAGAACTCCTTTAAGGATGCACCTATTTTTGATTTTCATCTCTGAATTCTGAATGCCATAACATTATATTTATCTATTGACAAAGCCTTTTAAAGGCATGCAGGCTTTTTCGGACAAGTTGTAATTCCTAAGGCACCGTTTTCAGGTAAATATAAGCTATTGATTAATGTTTATGGAATTGTTCAGTTCAATCAAAGAAATGCTAAGAGTAATAATGGCTTGCTATGTTTTGTTTAACCTCCCTGAATTGATATTTTTAGAGTGTATAAAATCATTTTCTGGGAATTAGCAGCATTCTGGAAGTCATGTTTTGTGCATGTCCTATGTTTCTCACAGAGAGTCTTTGATTCCCTCACATGCTCAATGCAACAGTGTCTACTCTACACACCTTCTGTCGTCAATGCAGTAGGCCTCAACACTGTCATTTTAGGCTATGTTCACGTCAAGTAATGATCTATTAGAACGGACCCAGCAAAAATCTGTTGTCTATTTCTAATGGATTTGCCTTTTTGTTATCGGATCCGTCCGACATAGACAACAATGTATGCCGCATTAATGACTCCATTGCCCATTGATTCCAAAGTTAAAAAAACAGATCCGGCAGCGATCAGTATGTGAATAACAGACTAAAAGTTGTGTCAGCTCAACTTTTTTTCCTAACAGATTTCTGCTGGATTCATTCTAACGGATCATTACTGGACATGTAAACATAACTTTACATCTTAAAGCATTAACAACCCCACCCCCTATCCTGAGTAGACAAAGATAACAACATTTTGCCTGCTTACATCAGCACTCGGCCAAGATCCCTTCACGCTAATTTTACATTAAAGCCAATAATAAAACTACAGCATGTTCAGAAAATACTGATTATTTTTTGCAGTTGTAGCTGTTGGAAAAAAGAATTTCATGGCTATAGTCAGTCATTATGGAAGAGGTTTGGAGAACATTATCAGGTGTATACTTAAACTGTAGCAGATGACAAAGAGACTGAAAAGTTTTATGAATAATCTCAAATGGTAGACCAAGGCTTCATTTTCAATGCTTGTGTGGCTCCCCTGAGGGTCCAGTCGCCACAGAGGTACTGCACCTCATCCAGAGGTGTGGTGCCTCACCCTGAGGTAAGGAGGGAGCACCACCCAGGACTCCTATCACTCGCACACAACACACACTAGTTAGTCAGGGCATCTGGGTGTACCCTTTGGGAGGATGGCCTCATTCCAGGCTGGCTGGGAAAGGGTGTTGGAAGGTGAGTGGGAAAAGTAGGTAGAGGGGGAGGAGCTTTGGCAGTGGAGTGATTGAGGACATCCAATCAGGGAGAGACAGGTGACAGTTGGTGGGAGGAGCTAGTTCTGAGGTAAATAGATCCTTCCAGAAACTAGTCAGTCAGTGACTGGACCAGCGAGAGAGGAGGAGCGACGTGTGGAGAGTTAGAGAAGGGGAGACACCGCTAATAAGAAGAAGCTCCCAGGAGAACAGAAGGGGTCCTAGGGGCACGGGTATTGTGACTGGCCACCCGTGGGGTCCGTATCCTGAAAAGGAATGACCAGGCCGCAGTAAGGGAGCCAGCCCCAAAGTCTAGTGGAGAATACTCAACAAGGCTCAACTAGTAAGCTGGAGGCTGTAGTGACTGTAGTACGACAGCTAAATCCACAAGCAATCCCCCAGAAGGCAGCTGCTGAGATAAACGACCCCGGGGCCTGACCCACATCGCTCGGCAAGGTCCGAGGCTGTTGAATGAGGGACACTGCTGGAGGAGTCCTGAAACAGTGTTCCTGATCTACCTAGGAGTTGGCTGGACCCCTCACCCCGAGGACACGGTACCAAGTGAGCACCTGTGCACATAAGATAACAGTGAGTAAAAACTCTGAAACTGCACCCATCTGTGTCCTTCGTGTCCTTAACATCTCAACTGCTTTACACCGCATTTCACCATCACTGTCACCGGCTCACAAACACCATCTTAACTGCGCTGGGACACAGCTCTGTCCGTGGAGAGCTACACCATCTCTGCTGCTGCCGCACCATCATTCCAGAGGATCTGTATAGCAGTGCCGGCTACCCTAGCCGATTACCATGGGTGGCGTCACGATTTCCCCTTTTCCCAATTAATTATCCACCATTTTCCCCCTCATTTGAACTTCTATCATCACCACTGGACACCCAGGGCCAAGGACAGGGTCACCATCACCACTGTGACACTTTCCCCCTTAAAAGAACCTGAAAGGCCCGGTACCGAGTTTCCCCAGCCCAGCGGGGCGTTCCACTTGAGCATATTTACCCTAATGCACTTAAGAAAATAAAACAAAATGTTATCCTCTATTTACGAGTATTACGAGATTGCTTAATCTGTCAAATTAAATGCACTATTGGCTCATTCACAATGGAACAGAGCCTGTTCAGCTCCTTAAGGCTAGTTTCACACTTGCTTTTTTTTGCAGCGCGTTTTTCCCGCAAAAAAACGCATTGAAAAAACGCATACAAAAGCATACAACTGCTGCGTTTTTTTCAAGCATTTTTATGAGCATGCATGAAAAAAACGCAGCGTTTTTATGCGTTTGTATGCGTTTTTAGTGCGTTTTTACCGCGTTTGCGTTTTTTTCCAACATTTTTAGGTGGCCCCTCACACTACCCAAACCATGACTTTACTAACCCTAACCCTGACCCTAACCCTAACCCTAACCCTGACCCTAACCCTTAACCAAATCATACTTAACCCTAACCCAAACCCTAAACCCTAACTAACCCTAACCCTAACCCTGACCCTAACCCTAACCCTGACCCTGACCCTAACCCTAACCCTAACCCTGACCCTAACCCTAACCCTAACCCTGACCCTAACCCTTAACCAAACCATACTTAACCCTAATCCTGACCCTAACCCTGACCCTAATCCTTAACAAAACCATACTTAACCCTAACCCTGACCCTAACCCTGACCCTAACCCTAACCCTAACCCTGACCCTAACCCTAACCCTAATCCTGACCCTAACTCTTAACCAAACCATACTTAACCCTAATCCTGACCCTAACCCTGACCCTAATCCTTAACAAAACCATACTTAACCCTAACCCTGACCCTAACCCTAACCCTGACCCTAACCCTAACCCTAACCCTGACCCTAACCCTAACCCTAACCCTGACCCTAACCCTTAACCAAACCATACTTAACCCTAATCCTGACCCTAACCCTGACCCTAATCCTTAACAAAACCATACTTAAACCTAACCCTGACCCTAACCCTAACCCTGACCCTAACCCTAACCCTAACCCTGACCCTAACCCTAACCCTAACCCTAACCCTGACCTTAACCCTTAACCAAACCATACTTAACCCTAATCCTGACCCTAACCCTGACCCTAATCCTTAACAAAACCATACTTAACCCTAACCCTGACCCTAACCCTGACCCTAACCCTAACCCTAACCCTAACCCTAACCCTAACCCTGACCCTAACCCTTAACAAAACCATACTTAACCCTAATCCTGACCCTAACCCTGACCCTAACCCTTAACCAAACCATACTTAACCCTAATCCTGACCCTAACCCTGACCCTAATCCTTAACAAAACCATACTTAACCCTAACCCTGACCCTAACCCTAACCCTGACCCTAACCCTAACCCTGACCCTAACCCTAACCCTAACCCTAACCCTGACCCTAACCCTTAACAAAACCATACTTAACCCTAATCCTGACCCTAACCCTGACCCTAACCCTTAACCAAACCATACTTAACCCTAACCCTGACCCAAACCCCAACCCTAACCCTGACCCTGACCCTAACCCTAACCCTAAACCCCCTTAACTAACCCTAACTCTAACCCAAACCCCTAAATTCCATGGTTAAAAAAAAAAAACGCATATGCAAAAAAACGCATACATGAGCATGCCAGTGCGCACATATGCGCATCCATAGGCTATAATGGCCATTTTTAGCGCAAAACGTGCGCATATGTGCGCATGCGCTTTTTTGCAGGGCCAAAAAATGCAACATGCTGCATCTGGAAAATACAAACGCACACCCCAAAAAAACGCAGCGCATGAAAATCGCATACATGCGTTTACAAGCGCGCAGGTATGCGCACCCATGTTAAATATAGGGGAAAAAACGCATGCGCACATATGCGTTTTTTTCCAGCGCTAAAAAATGCAAATGTGAAACCAGCCTAAGTACAGATTAATACAGGCTCCATTAAACTTCATTGGTATATAGAAAGATATTCTCTCCTAAAATGCTAGGGATGAGCTGTTAAGATCTATGGGCGGAACACAGATCTTCCTGCAAATGTGCATCCAGAAAGTATTTTAAAGGGGTCGTTACCACCTTGAGACATATAGATCAGGAGAACAGACTATCAATCATTACATATCACACTGATAGCAACTCCTTTCATCTAATATATAACGCTCAAGTGTGTGTATGTATGTGTGTATGTCTGGGATTGGCATCCACTAGAGTTGAGCGAAACGGGTCGAAAAAATTCAAAAGTCGCCGACTTTTGGCAAAGTCGGGTTTCATGAAACGAAACTCGACCCTAGGATGAGGTCGGCCACGAGGTCGGCGACTTACGCGCCAAAGTCGCGTTTCAAAAGTTTGTTTTGCGCTCTTTTTCAGCCAATCAGGATCCACGGACACTGTGGGCAACGTGATGACATAGGCACGGGTCACCACCATCTTTCAGAAGGGCATGCAAGTGATTGGCTTGCTTTGGTGGGCGTCACAGGGGGTATAAAAGGGCGTGCACGCCGACCGCCATCTTACTTCTGCCGATCTTAGTATAGGGAGAGGTTGCTGCTGATTCTGTAGGGAGATCGTTAGGCAGGGAAGAAGACAAAAAAACTGCTTCTGCTGCTAGCGATTTGGCCTGCACAACACACAAGTCACTGTGTGTGCAGTGCAAGGGGAGGCTATATTGTGGTGTATCAGTGGTGTTGGTTGTTGGGCTGCCTTCTAAGGCTTCCTGACACGCTGGCATTGCTGTTTACCCACTGCTCTGCAAACTGCTTTTTTAAAAGCAATCCAATCTCCATTATCCTCTCGTCACTTTGGTCACAGGCAGCTGTGCCATCGAGCGTGTCACATAGCGCTCAGATATCAGTGGGCCGTACACAATCCACAAGTGTCCAGTGTCCAAAAGTGTACGCAGAGATTCAAAATCTCCATTATCCTCTCGTCACTTTGGTCACAGGCAGCTGTGCCATCGAGCGTGTCACATAGCGCTCAGATATCAGTGGGCCGCACACAATCCACAAGTGTCCAGTGTCCAAAAGTGTACGCAGAGATTCAAAATCTCCATTATCCTCTCGTCACTTTGGTCACAGGCAGCTGTGCCATCGAGCGTGTCACATAGCGCTCAGATATCAGTGGGCCGCACACAATCCACAAGTGTCCAGTGTCCAAAAGTGTACGCAGAGATTGAAAATCTCCATTATCCTCTCGTCACTTTGGTCACAGGCAGCTGTGCCATCGAGCGTGTCACATAGCGCTCAGATATCAGTGGGCCGCACACAATCCACAAGTGTCCAGTGTCCAAAAGTGTACGCAGAGATTCAAAATCTCCATTATCCTCTCGTCACTTTGGTCACAGGCAGCTGTGCCATCGAGCGTGTCACATAGCGCTCAGATATCAGTGGGCCGCACACAATCCACAAGTGTCCAGTGTCCAAAAGTGTACGCAGAGATTCAAAATCTCCATTATCCTCTCGTCACTTTGGTCACAGGCAGCTGTGCCATCGAGCGTGTCACATAGCGCTCAAATATCAGTGGGCCGCACACAATCCACAAGTGTCCAGTGTCCAAAAGTGTACGCAGAGATTCAAAATCTCCATTATCCTCTCGTCACTTTGGTCACAGGCAGCTGTGCCATCGAGCGTGTCACATAGCGCTCAGATATCAGTGGGCCGCACACAATCCACAAGTGTCCAGTGTCCAAAAGTGTACGCAGAGATTCAAAATCTCCATTATCCTTTCGTCACTTTGGTCACAGGCAGCTGTGCCATCGAGCGTGTCACATAGCGCTCAGATATCAGTGGGCCGCACACAATCCACAAGTGTCCAGTGTCCAAAAGTGTACGCAGAGATTCAAAATCTCCATTATCCTCTCGTCACTTTGGTCACAGGCAGCTGTGCCATCGAGCGTGTCACATAGCGCTCAGATATCAGTGGGCCGCACACAATCCACAAGTGTCCACTGTCCAATAGTGTACGCAGAGATTCAAAATCTCCATTATCCTCTCGTCACTTTGGTCACAGGCAGCTGTGCCATCGAGCGTGTCACATAGCGCTCAGATATCAGTGGGCCGCACACAATCCACAAGTGTCCACTGTCCAAAAGTGTACGCAGAGATTCAAAATCTCCATTATCCTCTCGTCACTTTGGTCACAGGCAGCTGTGCCATCGAGCGTGTCACATAGCGCTCAGATATCAGTGGGCCGCACACAATCCACAAGTGTCCACTGTCCAATAGTGTACGCAGAGATTCAAAATCTCCATTATCCTCTCGTCACTTTGGTCACAGGCAGCTGTGCCATCGAGCGTGTCACATAGCACTCAGATATCAGTGGGCCGCACACAATCCACAAGTGTCCAGTGTCCAAAAGTGTACGCAGAGATTCAAAATCTCCATTATCCTCTCGTCACTTTGGTCACAGGCAGCTGTGCCATCGAGCGTGTCACATAGCGCTCAGATATCAGTGGGCCGCACACAATCCACAAGTGTCCAGTGTCCAAAAGTGTACGCAGAGATTCAAAATCTCCATTATCCTCTCATCACTTTGGTCACAGGCAGCTGTGCCATCGAGCGTGTCACATAGCGCTCAGATATCAGTGGGCCGCACACAATCCACAAGTGTCCACTGTCCAATAGTGTACGCAGAGATTCAAAATCTCCATTATCCTCTCGTCACTTTGGTCACAGGCAGCTGTGCCATCGAGCGTGTCACATAGCGCTCAGATATCAGTGGGCCGCACACAATCCACAAGTGTCCAGTGTCCAAAAGTGTACGCAGAGATTCAAAATCTCCATTATCCTCTCGTCACTTTGGTCACAGGCAGCTGTGCCATCGAGCGTGTTACAAAGCGCTCAGATATCAGTGGGCCGCACACAATCCACAAGTGTCCACTGTCCACAAGTGTACGCAGAGATTCAAAATCTCCATTATCCTCTCGTCACTTTGGTCACAGGCAGCTGTGCCATCGAGCGTGTCACATAGCGCTCAGATATCAGTGGGCCGCACACAATCCACAAGTGTCCACTGTCCAATAGTGTACGCAGATTCAAAATCTCCATTATCCTCTCGTCACTTTGGTCACAGGCAGCTGTGCCATCGAGCGTGTCACATAGCGCTCAGATATCAGTGGGCCGCACACAATCCACAAGTGTCCACTGTCCAAAAGTGTACGCAGAGATTCAAAATCTCCATTATCCTCTCGTCACTTTGGTCACAGGCAGCTGTGCCATCGAGCGTGTCACATAGCGCTCAGATATCAGTGGGCCGCACACAATCCACAAGTGTCCACTGTCCAATAGTGTACGCAGAGATTCAAAATCTCCATTATCCTCTCGTCACTTTGGTCACAGGCAGCTGTGCCATCGAGCGTGTCACATAGCACTCAGATATCAGTGGGCCGCACACAATCCACAAGTGTCCAGTGTCCAAAAGTGTACGCAGAGATTCAAAATCTCCATTATCCTCTCGTCACTTTGGTCACAGGCAGCTGTGCCATCGAGCGTGTCACATAGCGCTCAGATATCAGTGGGCCGCACACAATCCACAAGTGTCCAGTGTCCAAAAGTGTACGCAGAGATTCAAAATCTCCATTATCCTCTCGTCACTTTGGTCACAGGCAGCTGTGCCATCGAGCGTGTCACATAGCGCTCAGATATCAGTGGGCCGCACACAATCCACAAGTGTCCACTGTCCAATAGTGTACGCAGAGATTCAAAATCTCCATTATCCTCTTGTCACTTTAGTCACAGGCAGCTGTGCCATCGAGCGTGTCACATAGCGCTCAGATATCAGTGGGCCGCACACAATCCACAAGTGTCCAGTGTCCAAAAGTGTACGCAGAGATTCAAAATCTCCATTATCCTCTCGTCACTTTGGTCACAGGCAGCTGTGCCATCGAGCGTGTTACATAGCGCTCAGATATCAGTGGGCCGCACACAATCCACAAGTGTCCACTGTCCACAAGTGTACGCAGAGATTCAAAATCTCCATTATCCTCTCGTCACTTTGGTCACAGGCAGCTGTGCCATCGAGCGTGTCACATAGCGCTCAGATATCAGTGGGCCGCACACAATCCACAAGTGTCCACTGTCCAATAGTGTACGCAGAGATTCAAAATCTCCATTATCCTTTCGTCACTTTGGTCACAGGCAGCTGTGCCATCGAGCGTGTCACATAGCGCTCAGATATCAGTGGGCCGCACACAATCCACAAGTGTCCAGTGTCCAAAAGTGTACGCAGAGATTCAAAATCTCCATTATCCTCTCGTCACTTTGGTCACAGGCAGCTGTGCCATCGAGCGTGTCACATAGCGCTCAGATATCAGTGGGCCGCACACAATCCACAAGTGTCCACTGTCCACAAGTGTACGCAGAGATTCAAAATCTCCATTATCCTCTCGTCACTTTGGTCACAGGCAGCTGTGCCATCGAGCGTATCACATAGCGCTCAGATATCAGTGGGCCGCACACAATCCACAAGTGTCCAGTGTCCAAAAGTGTACGCAGAGATTCAAAATCTCCATTATCCTCTCGTCACTTTGGTCACAGGCAGCTGTGCCATCGAGCGTGTCACATAGCGCTCAGATATCAGTGGGCCGCACACAATCCACAAGTGTCCAGTGTCCAAAAGTGTACGCAGAGATTCAAAATCTCCATTATCCTCTCGTCACTTTGGTCACAGGAAGCTGTGCCATCGAGCGTGTCACATAGCGCTCAGATATCAGTGGGCCGCACACAATCCACAAGTGTCCACTGTCCACAAGTGTACGCAGAGATTCAAAATCTCCATTATCCTCTCGTCACTTTGGTCACAGGCAGCTGTGCCATCGAGCGTGTCACATAGCACTCAGATATCAGTGGGCCGCACACAATCCACAAGTGTCCAGTGTCCAAAAGTGTACGCAGAGATTCAAAATCTCCATTATCCTCTCGTCACTTTGGTCACAGGCAGCTGTGCCATCGAGCGTGTCACATAGCGCTCAGATATCAGTGGGCCGCACACAATCCACAAGTGTCCACTGTCCAATAGTGTACGCAGAGATTCAAAATCTCCATTATCCTCTCGTCACTTTGGTCACAGGCAGCTGTGCCATCGAGCGTGTCACATAGCGCTCAGATATCAGTGGGCCGCACACAATCCACAAGTGTCCAGTGTCCAAAAGTGTACGCAGAGATTCAAAATCTCCATTATCCTCTCGTCACTTTGGTCACAGGCAGCTGTGCCATCGAGCGTGTTACATAGCGCTCAGATATCAGTGGGCCGCACACAATCCACAAGTGTCCACTGTCCACAAGTGTACGCAGAGATTCAAAATCTCCATTATCCTCTCGTCACTTTGGTCACAGGCAGCTGTGCCATCGAGCGTGTCACATAGCGCTCAGATATCAGTGGGCCGCACACAATCCACAAGTGTCCACTGTCCAATAGTGTACGCAGAGATTCAAAATCTCCATTATCCTTTCGTCACTTTGGTCACAGGCAGCTGTGCCATCGAGCGTGTCACATAGCGCTCAGATATCAGTGGGCCGCACACAATCCACAAGTGTCCAGTGTCCAAAAGTGTACGCAGAGATTCAAAATCTCCATTATCCTCTCGTCACTTTGGTCACAGGCAGCTGTGCCATCGAGCGTGTCACATAGCGCTCAGATATCAGTGGGCCGCACACAATCCACAAGTGTCCACTGTCCACAAGTGTACGCAGAGATTCAAAATCTCCATTATCCTCTCGTCACTTTGGTCACAGGCAGCTGTGCCATCGAGCGTATCACATAGCGCTCAGATATCAGTGGGCCGCACACAATCCACAAGTGTCCAGTGTCCAAAAGTGTACGCAGAGATTCAAAATCTCCATTATCCTCTCGTCACTTTGGTCACAGGCAGCTGTGCCATCGAGCGTGTCACATAGCGCTCAGATATCAGTGGGCCGCACACAATCCACAAGTGTCCAGTGTCCAAAAGTGTACGCAGAGATTCAAAATCTCCATTATCCTCTCGTCACTTTGGTCACAGGAAGCTGTGCCATCGAGCGTGTCACATAGCGCTCAGATATCAGTGGGCCGCACACAATCCACAAGTGTCCACTGTCCACAAGTGTACGCAGAGATTCAAAATCTCCATTATCCTCTCGTCACTTTGGTCACAGGCAGCTGTGCCATCGAGCGTGTCACATAGCACTCAGATATCAGTGGGCCGCACACAATCCACAAGTGTCCAGTGTCCAAAAGTGTACGCAGAGATTCAAAATCTCCATTATCCTCTCGTCACTTTGGTCACAGGCAGCTGTGCCATCGAGCGTGTCACATAGCGCTCAGATATCAGTGGGCCGCACACAATCCACAAGTGTCCAGTGTCCAAAAGTGTACGCAGAGATTCAAAATCTCCATTATCCTCTCGTCACTTTGGTCACAGGCAGCTGTGCCATCGAGCGTGTCACATAGCGCTCAGATATCAGTGGGCCGCACACAATCCACAAGTGTCCAGTGTCCAAAAGTGTACGCAGAGATTCAAAATCTCCATTATCCTCTCGTCACTTTGGTCACAGGAAGCTGTGCCATCGAGCGTGTCACATAGCGCTCAGATATCAGTGGGCCGCACACAATCCACAAGTGTCCACTGTCCACAAGTGTACGCAGAGATTCAAAATCTCCATTATCCTCTCGTCACTTTGGTCACAGGCAGCTGTGCCATCGAGCGTGTCACATAGCGCTCAGATATCAGTGGGCCGCACACAATCCACAAGTGTCCACTGTCCAATAGTGTCCTCAGAGATTCAAAATCTCCATTATCCTCTCGTCACTTTGGTCACAGGCAGCTGTGCCATCGAGCGTGTCACATAGCACTCAGATATCAGTGGGCCGCACACAATCCACAAGTGTCCAGTGTCCAAAAGTGTACGCAGAGATTCAAAATCTCCATTATCCTCTCGTCACTTTGGTCACAGGCAGCTGTGCCATCGAGCGTGTCACATAGCGCTCAGATATCAGTGGGCCGCACACAATCCACAAGTGTCCAGTGTCCAAAAGTGTACGCAGAGATTCAAAATCTCCATTATCCTCTCGTCACTTTGGTCACAGGCAGCTGTGCCATCGAGCGTGTCACATAGCGCTCAGATATCAGTGGGCCGCACACAATCCACAAGTGTCCACTATCCAATAGTGTACGCAGAGATTCAAAATCTCCATTATCCTCTCGTCACTTTGGTCACAGGCAGCTGTGCCATCGAGCGTGTCACATAGCGCTCAGATATCAGTGGGCCGCACACAATCCACAAGTGTCCAGTGTCCAAAAGTGTACGCAGAGATTCAAAATCTCCATTAATCTCTCGTCACTTTGGTCACAGGCAGCTGTGCCATCGAGCGTGTCACATAGCGCTCAGATATCAGTGGGCCGCACACAATCCACAAGTGTCCAGTGTCCAAAAGTGTACGCAGAGATTCAAAATCTCCATTATCCTCTCGTCACTTTGGTCACAGGCAGCTGTGCCATCGAGCGTGTCACATAGCGCTCAGATATCAGTGGGCCGCACACAATCCACAAGTGTCCACTGTCCACAAGTGTACGCAGAGATTCAAAATCTCCATTATCCTCTCGTCACTTTGGTCACAGGCAGCTGTGCCATCGAGCGTGTCACATAGCGCTCAGATATCAGTGGGCCGCACACAATCCACAAGTGTCCACTGTCCAATAGTGTACGCAGAGATTCAAAATCTCCATTATCCTTTCGTCACTTTGGTCACAGGCAGCTGTGCCATCGAGCGTGTCACATAGCGCTCAGATATCAGTGGGCCGCACACAATCCACAAGTGTCCAGTGTCCAAAAGTGTACGCAGAGATTCAAAATCTCCATTATCCTCTCGTCACTTTGGTCACAGGCAGCTGTGCCATCGAGCGTGTCACATAGCGCTCAGATATCAGTGGGCCGCACACAATCCACAAGTGTCCACTGTCCACAAGTGTACGCAGAGATTCAAAATCTCCATTATCCTCTCGTCACTTTGGTCACAGGCAGCTGTGCCATCGAGCGTATCACACAGCGCTCAGATATCAGTGGGCCGCACACAATCCACAAGTGTCCAGTGTCCAAAAGTGTACGCAGAGATTCAAAATCTCCATTATCCTCTCGTCACTTTGGTCACAGGCAGCTGTGCCATCGAGCGTGTCACATAGCGCTCAGATATCAGTGGGCCGCACACAATCCACAAGTGTCCAGTGTCCAAAAGTGTACGCAGAGATTCAAAATCTCCATTATCCTCTCGTCACTTTGGTCACAGGAAGCTGTGCCATCGAGCGTGTCACATAGCGCTCAGATATCAGTGGGCCGCACACAATCCACAAGTGTCCACTGTCCACAAGTGTACGCAGAGATTCAAAATCTCCATTATCCTCTCGTCACTTTGGTCACAGGCAGCTGTGCCATCGAGCGTGTCACATAGCGCTCAGATATCAGTGGGCCGCACACAATCCACAAGTGTCCAGTGTCCAAAAGTGTACGCAGAGATTCAAAATCTCCATTATCCTCTCGTCACTTTGGTCACAGGCAGCTGTGCCATCGAGCGTGTCACATAGCGCTCAGATATCAGTGGGCCGCACACAATCCACAAGTGTCCACTGTCCACAAGTGTACGCAGAGATTCAAAATCTCCATTATCCTCTCGTCACTTTGGTCACAGGCAGCTGTGCCATCGAGCGTGTCACATAGCGCTCAGATATCAGTGGGCCGCACACAATCCACAAGTGTCCAGTGTCCAAAAGTGTACGCAGAGATTCAAAATCTCCATTATCCTCTCGTCACTTTGGTCACAGGCAGCTGTGCCATCGAGCGTGTCACATAGCGCTCAGATATCAGTGGGCCGCACACAATCCACAAGTGTCCAGTGTCCAAAAGTGTACGCAGAGATTGAAAATCTCCATTATCCTCTCGTCACTTTGGTCACAGGCAGCTGTGCCATCGAGCGTGTCACATAGCGCTCAGATATCAGTGGGCCGCACACAATCCACAAGTGTCCAGTGTCCAAAAGTGTACGCAGAGATTCAAAATCTCCATTATCCTCTCGTCACTTTGGTCACAGGCAGCTGTGCCATCGAGCGTGTCACATAGCGCTCAGATATCAGTGGGCCGCACACAATCCACAAGTGTCCAGTGTCCAAAAGTGTACGCAGAGATTCAAAATCTCCATTATCCTCTCGTCACTTTGGTCACAGGCAGCTGTGCCATCGAGCGTGTCACATAGCGCTCAAATATCAGTGGGCCGCACACAATCCACAAGTGTCCAGTGTCCAAAAGTGTACGCAGAGATTCAAAATCTCCATTATCCTCTCGTCACTTTGGTCACAGGCAGCTGTGCCATCGAGCGTGTCACATAGCGCTCAGATATCAGTGGGCCGCACACAATCCACAAGTGTCCAGTGTCCAAAAGTGTACGCAGAGATTCAAAATCTCCATTATCCTTTCGTCACTTTGGTCACAGGCAGCTGTGCCATCGAGCGTGTCACATAGCGCTCAGATATCAGTGGGCCGCACACAATCCACAAGTGTCCAGTGTCCAAAAGTGTACGCAGAGATTCAAAATCTCCATTATCCTCTCGTCACTTTGGTCACAGGCAGCTGTGCCATCGAGCGTGTCACATAGCGCTCAGATATCAGTGGGCCGCACACAATCCACAAGTGTCCACTGTCCAATAGTGTACGCAGAGATTCAAAATCTCCATTATCCTCTCGTCACTTTGGTCACAGGCAGCTGTGCCATCGAGCGTGTCACATAGCGCTCAGATATCAGTGGGCCGCACACAATCCACAAGTGTCCACTGTCCAAAAGTGTACGCAGAGATTCAAAATCTCCATTATCCTCTCGTCACTTTGGTCACAGGCAGCTGTGCCATCGAGCGTGTCACATAGCGCTCAGATATCAGTGGGCCGCACACAATCCACAAGTGTCCACTGTCCAATAGTGTACGCAGAGATTCAAAATCTCCATTATCCTCTCGTCACTTTGGTCACAGGCAGCTGTGCCATCGAGCGTGTCACATAGCACTCAGATATCAGTGGGCCGCACACAATCCACAAGTGTCCAGTGTCCAAAAGTGTACGCAGAGATTCAAAATCTCCATTATCCTCTCGTCACTTTGGTCACAGGCAGCTGTGCCATCGAGCGTGTCACATAGCGCTCAGATATCAGTGGGCCGCACACAATCCACAAGTGTCCAGTGTCCAAAAGTGTACGCAGAGATTCAAAATCTCCATTATCCTCTCATCACTTTGGTCACAGGCAGCTGTGCCATCGAGCGTGTCACATAGCGCTCAGATATCAGTGGGCCGCACACAATCCACAAGTGTCCACTGTCCAATAGTGTACGCAGAGATTCAAAATCTCCATTATCCTCTCGTCACTTTGGTCACAGGCAGCTGTGCCATCGAGCGTGTTACATAGCGCTCAGATATCAGTGGGCCGCACACAATCCACAAGTGTCCAGTGTCCAAAAGTGTACGCAGAGATTCAAAATCTCCATTATCCTCTCGTCACTTTGGTCACAGGCAGCTGTGCCATCGAGCGTGTTACAAAGCGCTCAGATATCAGTGGGCCGCACACAATCCACAAGTGTCCACTGTCCACAAGTGTACGCAGAGATTCAAAATCTCCATTATCCTCTCGTCACTTTGGTCACAGGCAGCTGTGCCATCGAGCGTGTCACATAGCGCTCAGATATCAGTGGGCCGCACACAATCCACAAGTGTCCACTGTCCAATAGTGTACGCAGATTCAAAATCTCCATTATCCTCTCGTCACTTTGGTCACAGGCAGCTGTGCCATCGAGCGTGTCACATAGCGCTCAGATATCAGTGGGCCGCAAACAATCCACAAGTGTCCACTGTCCAAAAGTGTACGCAGAGATTCAAAATCTCCATTATCCTCTCGTCACTTTGGTCACAGGCAGCTGTGCCATCGAGCGTGTCACATAGCGCTCAGATATCAGTGGGCCGCACACAATCCACAAGTGTCCACTGTCCAATAGTGTACGCAGAGATTCAAAATCTCCATTATCCTCTCGTCACTTTGGTCACAGGCAGCTGTGCCATCGAGCGTGTCACATAGCGCTCAGATATCAGTGGGCCGCACACAATCCACAAGTGTCCAGTGTCCAAAAGTGTACGCAGAGATTCAAAATCTCCATTATCCTCTCGTCACTTTGGTCACAGGCAGCTGTGCCATCGAGCGTGTCACATAGCGCTCAGATATCAGTGGGCCGTACACAATCCACAAGTGTCCACTGTCCAATAGTGTACGCAGAGATTCAAAATCTCCATTATCCTCTCGTCACTTTGGTCACAGGCAGCTGTGCCATCGAGCGTGTCACATAGCGCTCAGATATCAGTGGGCCGCACACAATCCACAAGTGTCCAGTGTCCAAAAGTGTACGCAGAGATTCAAAATCTCCATTATCCTCTCGTCACTTTGGTCACAGGCAGCTGTGCCATCGAGCGTGTTACATAGCGCTCAGATATCAGTGGGCCGCACACAATCCACAAGTGTCCACTGTCCACAAGTGTACGCAGAGATTCAAAATCTCCATTATCCTCTCGTCACTTTGGTCACAGGCAGCTGTGCCATCGAGCGTGTCACATAGCGCTCAGATATCAGTGGGCCGCACACAATCCACAAGTGTCCACTGTCCAATAGTGTACGCAGAGATTCAAAATCTCCATTATCCTTTCGTCACTTTGGTCACAGGCAGCTGTGCCATCGAGCGTGTCACATAGCGCTCAGATATCAGTGGGCCGCACACAATCCACAAGTGTCCAGTGTCCAAAAGTGTACGCAGAGATTCAAAATCTCCATTATCCTCTCGTCACTTTGGTCACAGGCAGCTGTGCCATCGAGCGTGTCACATAGCGCTCAGATATCAGTGGGCCGCACACAATCCACAAGTGTCCACTGTCCACAAGTGTACGCAGAGATTCAAAATCTCCATTATCCTCTCGTCACTTTGGTCACAGGCAGCTGTGCCATCGAGCGTATCACATAGCGCTCAGATATCAGTGGGCCGCACACAATCCACAAGTGTCCAGTGTCCAAAAGTGTACGCAGAGATTCAAAATCTCCATTATCCTCTCGTCACTTTGGTCACAGGCAGCTGTGCCATCGAGCGTGTCACATAGCGCTCAGATATCAGTGGGCCGCACACAATCCACAAGTGTCCAGTGTCCAAAAGTGTACGCAGAGATTCAAAATCTCCATTATCCTCTCGTCACTTTGGTCACAGGAAGCTGTGCCATCGAGCGTGTCACATAGCGCTCAGATATCAGTGGGCCGCACACAATCCACAAGTGTCCACTGTCCACAAGTGTACGCAGAGATTCAAAATCTCCATTATCCTCTCGTCACTTTGGTCACAGGCAGCTGTGCCATCGAGCGTGTCACATAGCACTCAGATATCAGTGGGCCGCACACAATCCACAAGTGTCCAGTGTCCAAAAGTGTACGCAGAGATTCAAAATCTCCATTATCCTCTCGTCACTTTGGTCACAGGCAGCTGTGCCATCGAGCGTGTCACATAGCGCTCAGATATCAGTGGGCCGCACACAATCCACAAGTGTCCAGTGTCCAAAAGTGTACGCAGAGATTCAAAATCTCCATTATCCTCTCGTCACTTTGGTCACAGGCAGCTGTGCCATCGAGCGTGTCACATAGCGCTCAGATATCAGTGGGCCGCACACAATCCACAAGTGTCCAGTGTCCAAAAGTGTACGCAGAGATTCAAAATCTCCATTATCCTCTCGTCACTTTGGTCACAGGAAGCTGTGCCATCGAGCGTGTCACATAGCGCTCAGATATCAGTGGGCCGCACACAATCCACAAGTGTCCACTGTCCACAAGTGTACGCAGAGATTCAAAATCTCCATTATCCTCTCGTCACTTTGGTCACAGGCAGCTGTGCCATCGAGCGTGTCACATAGCGCTCAGATATCAGTGGGCCGCACACAATCCACAAGTGTCCACTGTCCAATAGTGTCCTCAGAGATTCAAAATCTCCATTATCCTCTCGTCACTTTGGTCACAGGCAGCTGTGCCATCGAGCGTGTCACATAGCACTCAGATATCAGTGGGCCGCACACAATCCACAAGTGTCCAGTGTCCAAAAGTGTACGCAGAGATTCAAAATCTCCATTATCCTCTCGTCACTTTGGTCACAGGCAGCTGTGCCATCGAGCGTGTCACATAGCGCTCAGATATCAGTGGGCCGCACACAATCCACAAGTGTCCAGTGTCCAAAAGTGTACGCAGAGATTCAAAATCTCCATTATCCTCTCGTCACTTTGGTCACAGGCAGCTGTGCCATCGAGCGTGTCACATAGCGCTCAGATATCAGTGGGCCGCACACAATCCACAAGTGTCCACTATCCAATAGTGTACGCAGAGATTCAAAATCTCCATTATCCTCTCGTCACTTTGGTCACAGGCAGCTGTGCCATCGAGCGTGTCACATAGCGCTCAGATATCAGTGGGCCGCACACAATCCACAAGTGTCCAGTGTCCAAAAGTGTACGCAGAGATTCAAAATCTCCATTATCCTCTCGTCACTTTGGTCACAGGCAGCTGTGCCATCGAGCGTGTCACATAGCGCTCAGATATCAGTGGGCCGCACACAATCCACAAGTGTCCACTGTCCACAAGTGTACGCAGAGATTCAAAATCTCCATTATCCTCTCGTCACTTTGGTCACAGGCAGCTGTGCCATCGAGCGTGTCACATAGCGCTCAGATATCAGTGGGCCGCACACAATCCACAAGTGTCCACTGTCCAATAGTGTACGCAGAGATTCAAAATCTCCATTATCCTTTCGTCACTTTGGTCACAGGCAGCTGTGCCATCGAGCGTGTCACATAGCGCTCAGATATCAGTGGGCCGCACACAATCCACAAGTGTCCAGTGTCCAAAAGTGTACGCAGAGATTCAAAATCTCCATTATCCTCTCGTCACTTTGGTCACAGGCAGCTGTGCCATCGAGCGTGTCACATAGCGCTCAGATATCAGTGGGCCGCACACAATCCACAAGTGTCCACTGTCCACAAGTGTACGCAGAGATTCAAAATCTCCATTATCCTCTCGTCACTTTGGTCACAGGCAGCTGTGCCATCGAGCGTATCACACAGCGCTCAGATATCAGTGGGCCGCACACAATCCACAAGTGTCCAGTGTCCAAAAGTGTACGCAGAGATTCAAAATCTCCATTATCCTCTCGTCACTTTGGTCACAGGCAGCTGTGCCATCGAGCGTGTCACATAGCGCTCAGATATCAGTGGGCCGCACACAATCCACAAGTGTCCAGTGTCCAAAAGTGTACGCAGAGATTCAAAATCTCCATTATCCTCTCGTCACTTTGGTCACAGGAAGCTGTGCCATCGAGCGTGTCACATAGCGCTCAGATATCAGTGGGCCGCACACAATCCACAAGTGTCCACTGTCCACAAGTGTACGCAGAGATTCAAAATCTCCATTATCCTCTCGTCACTTTGGTCACAGGCAGATGTGCCATCGAGCGTGTCACATAGCGCTCAGATATCAGTGGGCCGCACACAATCCACAAGTGTCCAGTGTCCAAAAGTGTACGCAGAGATTCAAAATCTCCATTATCCTCTCGTCACTTTGGTCACAGGCAGCTGTGCCATCGAGCGTGTCACATAGCGCTCAGATATCAGTGGGCCGCACACAATCCACAAGTGTCCACTGTCCACAAGTGTACGCAGAGATTCAAAATCTCCATTATCCTCTCGTCACTTTGGTCACAGGCAGCTGTGCCATCGAGCGTGTCACATAGCGCTCAGGTATCAGTGGGCCGCACACAATCCACAAGTGTCCACTGTCCACAAGTGTGTGCAGAAATTCTAAAACTCCCCTGTCCTATAGACACCTTGTACCTTGTTTTACATTACTACTATATAGTTTGTTGGATTTTGTCTACATTTCTACCAAAAATGAGGAAGGCTGGTGGAAGAGGCAGTGGAATTGGGCGGGGGTTGGCAGCTGGTAATGATGGTGTTGGTGGTGGATCTGATGGTAGTGGCAAGAGCAAAATAGGACCAAATGCAGGAGGTGCTGACCCTGCGTCATCGTCTGTCTACATAAGGACTCGAATGCTTAGTTTTCTAGGAGTTGGCAAACCGCTTTTAAAGGCAGAGCATCAGGAAAAAGTTTTGTCTTACATTGCTGACTCAGCCTCTAGCGCTATCGCCTCCTCTTCTTCAGTTGTAAAAAGTAAAAGCACTGAGTCGTCATTGGAGGCTCATGTTCATGAACCACACCTTTCCTTGTGTCCTTCACCCCAACCAAGATTGAAGGATGACGCAGGCCATACTACTGATTACTCCATGGAGCTGTTTTCACATACCATGCCTGGATTATCAAGTCAAATGGTGAATTACCCAGGCCAAGATGAATCTGACATGGAGTGCACTGATGCACAGCCGCTGATGGATGATTCTGCTGGTACATTCACTCAGAGCACTACATTGTCCTCGCAGTGTACAGAGCCAGATTTTGACCCTGATGAGACTCAGGTGCCCCTTCCCGCACACTATACCACCATACACGGTGACACAGAGAAAGGTGCACATGACATAGAAGAGGAGGTGATGGATGACCCAGTTGTTGACCCAGATTGGCATCCATTGGGGGAAGAGGGTGCTGCTTCCAATAGCTCAGATGAGGAGCATCCACAGCAGACATCGACATCGCAACAGCTGTTATCTGGCAGGCCCGGAGCACTCCAAAGACAGGTTCCAAACATCAAAAGAGTTGCTGGACAGCTTGTCCAGAGGGTCAAAAGATCACAGCGTGCTAGGCCGCAAAATGTCTGCCAAAGTAGGAAGAGTGCAGTGTGGCAGTTTTTTGACCAAAATCCTCATGATCAGGCCAAGGTTATCTGTAAGAAGTGCGCAAAGACCTTTAGACGAGGGAAAAATCTGAAAAATTTGAATACCAGTTGCATGCTTAGACATTTAACCAGCATGCACTTGCAAGCGTGGACACAACACCAAACCTCAAGTGCCACATGTGCAACTGATCACAACGAAGGTAGTCAGCAACGCTACATTGTTTCCCCCACTGTAAGCCCACCGGTTAGCACAGCAGCAAATGTTGAGGTGTCGTTGCAAGGCCACAGCAGTCAGGGAATCCCACTGTTATATCAACGAAAGACTGATTCTAGGCCATCAGAAAGAACACCAACTCCATCACCATCATCAACCCTCTCTCAGTCCGCCCTGTCCACCGCTACTTCCACCATATGCAGCTCTCAAGTCCAGCTCACCCTCCCAGACACTATGAGTAGGTCAAGAAAGTACTCAGTCTCTCATCCGCGTACACTGGGTTTGAACGCCCACATTGCCAAACTAATCTCGTTTGAGATGATGCCCTTTCGGTTGATGGAAAGCACAGCTTTCCGCGAACTCATGGCCTATGCAGTACCACGCTATGACCTACCCAGTCGCCACTTCTTCTCTCGCAAAGCCATCCCAGCCCTCCACCATCATGTGAAAGACCGCATTGTCCATGCACTCAAGCAGTCAGTGAGCGGAAAGGTGCACCTCACAACTGATGCATGGTCCAGTCGGCATGGCCAGGGCCGTTACGTGTCCATCACTGCGCACTGGGTTAATGTGGTGGATGCAGGGTCCACAGGGGACAGCGGTGGTGGGACAGTGCTGCCTAGCCCACGGTATAGGAAACAGTTGGCTGTAGGCATTCGACCCTCCTCCTCCTCCTCCAGAAGCGACAGCTCGTCCACAGAGCGCAGTCGTACGAGCACTCCATCTGCAGCTGCCACTGTTGCACACAATGTGTCCCCCTATCGAGCAGCTAGTGGAAAGCGTCAGCAGGCTGTGTTGCAGATGATGTGTTTGGGCGACAGACACACCGCCGAGGTGCTGGCCGAGTACTTGAAGCGACAAACTGAGTCATGGCTGGGCAGTGTACATCTTGAGGCAGGCAAGGTAGTTAGTGATAACGGCCGTAATTTTGTGGCAGCCATAGCCCTTTCAAAACTCAGCCACATACCTTGCTTGGCTCACACCTTGAACCTGGTGGTGCAGTGCTTCCTCAAAAATTATCCGGAGTTAACAGCCCTGCTCCAGAAGGTGCGAAGACTGTGCGCGCACATCCGCCGGTCGCCTGTACACTCCGTTCCTATGCAGAAGCTGCAGCGATTGCTCCACCTTCCCAACCACCGCCTCATTATCGACATTGCAACAAGGTGGAACTCCACCCTGCACATGGTGGAGCGGCTGTGCGAGCAGAGGCAGGCCATAATGCATTTGTGGGAGGATACACGGCCAGGCACTTTGAGAGCAGACATGGAGTTGACAGGCGTGCAGTGGTCGAAGCTGAAAGACCTTTGTAAAGTCCTTCAGTGTTTTGAGTAATGCACACGGCTGGTAAGCGCAGACGACGCCATCCTAAGCATGAGCATCCCACTTATGCGTCTGCTCATGCAAACTTTGACGCACCTTAAGGAGCAGGCGTCTGCAGCCAATGTTGATGAGGAGGAAGAGGAGGAGGGAATCCTTGATGACATTCAGCCATTGTCTGCTCAGGGACCTCTCCTGGACGAGGTGGAGGAAGAAGAGGAGGAGGAGGAGGAGGATGATGGGGATGATTACTTAGGGGAGGAGGATGCATCTCGTGGGGCAAGTGAAAATGTTGGCGTGGCAAGGTCTGGTACAGGGTTTGTGCGTGACTGGAGGGATGTGGATTTGCCAGAAAGTGCTCCTCCACCCAGCACTCGCAGTGCATCATTGACACCAGGAACATTGGCCCACATGTCAGATTATGCCTTGCGGATCCTAAAAAGGGACCCCCGCATTGCCAAAATGATGAACGATGACGACTACTGGTTGGCCAGCATCCTGGATCCACGCTATAAAGGCAAATTACAAAACATCATGCCACAGGAGAACCTTGACCTAATATTGGCTAATAAACAAGCAACTCTGGTAAATCGGTTGCTTGAGGCATTCCCAGCACACAGCAGCGGTGATGGTTCTCACACGAGCCGTACGGGCCGGGGGCAGCTTGGCAGAGGTGTTCGTGGTGCACACAGTAGAAGTGGCGTTGGAGACAGGGGTTTCATGACAATGTTGTGGACTGATTTTTCAAATACCGCTCACACAACTGGTAATACTGCATCGATGGAAAGTGACAGGAGACAGCAGTTGTCAACTATGGTTACAAACTACTTTTCCTCCCATATCGATGTTCTCCCACACAGGTCATTCCCCTTTGACTATTGGGCCGCTAAACTGGACACCTGGCCTGAATTGGCCCAATATGCCTTACAGGAGCTCGCTTGCCCAGCTGCAAGTGTGCTATCGGAAAGAGTCTTCAGTGCAGCTGGATCAATCCTGACAGAAAAAAGGACCCGTCTGTCAACCCAAAATGTGGATGATCTAACCTTCATTAAAATGAACCACGCATGGGTTTTCAAGGATTTTGTCCCACCTTCCCCTGATGACACATAGGGTGACAGAAAAATGGCTTGCTTTGGTCCACCTCTTCCTGGTACTTCACCTATTTCGCCTTTTGCATCAGTTGAATGTCCAACATCAACATATGCCACTTTCTAAAACTCCCTAACTGTGCTGCCTCCCCCCCCATGGCCGGGGTCACCACCTAGCGCACGACACCGTGCGAGTGCCGTTGCCCTGGACAGGTGGGTAGGCCGACTCTTGGGCGCGGGCACTGGCACAGGGTCCCTCATAGTGCAATCAAGTGTCTCTGACGGTGGTGGTGCACACCCGCCGTCAGACACACCGCTGTACTATGAGGGGCCCAGTGCCAGTACCGACACCCACGAGTGGGCCCCCCTTGCTTGGCCAGGGCCCCAGCATTTGCAATCTTTACCTCTCCCTCCTCCTCCGCTGTGTAATCTGGGCCGTCAAATGTTATCCAGGGATACGGTACCCTTTCTAACCTTTGTGCAATGACGTGCAATCCATACTGGGCCTAACACCGTCTGAGCCTGCCTCATGCTGTATAGACATATATTTTGAATGTGTACGCTATCCATACATGTTATCCGTGGATACGGTACCCCTTCTAACCTTTGTGCAATCCATACTGGGCCTAACACCGTCTGAGCCTGCCTCATGCTGTATAGACATATATTTTGAATGTGTACGCTATCCATACATGTTATCCGGGGATACGGTACCCCTTCTAACCTTTGTGCAATGACGTGCAATCCATACTGGGCCTAACACCGTCTGAGCCTGCCTCATGCTGTATAGACATATATTTTGAATGTGTACGCTATCCATACATGTTATCCAGGGATACGGTACCCTTTCGAACCTTTGTGCAATCACGTGCAATCGATACTGGGCTTGAGAACGGCTGGCGAGCTGTTAAGCAAGCTACAGCACCTGTCCAGACAAGTACAGGGATTCCCTAGCGAGGAGACTTATTTGATTGTTTTCTATGTTGGGACAGCAATTTTTGGGGAGCACTATACTCTGGAGAATGATAGATGGGGCCCACCATACACTGGAACATTCCAAAGGTGGACATCAGACACTGGAGCAGCATTTACAGGGCCCATTATACACTAGAGCATTAGAAATGGGGCCCATTATGTTTGGAGCATTATTTGGGCCCATAAGACAGTGAAGCTTCATCCATGGGGACCAACATATACTGTAGCATTATGTGGAGCTCATCATATACTGTTTCAAACATTATATGGGACCAATGATTTTGTATGGAGAAATAGATGGGCCTCGTCATGAGATGTAAAAAGTGAAGTATTTTTCATTGTACTATACCGCTATTTCTCTGCCGTATCGGAGCATGATGAGTTGTGGTATGTGTTAAAGGGGCGCTCTTTCGCCCAGGGCACATGAAAACCTGCAGCCAGCCCTCCCCCCCCACAACTTTAGCCAAATAACCAACATTTTTCAGTGCGTAACTTGTATTATGAAGTTAATTAAGGTTGACAAGCTTAAGTAAGAAGAATTGATGCTTTTGGCATTCAAATGGGCACTGTAGGTGTGTTTCCTGTCCTCCTCTCACTGCCGACTTTTATTCCCCATTGACTTACATTGGGTTTCGTGTTTCGGGACGACCCCGACTTTTCCCTATAATCGGACGATCTTGCTCGACCCGACTTTTGGAAAAGTCGGGTTTCACGAAACGAAACGCGACCCTAAAAAAGCAAAAGTCGCTCAACTCTAGCATCCACACCGTCGCAGCTACAGCCACAAAATTTGGCACAGTCACACGTCTGGACCCCAAGAGCGTCCTAGGCTATGTTGTGAGGTGAAATTTTAACCCAGCGCGTTCCAATTCACCAAACAATTCTGCCCCTATCTACATAATGGGGAAAAAGTGTATGTGTATCAAGCCCCACCCCTCATTATGATGTCATAATGGTTGCCATGGCGACACTGATGTCATCATAGGTTGCAAGCCCCGCCACTCACTGTGATGTCATAATGGTTGACTATGGGATGGAGGATGTGTGATGGGTATATGGGCACTGGACTATGGGATGGAGGATATGTATGACGGGTATATGGGCACGGGACTATGGGATGGAGGATGTGTGATGGGTATATGGGCACTGGACCATGGGATGGAGGATATGTATGACGGGTATATGGGCACGGGACTATGGGATGGCGGATATGTATGATGGGTATATGGGCACGGGACTGTGGGATGAGGATATGTATGATGGGTATATGGGCATGGGACTATGAGATGAAGGATGTGTGATGGCTATATGGGCACACGACTATGGGATGGCGAATATGTATGATGGGTATATGGGCACTCGACTATGGGATGGAGGATGTGTGATGGGTATATGGGCACTCGACTATGGGGTGGAGGATATGTATGATGGGTTTATGGGCACGGGCCTATGGAATCGTGGATATGTGTGATGGGTATATGGGCACGGGACTATGGGGTGGAGGATAATTATAATTTGCTATAACTAACCACAGTTAGTTACTATGCCTGGGCAGCGCCGGGATCTTCAGCTAGTTTAATATAAACTCTGAAGGCAGACTTTCAGGGAGATATATACGTCCCACCAATACATCTTAACAGCTAATTTACATATTAAGAAAAATGTGGATTTCTCTGGAATTAGACACCAGATCGTAGATGTCAATATATTATTTTATTCAGCATCCTATGACCTACATACTTATACAAATAGCTTAGGAAGATTGATCCTACTGATAGATTCCCTTTAAGTCTTATAAAACATGAGCATTTTGTTCTGTCATATTGGCATGGAATTTGATCAGAAAAAAAACTTTGAAAGTCTATGCATTAACTCTGAGGCATACGTTGGTAGATTAGAGGATTTATGCATCTCTATCAATTTAATTTAGTATATCCCTAAAAATTTGATTCTTAAAAAGGTAATGTTCAAAGAATCTTAACTTTTCGTAAGGTTTTATTTAGAAGACCTCTTTTAACTCATATGAGAAAAAAGAACACTGTTTTTCCATAAATCTGCTTATCAAATTTTACCTAATCTTTAGTCAGTGTGTCTGTTTTTGTCATGAATGATTGTGTCATATGTAGTGATGAGCGAGTACACTCGTTGCTCAGGTTTTCCCAAGCATGCTCGGGTGGTCTCCAATTATTTTGGCGTGCTCGGAGATTTAGTTTTCGTTGTCTTATCTGCATGATTTGCGACTGCTAGATAGCTTGAATACATGTGTGGAATGCCTGTTTGGAATTCTCACATGTATTTAGCCTGTCTCCAAGTCTCAAATCATGCAGATGAGACGACGAAAACTAAATCTCCGAGCACGCCAAAATACTCGGAGGACACCCGAGCATGCTTGGGAAAACCTGAGCAGCGAGTATACTCGCTCATCACTACTCATATGCCAAAAAAAAATGCAAAACCTCTCTTTCCCTTTGGGCCTCATTCACATGCCAGTATTTTTGTATCAGTGTTTATATGTGAAAGCCAAGGGTGGAACTTACAGAGAAAAACTATAATGGAAAGATTGACACATGTTCTGTGTTTGGAGAAACTCCTAGTTTTGGCATAGACATACTCATGAAATACTGATGCAAAATACTAGCGTGTGAATGAGACATTACAGTGTTAGATATGGATGGATATCACATAAATTGCATCTGTGTGCTATGATTTTCACAGACTCCACTGACTTGTATGGGTGATTTTTATCTGTGACTCAAATCAAAAACAGACAAGCCTTCATGATTTTTAGCAATCATGTGATCCATGCAAAAACATGATCATGTCATAATGGCTTTGTGTTCTTTCCATGAAAAACATTGCTAGAATATGTACATGAAAAATAAAAGACTAAATGAGGCCTAATCCTGAACAAGCATGGACATTGCACAAAGCCTTTAGGTAAGTCTACCATGTACACTGTCTATGCAGATGCAAGAATGATCCACATGAATCCTAATACTTTTTTATCAAATGGATTTTATTTAGAGCCAAGGAAAGTTTCAGTTTATGCCAGGCTCCAGGTGGATTTAATTTTCTTTCTCCTTGCTAATCACAAGAGATGCTCCAGAGTTCTCGAGTCAATAAGATTATCATTTGGTTCAGGAGGGCGCTAGTTTGATGACATTGATGGAAAAACAGATTAATCGCTGGGTAGTGGTGTAATAGCAATTGATTCTGAGTTCAGTTTCCAGAGCTCCAGCATGTGCACCTTAGCTAATGCAGAAATTACACATTTAACAATACCATTAAATTGGTCAGTTAATGTCATTTCTGATTGAAGGGAAGGTTGATGAGGGCATTTTCAAGAGATGTATTCCACAAAAAGAGAACTAAACAAATTGCTAGAAAAACATCAGATTGACAATGAAGTTCCTTAATATTCTTTTTCCGATTTAAACATTCAATAGTATTTAGATTTTTGCACATACTTTATAATAAAAATATTTTATGCTATTTCCTTCTTGGTAGTTGGTAAGGCTATATTATGTGTTGGCTTCATTTAAGTTCCTCTTAAACTTGACTGAAGTCCTGCTGATCTGTCTGATTGCGGAAACTATTTTATTCAATTTCTTGAATGAATTGGTAAAATTTTCCACTTGAATTGATAAAGGTTTTAAACAAATTCAAATTTAAAATGAATTATAAAGTTATTACATAAGTGAATCTTTAGCTAAAAGAATATGATGTCTGTCTTGAAACTTAATAGTGCTAGGAAATTATTATTTTCTTTTTCAGTTCTTAATTATTTTGCTATAGTAATTTTTTTAAAAGGAGAAGCCCTTAAGAATAAAAAATGTTTTATTCTCTGATTGAAGTTTTTTAATTTTATTTTCTGTACATAATTTTGGGAGCAGCCATCTTACTTGGGCTCCAGTTAGCAGCATTTGGAGATATGCTTTACTGCATAACGTGAACTAGAAAGGGATGGATAGTTCAATCACTGGGGATGTTCATTCACTTCTATAGGAGAGTTTCCTAGGCATGCTCTTTTAATTGGTATCCTGACTGTAATCACAAATAACTGCTGAAATGTGATCTTCACACAACTGAAAATATAGTATCATTAGTATTGTGGCCAAAGCATACAATTGGAAGTGTGTAAGATAACCTCAATAATTTTTTCTAGATAATATGTCATCATATACTCTTAATTTTAATAATAGGTCAAAACAGTCGTATTGACTTTACTAGTCTAGGAGTTCCACTCTTTAAAAATGGGAGAAAAAAAATTCTGAGGCCCTCCTCTAGCTGTCTTCCAGGGTGTATTGCAGTCCCTCATTCTAATTTATAGAAGCCCTTGCACTTAATGCATAGGCTTTATGAGTCTAGGAATCCCACTACCTAACAATTTTAACAAAATGTGCATGATGCCCTCCTTTATATCTAATACAGGGTGTATCTGAGTCCCTGTTCCTTCCAATTTTTGGCAGTTCTTACATTGTCCGCAAAGGCTTTGTGAGTTTCAGAGTCTCTGCTTCTTAAATGAAACAGGATGTGTCTAACCATGTCAATTATCTCTTCAGAGAGGAAGAATACTATAATTCTCATGCTAGAAAGCAATCCTAAAATTCAATATCGACTTTCAAACAAACCTTGTCACATGACTTAGGATATAAGCCAAAACCTCAGTTTGCAGACACTGTGTTTCGGGGTACTGCCCCTCATTAGTGCAAAGTGTGAGATCTGGTTTAGCTGGGTGAGAGGCATCTGATCAGGAACCAAGGGTAATGTTTCACCTTGCAGAGAGGGTTGTGTCAAGCCTGACATGCCACACATATCACATGCCCATATAAGGTAGTAAAATGTTACAATTACATTTATCGATGAGTACCCTATGGGTATAATTTTATTTCCTTCTCTATTATTTCATTTACTGTGAGCATAGCTTGATGAGCTCAGCACACCATGCAATCCGATGTTGAGGGTTGTAATCTGTGTGTCGGGTGCCAATCCTGCTGGTGAAGTTCAACCAAAGGTTCAAGGATAAGAGGAAATGAGTGGCACATCCGTTCAACGATGAGTAAAAATTATTTCATGCTTTACTAAAGATTCATTAAAAACATGAAATCCAAAAATATATTAAACCTAATGGATTTCTGGTGTCTAATCACCCTTAGTCATAGGATAGTTTCTGGCACTCAGATACCAGAAATGCATCAGGTTTTATATATTTTATGAATCCCATGTTTTCAGTGAATCTTTATGAAAGCATGAAATAATTGTTACTTATCGTTGGATGGATGTGCACCTCCTTTCCTCTTATCCTTGAACCTTTTACTGTAGGCTTAGGTGAAGGGGAAATACAGTGAGAGATGGCCAGGCTATTAAGGGATGAAATTTTTTTTTTTTTTTTTTTTTTTTTTTTTTTTTTAAATATTGCTTTTATATACAAGTCATTATACAGGAAAGAATGTTTCCTAACATTTTTTCCTGTAAAATCTATTTTATCTTCGGTTTTGTATATTTTATTGTCAGTCCATAAAAGTGAGGTAATACTCTGAAAGCATTGTTCCAGCAGCAACCTGGGAGTCATGGAGTCATAGGTGAATCCAGGCATCTTCCCCTTGCTATTCCCATTCTATTTTAGCTCTATTTCAACTGTTTTCCTGCCCCCCAGCCCTCCTGCTAGGTCTCCCAGAAAAATGATTGAGTTTCCCATTGACTTCCATTATATTCATTACTAAAATTGAGCCTATCCAAGCGTTCAACCTCCTTGATCTGAGTACCGAGCACTTGAGCATTTTAGTGCTTGATCATCGCTAGTAGTGAGCTCATGGAGAAATATTCATATGTAAAAGAAAAACTTTGCCTTAGCCTCTTAACTTCATATCTTCTTTCCCCATCCCCATCTGACAAAAATTCAGTCTGTAATGTATTAACTGATTGCCATGCAACCCTGCCAAAGACATCTGTCGTTGATCCCCTGACACACATCCTCAACATGTTCTCAGAAACCACCACATTCTTACATAAAGGCCTTTTAGTTGAAATTTTACTGGTGAAACTAGCTCACCAACTTATATAGCCCCCCAAAAAGGCAAGAGAGAACACAGCTTTGAATTGTAATACCTCTTCTGGAGTAGCACAAACTATATCCAAAATTTACATTAATTTATCCAATAACTGTAAGGATATGTAGTGGCGCCTATCAAAAGCCAAGGCTTCCTTGTGCCATCCTTTCACAATCTGACTGTAAATACTTAAGTCATATTCATCCTCTCATGCAACTTAAAGAAAAAGGCCACACCAGCCAAACATTTACACACGTTAATTATCAACGCACCTGATTGCCTCATAATCTAACATTACCCATAACAGTGATGCCAGGCATTCCCGTGCGATCCCTTTCATGCAGGATAGCCACTAACTCCACACTTTTGTATGTCCATGCTGAATCTCCCTGAAGGCTTGTATACGTGAATGGGATAAAACATCAGCTATCACATATTTCTTGCCTGGAATGAATTTAACCGTAAACCAGATATTATACTGGTGACATCTTAACACCAAGTGTCTCAATAATTCCAAGACCGGAGGTGGTGCTGATGACTGGGAATTGACCATGGCCACTTCTGACTGTCCAGAAAAAAAATCATTTATTGCTTATCTGTTCATTCCAAAGCTCTACTGCTACTATTGGGAACAACTCAACTAAAGTCATATTCCTAGACAAAATGGTGTTGATCCAATGAGAAGGTCCTTGCCCTTTACTACGTCTCCCAAACATTGCAGCAAAACTGTCACTTCCTGCACATCAGTGAGCCAATTAACGTCCTCACTAAACTCCTCATCATCCTGGAACAATGTATTTTCATTGAAAGACTGAAGGAACTCCCTTCAAACAGATGATGCATCTTAGAAAAACTTCTAGTTGCCAATGGCACACATCATGCTGACATTAAACCATCAATCAAGGTTTCATTAGCAGCACCTATCAACAGGAAATCCGCAAGGTAATGTATTATCGAAGAGACGTCTGTTTCGAATCTGAGGATCCATTCCAAAATGTAACTAAAGTGTTCAAAGTAAAAACAGGAGATCAAGCACTCCATCACCAACAACATATCAAGTAAATATTTGCTCTTAAGGTAAAATCTCAATAAATGCAACACTCATGGTGTATTGGAAAGAATCTGAAAGATGCCTTTATATCTGGTCTGGCCAACCAGACACTTATGCCAGCCTTTCACACATATATAATCGCTCTGTCAAAGGATGCATTCTTGACTACCTCATCATCGTTTGATATATTTGATATACCATCATTGACGGATGCCTTCGGTGGGAAACAAAAGTGATGAATGGTTGTGAGTGATAAATATACCCACATCTTTTGTTGGCACAATCCCTAACGGTTATATTCTCAGGTCATCAAGTAGGTGGTACATTAAAAGGACTTTCCTTTCTTCGTATGGCAACTTCCTTCATTAATTTATTTCTGACCGCTGAAATCTGATCTCTAACTGGTTTCAAATTTGAACAAAATGCAGCTACTGATGAAAAAGAAAAAGGTATTAAACATCCTAAAAAAAATCTCCAAAAAGACCTTTGCCTCCTCCCATTTGGGGTAGTGCTATAACCAATACAGGAGTGTTTTCTTTTTCACTGATGTTTACTTCTGTACTGGCAGTGCCCATTCTGGGATTCTGCCTCTGCCTACAGAAGTAACAAATCGCTGAATGGGCTTCACAGACTGAGTAATCATGTTGGGACTTGCATGTTGCATACGAGCAACAATGTCCTTCCTTATACAACCAGCATGTTCTTAAGGACTTCTAGGCTATCGCCATCATTGTTTGGCTGGCAGTTGTGGCACACCCAAAAAAGGTATGTCTTAGCAATCGCTGGGCTAAAATTAGCTGTATTTACACATCTGTTGCTTTCACACGCTCGGGCAGAGTGCCAGGTGATGACAAAATTCTTTATCGCACCTCTATGCAGCTTGTGTGAGAGGAAAATCGTCTCCATATATACCATTAGCTCCTTGTCTTTCTCAGGTTGAACGCTCCTTGTAGATAGTAATCCTGTCCATAGAAACCAAGGACCACATGTTGATGCATCCTCTGTGTCTACTCTTATCCCTTGCTCTTATCCCTTGTTTCTACAACCAGGTGAGTGCCCAGAGGAACTATCCCACAAAAAACAAGTCTTTAAAAACCAAACCTTGTGATACAGAAATACCAGCAAGCTGGGAAAAGGTCTCCTCACATGGTATTAAATGTGTAGAAAGTTTTGTGAAAAATGGATGCAGCACAGGACACTCACCTTCTGGACAACTATTGATCTGCATCCTTGGTGTTGCTCCAGCTGGCACTGAGGGTTGTGCTTGTTTGCATATCCAAATGGAAACCGTACTTTCTGACTTTCTGACCGTGCAGAACTCCTAGATTCAGATGAGGCATAACAATCTCGACCATGATGATGGCAGAAGATGTGATACCTGGGAATGATCCTTACTGGTGAGGTAGCTGAAGTGACATACCTGGAAGAAGATAAGCTTGTGATGACCTTCATCCAACCCGCTGGTCCTTCCACGACCTGCAATTACCAAGCCTGATACTCCCCCTCCAAGCCTTTCTTCTTGTAAATTTCTGGAACCTATAAAAGAAAATTCAGAAGTTGAAACTACTCTGAGGTTGTGAGTACAGTTGCACTCATGATCACCTGACCTAATTCGAACCCCCACTTCTTTCAACAGTTTTGGCACCACCATCCATTTTATGGAATTCCTATGCTCAGACGACAGTAAAATCCTTTCCATGTGATGATCCGGCATTCTGCTGTCAAAACTGAAAAATGCTGGCTGAATTGAAAATGGCCCATCCATAGCTGCTGTATCTGAACCACACTGCAGCTGTCTGATCCTGACTGTCTGCTTTTCACCCATATCAGCTCTTTGTGCCCCTAACACTGTCTCGGCCAACCATAATCTGTCCCTCCTGCTGTTAGACCTTTAACAGCACTGTCTTTTAACTGACCCTGAATTCTGTACCTGCAGTCCTGCGGTCGCTGTGTAATGGATGTTTCTGTCTCCAGTCATGAGGCACTAACAGCTGGAGAGTCTCCTGCCTTGTATGCTTGCTGTGTGTCACATAGAACCTTGCATCATGTACAGTGCCTCCTGACGTCATCGGCCTACGCACGCAATCTCCTATGTCGGGAGACTAAACTGGGACTCATATGTGCGGAAGCTATTGTATGGTGACGAGGCCTGCTACATGGGAGAAAGATGTCTTCCTCTGTGCCAACTGCTACCTGTGTCCTAGACAAAAGGCTTTGCAGTCATTCCAGGCCTTCTTGTGCAAACCTTACTTGCACTTGCTCCTCCAAGCCCGCCATGTTCAGAGTGAACTAACTTCAGGTAAGGTGGCCAACAGGCCTATTAGCTCCAATGACCCCTTTATAAACCCTATCTACACTGCCCCTATACTTATTTAGTTCAGGCCCTGGTAAGAATTATGTATTCAAAAGAGATTAATCACACTTATCCAACTCTGGAAATTTGTTATATTTGAGCTAAAAATTCTAGTCAAAGTATATTTGATCCAGCGTTGAACACAGAATAGAGCCCCAGTGCAAGAACACTATATGTGCCTTTTTTCAGTTCAATAACTCACCATAAAGCACACATTATCATTTACTGTCTTTGAAACAAGCTTGTTGCTGCTCTAGAAGTGAAAGTGTGCCTCCTTATCTCTTAGGTCCATATGCGACTGCACAGCTTGCACCCTAGGTGTGTTCGCCTTTAATATGACTGTCAAAAAACAACAGCATGTCTTTAATTTTTGTGTGGCATGTAAATGTTTCCACACACAAAACTTAAATGTGTTCAAAAATAAACTAGCAAAATTAAATGTGTTGAATTAGTGTAATTTCTCTTTTGGAATTTTTCCTAAGCAAATTAATTCCCCCGCCCAAAAAGAACATTGTAACATCAAATGCCATATACCTTCAGTACATGGCTTCCAAATATAAAAGCAGCCTAAAGCTGTGGACAGCAATGTGAGCAGTCTCTTCTTTCCCTAATACTCTTGTTATTTCAGGTTGGAGATCAGACCAACAAGAGGGTCAGCAATGGGAGTAACCTCTTCTAAGTTTACTTCCTCTGTTATCTCCAGCATTATATCAGAAAGACATTGTGGATAACAATGTTAGCAGTCTATTCTTACTTCAGTACTCCTGGTATCTCCAGTATATCAGGAAGACATGGTAAGCAACAATGTGATCAGCATATTCTGTCATCAGCACCTCTGGTATCACCAGTTTGAAATAAGGAAGACAATGCAACAGGAGTGTGAGCAGTCTCTTTTTACCTCAATACTTCTTATAACTGCTATCTCCAGCAATGGATCAAAAAGAGAAGGTGAATAGCACTATGAGTGGACTCTTCTTACCTCACCATCCCTGGTGTCCCCAGTATTATAGATGTGAGCAGTCTCTTTTTATTTCAGCACCCCTTGCATCTCCAGTATTAGCTTAGCAATACAAGATGGACAGCAGTGTCTTATTATCTTAGCCGCTGGTAGATATTGTATAAATACTGTATAAATTCAGAAGGACAGGGTGAACAACAATATGAACAGCCTCTTCTTACCGCATCATGCCTGGCATCTGGTTTTAGATCAGAATACTCTTCATACACATGAAGTCAAGGGACAGAACGTCTTACTGCCTATGTTCCTAATTGCCAATCTCATGTTCAGTGTAGAGCAGGTTTTTGTAACAAGACAGCATTATAATTGTATGGTGATTACCTACTAAACAAAACAAATGGGATATACTAATTTAAGGGGGTTTTACACATAGCGATATCGCTAGCGATATCGCTATAACGGCACCGATTTTGTGACGTTATAGCGATATCGCTATCGATATCGCTATGTGTGATACTTACCTCCGACCAGCTCCCCCGCTGTCCATTGCTGATTGCGCGAGAATGTCCGGCTCCATTTCTCGTCTTCAGCTTCCTGCTGGGTCTTCCTGCTGTGACGACGAGCGACGCGTGGAGGCGGGCGGGAGGACGTCAGGATCGCTGTGTGTGAAAGGTGAGTATCGTGCCCTGTGTCGCTGCTGCATCGTTGTGAGGTCTGCCTGTGTGCCAGCTCACTAGCGATAAATTAGCAATGCACCAGCGATCCTGACCGGGTCGGGTCGCTGGTCGGATCGCTGGTGCATCGCTAAATGTAAAAGGGCCTTAAGAGTAGTTAGGAAGTTATTTATGACATTTGCTTTAGTTTTTTTTTAATTCCATTACAACCCATATAAATATAAGATGATTTCTTTAACCAACTTGGAATCAAGGACCTGATTACCCTCAAACTCAACGGTAAGTAGTCTGGAAGATTAGGAGATGTTCAAATGGGTTCAGAATGAGAGGTCTGTAGAGAAATATTTAGGTGTTTTTGTAATATGGGGATAAAGGAATTGATGTCAGGTGCTTGGGAACCTGGAAAGGACAATAAAATTGGGAAGGGATAGTAAATGATTAGTAAAAACAAACTGTATTTGTTGCCATTTTTTTACTCATAAATCTTGTCCATGATTTCTTTCTAATATTACATCTTACCTTCATGAACAAGAGTGGTCCTGTTTATGAAAAAAAAATGACTGCTCGTATAGAAACGTAATCACTTGCTTTTTTGGCTGCATGGAATAATTTCTCTTCTTAACTTCCTAAACGACTTATGAAAATGAAACTGCAGATCTTTGAATGACTCATTATGGGATCACTATCAATATTTCCTTTTTCTGCACATGCAAATTAAAATCACATTATTACAACATACAAATTACTTCACACATTCTGGGGCCAATCAAGCATCATACATAGCACATTTGATAATACTCAGAATTGACACTCCCACATCACAGTCTGTGAACAGTAAGCATTTGCAAAAAATGATCTGCTTTTCTACTAATGACAGTAGAATATATGAAATGCCAGCAGCAATACAGCTTTACCTTCAGTGCCATAAACAATGGATGCACACTAGATGAAAAGCAAGCTTGTCTTTACTCATTTTGTACTAAGCATTCTTAAAATGTCATCTGCATTAAATCTACATAGTATTAATGTCCTTGATGATTCTTATGTGCTACTGCCATTATTCTCAGTAATGAATGATTGCAGAATGGGGGTGGAAAAGTGTTATTTATTGCTGAATTATTCATCCCATATAGAGTCCCTTGGGGAAAAACCCAAAGGAGGCAGATAAGCAATTAATGACTTTCATCACTACTTCGTTCAGCTCATTAGTCAGTATCCATGTAATCAATACTTGTTTTTAGAAATATATTTGTTTCTGAAAGGGGCATTAAAATGTCTGCAGCATTCATATGAGGCCAAACGAAAATGGATCTCAGCAATGTAAAATGCTTTTTTGAAAACTAATTCTGGTTTGTTTATTTGCTATCAAGTGTGTAACAAGAATATTAAAATCTGCAACATAAAACTGGAGGCACAAAGTATAAGGATATTGTCTGGTATTGTGTACTGTATGGCTATGGTGTATCCAAATTAAAAATTAATGAAACCTGGTTTGATTTTTACATGATTGTTTATGTCAATAATATCTTAGTCTGATTTTAAGGGAGTGTGCATGCTCACAGTGACTGTTCAGACAAAGCGCTGCACCTTGTAGGGGATGTAACCTTAATAAAAGTGTGCCAATGCTGTAGAAAAACCAATGGATTGCACATTCAAAAATTGTATGTTGATCTAATGTTGCTAGGTAAAAATTTACAAGGCTAAACATGAGATTCTTAGTTTTGAGGCTCATACTCATCAGAAAATAAATCGGAATGGTGCAATCTGATAAAAAAATTGCACTAATTTTATTCACTGACTCAGTGTTGTTCTGCAATTTATTTCTCAGCTAGGATCAGACTAAGAAATAAATCGCATGAAATATATCAGATGAGACTTATCAATCCAAGTCAACAGGTGTGAGGAAAAAAAAATCGCATGGCACATGGACCATGCGTGTGGAGTCTGATTTATACACATTCATTTCATAGGAAACCCAACATTTCATTAGCCGAGTACAGTATATTCACAGCGTGAACCTTCAGAATAGAATAGAAAAAATAGATAAGAATATGTCAGTGAGATATATAATTAGTGCGGTACGTGCATAGTTTACTGTTTATGTATTTAACTAAAATTTAAATGAATAACGGAAAAAAATGGTATGGGTCCCCCTTATTTTTATTAACCAGCTGAGGGAAAGCAGATAGTTGGGAGCTTGTCTTAATAAGGAAGGTTGCAATACATATGGTGCAACCCCTAACATTCTGATCAGACTGTATGAAGCCCACTGCCACATCAATATGAATGTCTCAGTGAGTCCCTAGCTTTTTATAGCCTTAAAGATGTGGTTCTGTGCACCAATCCTGGCTTCTGTGATAGTGCAGGGCGGGTGACCTGGTCCTCCCAGCACCCATGCGCAAGGCTGAATCCCCATGACTCCAGGTCACACAACCCAAGAGGTGCAAAACCACAGTAACAACGGCTGTCCCACAGCAACAACACCAAGTGAAAGGAGTTAGAAAACATTTTAAAATTTTTGCCTAGCGGTTTTAGATCAATCTATGATTTTTGGATGTGTGATCCATGTCTTTTTCATCAGCTATGGTATATTGCATGGTATGTAGAAATGGACAAACCTGAATAGTAAATTTCGGCTTCCATACCGAACACCTACTGTTTGGGCACAGACATCGAACATGGACTTCACCAGGAAGTCCCTTTTACTGTTCTGGTTCAGCCTCCCCGAACAATGTGTGTTTGTTGCACTTTCATGTGCATGAGAGCATGGCAAACACTGCCTCTGATCTGTGGTAAAATCATCACCACCGGTCAGACAGCCGCGGTTTCCAAGCTGTCAAATGACAGCATGAGCCAGCAGTTATGATAGGGTTAAAAAAGTTTACCTCGTGTCATTGTTATTGGCTTGGTTTCCCCTGTATTTTTGATAATCAGACAGGCATAACTCATAACTGGGGGCTGCAATCTTCAGCTGTCAGCTTCAACAATGCTGGATATCAAGAATGCATATAAATAATTTAAAAAACGGCATGGGATTTCCCATTTTAACAACCAGCCAAGCTAAAGCAGACACCTTGGGACTGGTATTCTCAGGCTGGTAAGGGGCCATGGATATTGCCCCTCCAGTCTAAAAATAACAGCCCACAGCCACAGAGAAAATGCACATCTATTATATGTGCCAATTCTGTTGCTTTGCTCAGCTCTTCCCACTTGTCCTGTAGCAATGAGAAGTGGGTTAATATTTGTGGGGTTGATGTCACCTTTACATTGTCATGTGACATCAAACCCACAGATTAGAAATGGAGAGGCATCTATAAGACACCTATCCATGACTAATCCTATAGTTATATTGTAAACAAATACACAGGCAGAATATAGTCTTTTATTTGAAAAAAAACACTTTTAGTTTATTTATTTAAAAATAACAAACACAGTGATACTCACCTAACACCTATTTGCACTGAATCTCTCATTGCCTGTAATGAAACAAACAAGAAAAACAACAATATCCCTCATCTATTTGTGGTTCTGTCCCACACCATAAACCATATTTGGGGACAAAAAGTTTTCAACCTATATGATGCGAAGATGCAACCATTCAGGCTGAGAACCCCTTGGGAATGAGCAGCATCAGTGACTTGCGGTGACGTCATTGAGGTTACTGCCAGTCACTGAGGCTGTATTCCCAGCCGGGCTGACTTGCGGGGATCTTGGTGAGATCCCTGATAGCACCGTGAGAAAAACTTATGGGCACAAACAAGTTTTTGCATTGCCATATTTTGAGAGCTATAATTTTTCCATATTTCTGCTGACAGAGTAGTGTGATGGATGGCTTGTTTTTTGATGGACAAGTTGACCTTGTTATTGGTACCATTTTCGGTATCATATTTTGATCGCTTTCTATTCCAATGTTTGGGAGGCAGAATGAACAATCACTAGGAATTCAGAAATTGTCTTTTGTTTTTTTATGCCATTCCACGAATGGTAAAATTAATAAGGTAGATTTATTCTTTGGGTCAGTATGATGACAGCAATACCACATCTACGTAGTTTTTTATGTTTTGGCTCTATTACACAATATAAACTATTATAGAAAAAAAAAAATTTGCATCTCTTTATTCTGAGAGCTATGTTTGTATTCTTCTGTTGATTTTGAGTAAAATGTAAATTGTTCTTTTAGTCTCTAAACTTCTGACAGCATGTCTCCGAATTTTCAAACAATGAATTTTGTATTTTTTTCTGACAAAAAATTGTCAAAATAAAAAACAGTGCTTTCAGACCTCAAATAATGCTAAGAAAACAAATTCATAATCATTTAGAAACAGCGATACTAATGTTTTAACTCAGGATGAGTTCTGAAATCAATATTTTGTAGAATAACCATGATTTTTAAAAACAGCTTTCATGCATCTTGGCATGCTTGCCACCAGTCTTTCATATTGCTTCTGGCACAAAAATTTAAGTAGTTCTTCTTTGTTTGACTTTCCATCATCCTCTTGATTACATTCCAGAGGTTTTCAATGGGGTTTAGGTCTGGAGAATGGGCTCCCGATGACAGGGTTTGATGTGGTGGTCTCTTAACTTTTGCCAGAGCTGTATTAACTCTGGCAAAAATTAAGAGACCACTGTAAAATTTACAGTTTGTCTGATTTTTCTCTTTATAGGTATCTTTTTGAGTAAAATGTAAATTGCTCTTTTATTTTATAATCTACTGACAACATGTCTTCAAACTTCCAAACATTACATTTTGTATTTATTTTCAGAAAATGAGAAATGGTCAAAATAACATAAAATACAGTGCTTGCAGATCTCAAATATTGCTAAGAAAATAAGTTCATAATCATTTAGAAACAAAAATACTAATGTTTTAACTCAGGAAGAGTTCAGAAATATATATTTTGTGGAATAACCATGATTTTTAATCACAGCTTTCATGTGTCTTGGCATGCTTTCCACCAGTCTTTCACATTGAATTTGGGTGACCTTATGCCACTCCTGGTACAAAAAATTTAAGCAGTTCTTCTTTGTTTGATAGCTTGTGACTATCCATCTTCCTCTTGATTTCATTCCAGAGGCTTTCAACGGGGTCCAGGTCTGGAGATCGGGCTGGCCATGACAGGGATTTTATGTGGTGGTCCTTCATCCACACATTGATTGACCAAACTGTGCAGCACATTGTCCTGCTGGAAAAAACAGTCCTCAGAGTTGGGGGATCTTTGTCTGAGCAGAAGGAATCAACTGTTTTTGCAGGATAATCTTGTATGATTCATACATCCTTCGCAAAGATTAACCTGCCAAATTCCAGCCTTGCTGAAGCATCCCCAGATCATCACCGATCCTCCACCAAATTTCACAGTGGGTGCATGACACTGTGGCTTGTATGCCTCTCCAGATGTTTGTCTAACCACTAGATGACCTCGACCAATCAGCAACAGGCCACAGTGCCACATAGTTCAGTCACGTTTACTGGACAAGTTCTGTTAGCCACAGTGCCACATAGTTTAGTCACATTTACTGAACAAGTTCTGTTAGTCATAGTGGCACATAGTTCAGTCAGGTTAACTGAACAAGTTCTGTTAGCCACAGTGCCACATAGTTCAGTCACGTTTACTGAACAAGTTCTGTCAGTCATAGTGCCACGTAGTTCAGTCACGTTTACTGAACAAGTTCTGTTAGCCAAAGTGCCACATAGTTCAGTCACATTTTCTCAACAAGTTCTGTTAGGCACAGTGCTATGATTATGCCTTACAGCCAATGAAAACCCAAAAGTCATTATCTCAGTAAATTAGAATAACAAAAAACCCTGCTTAGGCTTCCTAAGCTTATAAAAAGGTCCATATGCATGTTTCAGTAGGCTTCACAATCATGGGGAAGACTGCTGACTTGACAGATGTAAGGAAGGCAGTCATTGGAACACTCCACAAAGAGGGTAAGCCACAAAAGCTCATAGCTAAAGAAGCTCGCTGTTTACAGAGTGCTGTATCCAAGCATATTAATGGAAAGTTGAGTGAAAGGGAAAAGTGGGGTAGAAGAAGGTGCACAAGCAACCGGGATAACCGCAGCCTTGAAAGGATTGTTATGAAAAGGCCATTCAAAAATTTGGGGGAGATTCACAAGGAGTGGACTGCCGCTGCAGTCATTGCTTCAAGAGCCACCATACACAGACATATCAAGGACATTGGCTACACATGTCACATTCCTTGTGTCAAGCTACTCATGACCAATAGACAACACCACAAACGTTTCACCTGGGCCAAGTAGAAAAAGAACTGGACTGTTGCTCAGTGGTCCAAGGTATTATTTTCAGATGAAATCAAATTTTGCATTTCATTCGGAAATCAAGGTCCCAGAGTCTGGATGAAGAGTGAAGAGACACGCAATCCCAGGTGCTTGAGATCTAATATAAAGTTTCCACATTTAATGATGGTTTGGGGAGCCATTTCATCTGCTGGTGTAGGTCCACTGTGTTTTATCAAGACCAAAGTCAGCACAGCCGTCTACCAAGACATTTTAGAGATTTTCATGCTTCCCTCTTCCCAAGCTTTTTGGAGATGGAAATTTCATTCTCCAGAAGAACTTGGCACCTGTTCACAATGCAAAAAGTATCAATACCCTGTTTAAAAACAACAGTTTCACTGTTCTTGATTGGCCAGAAATCTTGCCTGACATTAACCCCATAGAGAATCTATGAGGTATTGTCAAGAGGAAGATGAGAGACACCAGACCCAACAATGCAGACAAACTGAAGGCTGCTATCAAAGCAACCTGGGCTTCCATAACTCCTCAGCAGTGCCACAGACTGATCGCCACCATGTCACGTCGCAATGATGCAGTAATTAATGCAAAAGGAGCCCCGTCCAAGTATTGAGTGCATTTACTGAAGATACATTTCACTAGGCCAACATTTTGGTTTTTAAAAACATTTTTTGAGATGGTGTTATTAAGTATTCTAATTTACTGAACTAATGACTTTTGAGTTTTCATTGGCTGTAAACTATGATCATCAACATTGACAGAAATAGATCACTCTGTGATGACTCTATATAATGAATGAGTTTCACTTTTTGTATTGAATAACTGAAATAAATTAACTTTTTGGTGATATTCTAATTTAGTGAAAACCACTTGCATCTATGCCTATGGTTATTTTAGTGATTTAGATTCTGAAATTCTTCCCTGCAAGTAAATGCTATGTTTTAATTTTTTAAACCTCAGACGAATTAAAAAAATGATATCAACATTAATATAAAGGACAATGCCATTTTAAAAATGTGCCTACAGATGTAAATATTTTTAAACTAACTCACAAGAAAGATTTGAAGGTTCAGAAAGTTATCACAGCAAAGTCATTGAATATCTATGATTGTGTGTTAAATTACACATTTCTGAGGCAGGATTTCTTTCTGTATTGTGAATGTGATATTTTTATTGTCACGACTCAATGTTATAAACGTCCGTGAAGCACCTGGGAGTTTAAGGTGCTCACCACTCATCTAGATAAGTTTCTCTGAGGGTCTACTTTCCAAAATAGTGTGAGTTGTGAGGGGTTTGCACTGTTTAGGCATATCAGGGGCTCTTCAAATGCGACATGGTGTCTGCTAATTATTTCTCCAAATTTTGCATTCAAGAAGTCAAATGTTGCTCTTTCCCTTCCAAGCCCTGCTGTGCACTCAAACAGTTGTTTTCTCCCACATCTGGGGCATCAGTGTACTCAGTAGAAAAAGTACAGCAAATTTAGTGGTGCAATTTCTCTTGTTACCCTTGTAAAATGCAAAATTTGGGGCTAAAAAATATTTTTTGGGGAAAATGCGATTTTTTTATTTTTATGGCTCAATGTTATAAACTTCTGAGAAGCATCTATGACTATGAGTTCAAGGTACTCACCACCCACTTAGATAAGCTCTCTGAGGGGTCTAGTATTCAAAATGTTGTCACTTGGGGGGTTTCTGCTGTTTAGGCAAATCCGGAGCGCTCCAAATGCGACATGGCATCAGCTAATTATTCCAGCAAATTTTGCATTCAAAAAGTCAAATGATGCTCTTTCACTTCCAAGCCCTGCTGTCCATCCATACAACAGTATTCCCCCACATATTGAGCATCAGCATACTCGGGAGAAATTACACCAAAAATTGTGCTGTGCAATTTTTCCTGCTACTTTTGAGAAAATACTAAATTTGGGGCTAAAAAATATTTTTGTGGGAAAAATGTGTTTTTTTTAATTTTTAGCAGTGGTTTTCCCTTATATATGGGGTATTGGCATGCTCATGAGAAATTGCACAAAGAAAATTTCCGGGTCCATGTTTTCCTGTTAGCCTTGCAAAAATAAAAAAAAGTAAAATGTTTGTGACAAACAGTTAAATGTTAATTTTTTCCTTTCACATTTCAAAAATTCCTGTGAAGCACCTGAAGGGTTAATAAACTTCTTGAACGTAGTTTTGAGCACTTTTTGGAGTGCAGTTTTTAGAATGATGACACTTTGGAGTATTTTGTGTCATATTGGCCACTCAAAGTCATTTCAAATGTCATGCGGTCCCTAAAAAAATGATTTTGGAAATTTTGTTAGAAAAATGTGAAGTTGCTGGTCAAGTTTTAACTTTTATAATGCATTAACAAAAAAAGTTTTAAAAATTATGCTGATGTAAAATAGACATGTGTTAAATTATATTTTTAACTATTTTGTGTTATATAACTCTGATTTAAGAGTATAAAAATTAAACATTTGAAAATTTCCTAATTTTTTGCCAAATTTCCTTTTTTTTCACAAATAAACTTAAGTCGTATTGAAGAAATTTTACCACTCTCACAGAGTACAATATATCTTGAAAAAAAAGCATTCTCAAAACTAGTGGGATCCATTGAAGCGTTCCAGAGTTATTATCCTATAAAATGACAGTCAGAATCGTAAAATTTGGCTTGATCATGAAGGTGCAAGCATCCTTTAAGGGTAAAGGGGTTAATGTGTATTTTTTTCAAAGTAATACAAAATGAAGTGAGGAGTTTTTTGACAAATTAATACAATGCAGTAAATTACTTTTTATGAACCAGTCATCAAACCTTAGACTTCTATCACGTTCTCTTTTTACTGTCCTCAGTGACAGAGGTCAAAGTCTTGTATATTCTGGGGGAAAACCATTATTTGATTACATGGACATGTTCTTCTGCATTTTGTCAAGATGATCAGCAAGGATGTGGAATTTTAGAAACTTCCAGCAAACCC